>NW_019154091.1:17039155-17443430 GCF_002288905.1 Enhydra lutris kenyoni
CTGCTCCCGCTGCTTGTGTGCTCTCTCTCTCTCTGTCAAATAAATAAATATTTTTTTTTTAAATAAAAAACATCTATAGGTACTGACCTTGCTATATATTTTTTAAAGATTTTATTTATTCATTTGTCATAGAGAGAGAAGCGAGAGCGAGCACAGGCAGACAGAGTGGCAGGCAGAGGCAGAGGGAGAAGCAGGCTCCCTGCCAAGCAAAGAGCCCGATGTGGGACTCGATCCCAGGACGCTGGGATCATGACCTGAGCCAAAGGCAGCCCCTTAACCAACTGAGCCACCCAGGCGTCCCTTAATTAGGATTTTCAATTAGTTAAAAATATTTATTGTCTATTTACTCCAACAACTCTTATAAGGGCTAACAAGGGTATGGTAGGTAGAATTAGAGTCTTTGTATTATCACCATCATCAACAAACATTTATTGAGTTAGTTTGGGGTTGTTTAGTATAGTAGATACTAGAAAGATAAACAGTTTTCCTTGCCATTGAACAAAATACAGTAATAATTTCCCTAATATATTATACAATTTTTATTTTTAAGGAAAATCTTCATGGATTATAGTAGATAATAAATTTCTTTTTAAAAAGTTTTTGTTTCAGAGTGGGGGATTTGGGGGGTAGAGAAGGAAAAAATGAAACAAGATGGGATGGGGAGGGAGATAAACCCTAAGAGACTCTTAATCTCACAAAACAAACTGAGGGTTGCTGGGGGGTTGGGGAGGTGGAGAGGGTGGTGGGGTTATGGACATTGGGGAGGGTATGTGCTATGGTGAGTACTGTGAAGTGTGTAAGCCTGACAATTCACAGACCTGTACCCTTGGGGCAAATAATACATTATATGTTAATAAACATAATAATTTTTAAAAAAAGGGAAAAAAGTTTTTGTTTACGTTCCAGGCAGTTAACATACAGTGTAATATTAGTTTCAGGTGTATAATATAGTGATTCAACACTTCTATCCAACACTCTGTGCTCACTAAAGCAAGTGCATTCCTTAATCCCCATCGCCTATTTCTTCCATCCACCCCCATGTTACCACTGGTAACCATCAGTTACTAGAAGTTAAGAGTCTGTTTTCCTCTCTCTCACTTTTATTCCATTTGCTGGTTTGCTTTGTTTCTTAAATTCCACATATGAGTGAAATCACATGCTATTTGTCTTTCTCTGATTGATTCATTTAGCTTAGCATAATACTTAGCTCCATCCGTGTCATTGCAAATGGTTGATTTCTTTCTTTCTTTTTTTTTTTTTTTTTGGCTAAGTAATATTCCTTTGTATATATACACCATTTCTTTATCCATTCATTAGTCAGTGGAGTCTTGGGCTGTTTCCATAATTTAGCTATTGTAGATAATGCTGCTATAAACGTTGGGGAGTATGTATCCTTTTGAATTAGTATACTTGTATTCTTTGGGTTAATACCTAGTAGTGCAACAGCTAGATCATAGGGTAGTTCTATTTTTAATTTTTTGAGGAACCTCCATACTGTTTTCCACAGTGGCGATACCAGTTTGCATTCCTACCAACAGTACCAACAAGAGGGTTCCCTGTTTCCCACATCTTCACCAACACTTGTTGTTTCTTGTGTTGTAGATTTTAGCCATTCTGACAGTGTGAGGTAGTATCTCATTGTGGTTTTGATTTGCATTTCCCTGATGATGAGTGATGTTGAGCATCTTTTCATGTGTCTGTTGCCATCTATACGTCTTCTCTGGAAAAATGTCTATCCATGTCTTCTGCCCATTTTTTTAAACGGATTATTCATTTTTTGGTGTTGAGGTTTCTAAGTTCTTTTCATATTTTGGATACTAACCTTCTATTAGTCATGTCATTTGCAAGTATCTCCTCCTATTCTGTAGGTTGCCTTTTAGTTTTGTTGATTTTTTTTCCCTCACTGTTTAGAAGCTTTTAATTTTGATGGAGTTCCAATAGTTTATTTTTGTTTTTGTTTCCCTTGCATATCTAGAAAGAAGTTGCTATAGTCAATGTCAAAGAAGATACTTAATAAATCTTAATTTTCTTGCTCCTTGTTATTCTGCTTCCTCACTTTTTGTCAAAAGAGACAATGAGGGAAAACATTCATGTGTTGTTCATGGATATACTTAAAAGCAATTTAATAGAAAACACTTCCAAAGCAAGAAGAACCAGAGAATCATGAAAGAAACTAAAAATTTTAATTTAAAAATATGTTAAATACCTTCAGTATAGGTTTTATTTTATAAAATGTGACCCTATATTTGTAAATTTTTATTTATTTATCTTAGTTAAGTATGTATGCCTGTACTAAATCTGGTAGATAGAAGGGCTATAGTTTGAGTGAATGTGTGAAATAAAATATGGTGGTATATGTGTTAGGACCACCATAACAAGGTACTACAGATGGAGTGATTTACACAACAGAAATTAATTCTCTTACAATCTGGAAGCTGGAAGTCTAAGACCAACGTGCCAGAAGGTCGGTTTCTGATGACGCCTCTCTTCTTGGCTTGAGGACAACTGTCTTCTCTCTGTGTCTTCACATGGCCTTTTCTCTGTTAAAGTATGTGTGAGAAGACGGAGAGAGAGAGAGAGAGAGGAAGAGAGATATGGTGTCTCTTCTTGTTATACAGATACCAATTCTATGGGATTAGTGTCAAATCTTTATGACCTTGTTTAAATATAATTACCTCCTTAAAGATCCTATCTCCAAATACAGTCTCATTGGGGTACAGGGCTTCAACATATAAATTTTGGGGGAACACAATCCCATGCAAAACAGTACATGTAATTTTATTATAATGTCTCGAGTGATTCCTGAACATTAAGTATCTCAGGGCAAAATCAAACCAAAACAAAACTTGGAATTTTAAATCTATTCAAAGTGCAAGAGATTTAATTAGTATATGCGTACCTGTATGTATAAGCAATATCTCATGACTGCACTTAAAGAAAAGATACGGGATTAATTTAGCTTTACTATATGAAGTATTTGATTTTTTAAATCTGTGTCTGAATTAAGATGATAAACTTCAATAATAAAAAAGGTTGCGTTTCTTCTCTTTTTTGAGTTGCACATTGTAATATACTGTCATATATTCTATAAATCTCTTACAAATCATTCAACCATTTGATCCTTTAGCAACTAGAATTTTGTCATTAATTTTGTACTTGAGAGAAGAGTAGGACTGATTTAATCAAGACATAATTATAGTACTTGGCAATATAATTGTATTGTTACACTGATGGGATGTGATCATACATTTATTTCTTAAATTTGACATGAAGTCTATTAATGATATGAATATTTTTTTCTTTTTTTCTCAATTCCCTCTAATTTTAGCTTCCTTTTTTCCTATCTTTCCACTTCCTCTATCCCATACTATTCTCTCTCCCCTTTACTCTTTGGACTTCCTTTTTATATATCCAACAATTTTGATTTTATTTGAATATTATAATTTTTGGTTATGATTCATCTTCCTATAACAGCATTGCTAGCCATGAATCTTATAAATTGATCTGCCTGGTATTACCAAAAGTGCTTTTGTATGAAAGTATGAAAATAAAATAATTAAGATGCCCTGAAACTGTTGTAGCCATTGGCAACAATGTCTACTTGCTATCTACTTTCCCAGCCTTATCAACTATGGAACAGCTGTTTACCTGATTTTGATAGCTACAGTAAAAGACTATTCTCAGGAAATATCTCCTAACCATAGTAACCATAATGCACAAACACATACAAACACTCTTGTAGAGTGTTGTACTCAAACACTGTTGGCAATATGGAGACTGCATAACTTGGGGTGGATTTGGAGAAAATGTCATGACTCAACTAGGTTATAAAGGATTAATGAAAGTTATTATGAGCAAATTAGAAAGGAAAAAAAAATTATTTTGCCTCTGAATGTAACAAGAACCATTCTGGATGGCTAGCATTCTCTTCAAGCCACAGGTAGCCACTGTTACCTCTTATTCTACATGTCTATGACTTTTTTATTTTTACCTACGTAAGAAACTTTGGAATTTTATATTGAACAATTCATTATTTCCCCATAGTTTCATTCTTTGGACTCAAAAGCTAAAAAGGAAATTTTCACTTGGCAGGTATCGTGTCCCAATCACTTCTTTCTCTATAGAACATATAGACCTGAGTTTGTGCATTTATTCAACCAACAGATATTTTTTGGAGCCAGGGACCGCACTAGCTACAAAACCTGATAGCTTCTTTTCTTCCTTGTAGTCTTCTGTACTGGGGCAGACAGACATTAATCAACTAATCACACAAGCCATTGGCAAATTTCAACTCCAACAAGTGTTGCAAAAAAGAGGCACACAGTGCTAGGAAATCTTTAAAATGGAAGACTGACCTAAAATGGGAATTCAGTGAAGTCTCCCCTGGGGAAGTACCACTTGAGTCAAAGTCTGAAGGATAAGTAGCAGACAAGAAAATGAACTAGAGAAAGAGAAGCACTTTCGGTAAAGGGATCCCTTTGGTGTCATGCTGTGGCATGTCAAGTATAAACAAATAAGATCATTCATGAGACTGTAGTACAAACGTGAGAGAGGGCAGGGTATGAAATCTGACTAAAGAGGGAGCTGGAAGCCAGTGTTCACTTTAGGAAAGGAAGATACACAAAGAGTTCCATTTTGAAAAGGTGAACTCTGGTTGCAGGTGTAGAAACTGATTGGGTGCTGGGACATCCTAGCTCAGATGCAAACAAACCAGTTAGAAGTCAAAGAGAGAGTTCAAAGTGATGCTAGGATGAAGTGGGAAGAGCTCTCTTGACCTAAGGAATATTCAGGAATTAAAATCAGTAAGACTTGGTGATAAATTATATATGAAGGGTGAAAGAGGGTATGATATCAATGTTGGCTCAGGTTTCTGGGGTTTGCTCCGAGCTGATTGGTAGTAACATTTTTTTTTTTTTTTAATGCAGAACATTAGAAAAGAACAAATCTGAAGTGAAAGATACGTTATTTTGACATTAGGTACATCTTCATGGAGATTTCAGTTCAAAGAAGGAAAGAGACACATACTAATCATACCAACAGATATTAATTCGAATCATGGTGAACACTATAAGGGAAAAGCATAAGATGTTCAGGGAGAAAATAGATAGAGAAAACATCATCATCTAAGTGAATAGACATCTCAGAATGAAAACAAGACCAAAGCTGAAACTAATATGTAGAATGATAACTATGACATTAATAGCTTCCATTCCTTAACTGATAGAGACTTTTACTGTTTTTTTTTTTAATTTTTAATTTTTTCCTCTTATTTTCTTTTCTACAAATATTCCACATGGTACAATATAAAATAATGGCCTAACTTTTTTTTTTAACTTCAATTTATCAATTTCAAATTGGATCATGCCCTTTTCAGAAGATTATAACAAAATATAGAAATCAAGTATTCTCCTTTGTATTCATTTGAGAAGTTTTTTTGAAAGAGTTTATTTATTCCAGAGAGAGAGAGAGAGAGAGAGTGTATAGGGGGAGTAGCAGAGGGAGAGAGACAAGAAGACTCTGTGCTAAGCATGGAACCTGGCACACAGCTCAATCCCAGGACCCTGAGATCATGACCTAAACTGAAACCAAGAGTCAGACGCTTAACCGACTGTGCCGCCGAGGCGCCCTCATTTGAGAAATTTTAAAGTTGTCACTTAAAATTTAGCTTTTGTTTCTCTCCCTCTCAATCTCTTTTTTTCTGATAGCTAGTAGATAGATGATAGATAGATATGCACAAAAGCACATAGTAGATCTCCCGAATATCCATAGGTTTAAGCCTTTGTCAACTTTGGAACAGGGCTCAGCACTTTCCTTTATTCTCAGAAGAAAATCCATTTTAAAAACATCAAGCAGTTTGTGAGAAATTTTGTATAGAATACAAAAGGGAGAAGAGGGCAGTTACATCCCAAGATTCAGCTTTTCACCCCTAAAATATTGATTTACCCTAGTGTAGCCTTTCTCTTTCTCCTCTCTCTCTCCCTACCTCCCTAGGCCTCTTGTTTTCTCACTTCCTCCCCAGCTTCTTTTCCCCTTGTACCCTCCAGCTTCCTCCCCTCCCAGACAGGATCACCCCTAGAAACAAATCCCTCTGCTTTCATATCCTGATAAATGTACTTCATCACCAGTTCTGTCCAGTCATCCATCCCTTTAACCACCTGTGTATCAAGTTTGTGGATGGCTCTCAGCCTTAATGGGTTTGTGTGACCCACAAATAAAAGAGCCCATAGTTGTTAAGATTCTAGGATCTCCACTCCTTAGATGATGATAGAAATCATAAATTCCTACATCTTCTGTTACACATTTTCATACACATACTCACAAAGCTAAGCTGACTGATATGCACTTTTTAAAAAAGATTTTATTTATTTATTTGAGAGAGAAAGAGCACAAATGAGAGGGGCAAAGGGAGAGGGAGAGAGAATCTCAAACAGACGCCACACTGAGCACAGAGCCCCTTGATCTCACACCTCTGAGACCTGAGGCAAACCAAAATTTGGTTGCTTAACTGACTCAGCACTCAGTTGCCTTTGCTATGTATTTTAACTATTAATTCAAATATCTTCAGTAATCCAAAATTAACTTCTGCTACCAGAACATCAGTTGTGGTATATTTTATAATTTTTTTTTTTTGAATTGCATTTACTTGGATGATTGGTCACATGGAATTAAGGGAAGGTTCCCCTAATGTCTCATGTTAGTACCTCATGACCATGTTTTTTTTATTCCCACCGTGCATACTTAGACTCAATGCCCTGAATAATCCCAAGAAGGAAGTAGAGACAAATTGGGAATCTTTGTTCCACTTTAACTTCAATCCTTTGATAATTTTAGTTTGGAACATTGGATATTTCTAGACCTTTATAGAAAGTTGGTCTGTCCAGAATGATCGTGTAGCAGAGGGCTACATAGAATAAACTGAGAGTTCTCAGTTTGTTTTAAAAAAAAAAAAAATGTTGACAAACATAAGTCCCATCTGTGATATGAGAGACATTTAAGATCCCTAAACTTAAAACCAAGCCAGATAACTAGATAACCAGATAACTAGAAATTTTACTTTTAAAGTAAAGACATTTCACCTAATTTTCAAAATAACTGATTAAGAACTCTAGAACTAATAATTTCTGAAAAATTGGTTATTAAATAAATGTCAGGACAAAGTTAATGTATTTTCATGTGACAGTGCTGTAACTTTGAAAGTTCTGAATCTCCAGACTATTAAAATCATTCTAAAATACAGTAAAATATTTACTCATTACCTGTAAGTTTACTCATTTTTATGCTTAAACAGATTGGATAGTTACTACAAGGCAAGAAATAAAATCTGTCAATGTTCAACATAGCATAATTTTATTGTACTTACGGATATGGGTTAGCACATCAATACTTCACAGTCATTACCCTCTTCAAGAAGCTATCAGCACTGATTAAAATATCTTTTGAAATACTACTGGATCCTTTAAATTTTCGTGGAATTATAATAACTACAAATTTGTGTTTAACTTGCCAAGTGAATTCCCCACAGCTCTTTCAATTGCAAATTTCTGATAATGTGAAAATTATCTGAAAATTATTAAATATCTAATAATGTGATCTGAATCTCTATCTGTATTTCCATGAGTAATAGTTTAAATGTTATTCTTTTGTACATTACCATAATCTGATATTGTTTTCTTTCATCATTAATGATTTAACACAGTGGCAAAAGTGTTACATAATACTTTGAAGGAAAGTGTTTTCAAAAATGGATTTAAGATAGGTAATCTTCACATTTGCTTTTTAATTATAAAGATCTTTGATAGCAACGATTATTGTATGTATGAATAACTGTGCAATTTATTTTGTATTTATTTGTCTTGTTTTTTAGATAATGGCTGAGAACAGACTTGTAGAAATCACTTGAAGTAACGTGACTGCTTTCATAGGGCCAACAAAGACTGGTAAATAACTACAAGGAAGAATATCCTATCACAACCCCCCCCCTTTATTGAATACTTATTGGAAAAGATGTTGTTCTGTATGGAAAGGGAGAAAGAAAGAAAATGGACATTTCTCACTATTTTTCAACTCCTGAATCTCAGATCATAAAGGTAAAAAATAAATAAAAAGACTTTTTAAAATAAATTGAATGTGGAACTAAGCTGGTAAAAGAAAAATAAAAGTAAAAATGAAACTCGAGAGAGTCATTTGGTATATTGCACTTCTAGCTATCCAAATTACATTCTAACCAGGTGCGTGGTGAGAAAACACTGAGGTGAATTGCTAAAAAAACATTTATGTTCAAGATGGTCTTATGTGAACAGATCAGAAATGTTGAATCCCTTAGATTTTTTGACACAAAAGACTAAGCTTTCAGCCACTAGCTGCCTGTCTCATTCTTTCAATGCATCTGGAATCTTAGATTTAGCTCCACTGAGTGACCTTCTGGATTAACTTCTCTGGATTTCAGATTCACTTTATCTGTTACAATGAGTCCAGAAAATAAAACCATGTTGAAGCCAGAATGAAAACTGTCCCAGAGACTTGGTTGGGTTATCTGAAAGAAAGAATGCCTGGCCAAAATGGTGACTGTCTCATTCACTCACAGATCCATTCAGTTCACCATCCAAGCAACATTCTAAAGTGTACAAATATATTAATTAACTCAAACTGCTTAATACTAGGTAACAAGTCTGCAAAGAAGAATACAACATACTTCCTGCCCTTACAGAGCTCATTGTCTGTGTGGTACTACAATTCACAATTGTACACCGTGTATTAGGTGTAGCAATAGGAAATATGGGAGAATAAAGAAGGGGTACATCTGAGGTCAGGAAAGAGTATGAGTGGTATGGCCAGTGAAAAAGAGAGGTCACGGAAAAATTTCTGGAAGAATTGATACCTAGATTTAATCTCGGATGCACTTGCTTTGGCTTTTATCTACATGGAACTGGCAACTCTTCAGTCAGATGTTAACTAAGGAATCCCCCTGAGTTCGCCTGAAAGCACAGCCCTGTTTTCATCTCCCCAAAATTTAGTTATATAAGTCCACAACAAAGAACATAATGTATATGAATTGCTTAACTACTATTATAATTCCTTTTGATTTTTATTTGATTATTTTTAAAGTGATGAAGAAGGCATGTTCTTTGCCCTGAGGAAAATTCTAATCAGAGTAAGTACAGAAATGAATCAGAGCAGAAGAATGTGATTTTGCCTTCTTGTCAAGCAAGCCATTCAGATCACTGCAAGTATGTGAGCTGCGTGTACTGCGAAATAAAGATGGGTCAATGATAGAGGTTGAATTGGGCATTGTCTTTGGGGAGTTCCATTAATATTTTGGTCCAATGGAAAAAACAAGAACTATTTCACACATATCTGATTTCTAGATGTATTCACAGGTTACAAGGGCAGTGTATGTATTCGGCACTGGCTTGCTTGAAATAGAACGGTCACAGAGAAATGGGGATGGAGTAAGAACTCTATGAATTACAAACTGTTTATTTTACCTCTTTTGTGTCTAAAATGAAAAAAAAAAAAAGAATCATCTTCAGAAAAATAATCCTACATATGCTTTCAAACAATTTTAAAAGATCAACTTAATGTATAGGTAAAAGTTGTGTGGTCAGTGAGTAGATGAACATTACACTTCATCACTTTGAGAAAAATTCAATGTCCAAGGAAAGTCAATATATTTCTATAGCAATCATACTCTCTTTATTACACTCACTTGTCCTAAGTCACCTGGGGGCAGGAAGTTCCTTCCTTTTTTCTTGCTGTGTCATTAGCATAAAAGAGGTATGCCCAATACAAAGTCAGCACTCAATCAAGAATTATTGAATGAACCAAAAATATAATTATGAAGTCTAAAATTGCTTTTTTTGTGTGTTTTTTAAGAAAAAAATTGCAAAATGAAAGATACTACTGACAAAGTATTTCTAAACTTTAGAATTCTAAAGGTAGCCTAATGGATTCAATTGGTTCTATCTCCCTAAATAGAGTATCAAAAGCCTTATAAGTGTATAGAAGTTAGAACTTTAGTAAATGTTATTAAGAATACAGGTCTTATATATAAAACATTGTTATATTACTTTATTTTGTAAAGTAAACTATACAGGAAAATAAATCTTCAAATATTTCTAGGTTTTCTTTTTTCCTTAAGCTTTAGTAAATTAGATAATATTTTATCCTCATAAACAGCAGAATTAAGTCAGTCACTTTTGTAGGCATATAAAGAGAATAGCAATTATTAAGAGAAGTACACAGAGACTATAATATAGGTTAAGATGTTTTTATGTTTAAAAACATGTGTATAAGAACAGCATTGCTATCAAGGCAAATTTCAAGCCTTTTATCTCATAATGGGTGCTATTTAAAGATACAATTTGCCTTCTTTCTAGAAATTTAATAGTATCTAATTTGGGAAAAGCAGAGTGGGGGGTGTTTTCCTATCCCAAGGTAGATAGAATTTTGACAGGGAAAGGAAACGTGCTTTCACACACTATCGTGCAGAACTAATCCTCTGTATAAGGAATGGTCTTGGCAGCTGCGTTCATGTGACCGTAGAGACTGATCTTCTGCTTCCTTACCAAATCAGAACAAAAGAGAAGAAAACACACTTTAGCCATTACGCTGTAGATAATTGAAATGAAAAATTACAAAGCGAATTGTTTTTGGCAAAACAGTTTCCTCCCCAGAACTGAATATCAAAATGTCGTTTCCATTTTTCCACTAACATGTCATAAGTTCCACTCTAAGTGACGTCTGAGATCCTGATTCAGGATGTGGTCTAGGAGGGTCCAGGTCATGGTGACAGTAACCAAGGTTGTTAGATTTATTAATGTATTAGTCATCTTGCTAAATAAAGTTTATATAAAATAGGTCATAGTCTTAATTTCTATTTTATTATTCTGATGTTAGTTCAATTACATAATTTACTTTGATTGAACTTAAGAATAAAAATTAGAGTAGTTATAATTTCCATTTGAGTAGATAAGGAAAAGGAAAAAAGATACTTGAGAGGCCAGTGGAAACTGTTTTCGTAAAAATTCAACTCTTAAAATTTAACAGTCTTGAACTTCAACGTACTTCTAAGCTTTGCTTTAGGAACAAAAGAAATGATACCCATATGTAGTTTCTAGCATCTCTGCCCTCTACAGTTCTTTACATCAAAATTTATTTACCTCGAAGTTTATTTATCTTTCAACTATTATTAGATTGAAATATATTAGTAAGAGAGTCCAATGGGAAAATGCTTTAATTATGAAACACTACATAAAACCAAAATCAAAAAATTAAGTCGTATCTATCTAAGTTTGTTATAGCTAAAGAGACTATCAATAGCACTATATGAAAGGAAAAATGGTAAAAGTAGTAAGGCAAATGCATGCAAAAATAAATTGTTAGGTCAAGATATTTTTTAAAAGCACTGTTACTATTTACAACAGCAGCTGATGCCTATTAATCAGCATAAGATAATCTTCACTTATAATCACTAAAATCTAATTCTGCCACCAAAATTATGAGTCTTTGAAAAAAAAAAAAAAAGATTAACATAAGCTTCCAGTAAATAGTTTCCATTGCAGTTTTTGCAGTGCCAACAGAACAGTTCTTGGATCACTGTAAACATTTCCTAGATTATAGGAAAACATGAATTTTACATCCTATGGCACAAGTATGACAGTAAAAATTCCAGTGAGGTATATATTTTATGGTACAGATATAAAACTGTAAGGCCTTGACATGGATTTGGAAAGGTGTAGGACATTGTGAGCCATTTTAAGGCTTCTTTTGTTTTGAGTAGAAGGGTAAACGGTTGCATAATTTCAAGCAGAGGAAAATCTGGTTTGATGTATGCTTTAACAGAATCACCCTGACTGCTGTCTTGAGACTACAGATAATTCAGTGAGAACAGGGCAACAAGCTTGTAGCTGTGGGTGTGATGAGAAATGGTCAGATTATG
This sequence comes from Enhydra lutris kenyoni, assembly GCF_002288905.1. Classification (NCBI taxonomy): domain Eukaryota; kingdom Metazoa; phylum Chordata; class Mammalia; order Carnivora; family Mustelidae; genus Enhydra; species Enhydra lutris. The sequence goes on from NW_019154091.1 coordinate 17,051,094, forward strand.
TATTTACCTGTAATTTTAAGTAAGAGTGAGGGCTTCCTAACCAATTACAGATATGCCATGACAAAACAGAATGAAGTCAAAGATGACAATTATGTCTTGGGCTGAGTTATGGAAACATGTTGTTACCTTTGACAGCAATAAGGAAGGCCATGGCAGGATAGGTTGGGGGGGGCGGGGGGAAAAGGAAGAGTTTAGTTTTAGGTTGAGGTTGAGATGGTAATTTGGTATTCAACGTATGCATGCTTTCTAAAACCACGGGAGCAATAGTGGACTACCGTTGTTTGTGTCCAGCATTCCCCACCCCTTCTCTTGTTTTTCATTTGCCTGATTGCTCTTTATTGTTTGCTAGGTTCAATATACAAATATGTAAAGAGATATTCAGCGTCTAAAAGAGTTTTATTTCCTCTGAAGCAGATTTGTGTTTGCTTCTGTAAGGGAGTCAGGTCATCAACAAACTGGAATTACCTTACTACTAGCGGAGATTGAAATTAGAAGTCTCACTTCTTATTTTACCCTTATTTCAGGGGTGTAGACCACTTCAATTTTAATCAAGATCTAAGGTGACTTACCAAGGCTCCCTGTTGACCACCCTGTTGAACCCAATTTTTACTTTGATCCTTGCATATTTTTCAAAAACTCTCATCAGCTTCTTAACATTTCAATACCTTCTTCCAGAATTGGCAGATTCCACAAAAGAAAAAGTGGAGGTAAATACTAGGCTCACATCTCTAGGTCTTATTTCTTTTCCTTTAGAATTTGGCCCTGTTGTTGATGAAGTTTTAGAATATAAGTGAGGTTTGGTGGAGTGAGGTCCAAGAAAGAATTCTTGAGACATCTTTGGTGCAAAATGTTGGTCTATTAAAGCACGGGGACAGGACCCTTGGGCAGAAAGAGCTGCTGTCCCGGGGCTGTAAGGAGTGGTCCATTATATGCTTGCAAGGTGGGAGGGGGTTAGGGATAGCATAAATCTCTAAGGAATTTTGGAAGCAAGGTTTCCAGGTCCTTGAGAGGCTAGCTATTGTTGGGAAAAGGTTATTCATTACCGGTAATAAAACCTTTGTCTGAGACCCTTTAGATGTATATCAGGCGGCTATGTGCTTGAGAATGATTGTCAACACATATCTTGGAGGTTTTAGAGATAAAGTTTCCAAAGGAATTATTAAAGTAGATTTAGAGGATCCTGGTTGGGGGTAGGGGTCCATCAGGCTAGGATTGTCCTTTGCCCTTAGCAAAGCTTAAGGTGGAGAGTTCCTAGAGGAATGTCACTCTGCCTATTTCAAGGGCTTGTCAGTGGGTAAGGAAATTTAATAATTTTTTCTTCTGCCTCTGTTTCCCACATCATTGTTGCTGATGAGGGAACAGAAATCTGGCTGAGGACAAAGCAGAAGCTGACACCCTGCAAACCTCCCCAACCCCCACTCCTGGGTGGGACCTTTGTGACATTCTTTAGGAATCTCCCACCTATCTTAATGTTAATACCTTGCTAAGAAGGGAAAAACGACCTTGACAAGGGCAAGGCCTCTGGTATCTGGTATCGTTATCTTGTAGGTCCTCTTTAGCATATGAAAGTTCTGTTGAAACCTCCCTTTTTCCTTACCTCCCCCATCCCCATCACACAGAGCCTGCCACCCCTCACAACCCCAGGGCACCAGTTTTCTGCCCACCGGTCCTGTCCCATGCCTTAATGAACCACCATTTTGCATCAAGACATCTCAAGAATTCTTTCTTGGTCATTGGTTCCGGACTCCACCCCACTGAACCTCACCTGTATTCTAAAACTTCATCACTGCCTTATTAGCATCACAATGTGATAATGCCCATGCGCGCCCACACACACACACGTTAATCCTGTTCTGGACAGGGGGTTGAAACAAATTACCACTGCAGCCACCACTCCTGGAAGCAAAACCCCTAGTCCATTGTATTTATTTTTTTACTTTCTATTTTTAAAAATTGTTTTATTGAGGCATAACTTACATAGAATGAAGTACAGAGATTTTATGTGTACAGTTTTACCGGTTCTCACAAATGCATACCCTTGTGTAGCCCCATCCCTATCAGCACCCAGTATATTTCTATCACCTCCAGAAAGCTTCCTTATGCCTTTCCACTCTGTACTTATCCTACCCCACCTTCAAATAATCACGGGTCTGATTTCTATCACCACGGATTGAATTTGACTAATCTAGGATTTCATACCAATAAGATTATGCACCATGTACTTTTTTGTGTCTGGCTTTTTTCACTCAGTGCAATGTTTTTAAGTTTTACCCATGTTGTTTTTTGTATTGCTCATTTTTTGTTGCTGAGTACTATTCCATTATGTGACTGTATCACAGCTTTTTTATCCATTATCCTGTTTATGGACATCTGGATTATGTCCAGTGTCTGGCTATTATGAATAAAGTTAATATGAACATTATTGTGCAAGGCCTTTTTTAGACATACATTTTTGTTTTTCTCATATAAATATCTAGGAGTGGAATTGCTGATTCATAAGGTAGCTAGATGGATGTTTAATGTTTTTACAAACTGCCACACTATTTTTCAAAGTGATTCTACCACTTTACACTCAGACCAACAATATACAAGAGGTTGTCTAACATCCTCTCCAACATTAATTCTTTTTCATTTTACCATTTCTAGTGGCTATGGAGCCGTATCTCATTTTTTTTCAACTTTTTATTTTCAAATAATTTTGGATTTACAGACGTTTTGAAATGTATGTAAGTTTGGATTTGAAGTTTCTTATACACTCTTCACCTACCTTCCCTTAATGTTAACATCTTATACACCCTGGTACATTGATCAAAATAAGAGGATAGTATTTAACAATACTATTAACTAATTTACAGTTTTTATTTGGATTTCCTTAGTTTTCCACTAATGTCCTTTTTTTTTTTTTTTTTTTTTTTTGGTTGTTGTTCCAGGATTCAATCTAGGATACAGCATTGCAATTAATCTTATTACAGTTTTAATATGTACTTTCCTGGTGACCAGCGATGATTTCATTAGCCATTTGTAGGTTTTATTTTGTAAATTGCCAAAGTGTCTTGTCTGTTTTTGGGGGGAGGGGGATTATTTGCCTTTTTTTAAAAAAATTAACATATAATGTATTATTTGCCCCAGGGGTACAGGCCTGTGAATCATCAGACTTACACACTTCACAGCTCTCACCATATCACATACCCTCCCCACTGTCCATAACCAACCATCTTCTCCACACCCCACCTTCCACAGCAATCCTCAGTTTATTTTGTGAGATTAAGAGTCTCTTATGGTTTATCTCCCTCCTGATCTAAATCCATATTTTACACCTAATACTAACAAAAAGGTAGAGAAATAAAAGTTTAACAAGTGCATAAACTGAAGGTGTTTCTTTTATTCAAGAATCTTGTTTTCAATTCTATGCTAAGTGGCAGGATATAGCAAGGAAGAGAGAGCCAAGATACTTGCTTTCCTGGAATTTCCATTCTCTTGTGGAAAGACGGAAAAGACAAACCTGTCATCTATCACCAACCAACGCTGTGACAGACTTCAAGGGGCATCCTGTCATCTAGAACAGGGAGTGGCCACTTAACATAAAATGGCCAGGGAAGGATTCTCTGTAGAGAGAACACCAAAGCTAAGAAATGAGACAAGAAGAAACAAATCAACAAATCATGTGCTGATTGTCTTTGAAGTGCTGAGCAAAGTTGGATATGCCTGAGGAATAAGGGGCAAGTGTCTCTGTACTGTGCTAATCACAGAAGAAAACTGGAGAAGAGGTTGAGAGGTCAAGTAAGGGAAATTCATACCCAGCCTCAGAGGTCAGAATAAATAATGTAATAAGTAAAATGTATGCCTGTTGAAGTTTAAAACACCCAATTCCCAACTAAATGATGAAAAGAACAAAAAATGTAAATTCTTTCCTGTTGGAAAGTCATCAAATGAGAAAGGTTTTATTTTTTTAAATTAAAAAAAATAAGTTAAATTAAATTTTAAAAATGTCTTTCTTTTCTTTTCTATCTTTTTTTCTTTCTTTCTTTTCTTTCTTTTTTTTTTTTTTTTAACTAAGGAATCATTACAGGATATACATATTTCAGGGTCCTTCCTTCTAGAGACCTGACTACCTCTTCCATCAATACATACGGACCTGAAAATTGGCTTTAGGCCCAGAAACTAAGCAAGTGATTATATATTTTTTTTCACTTTTCTTTTTCACTCTTTCAACTCAAATATCTCTTCATTCCCTCTCCTAAGGCTTTCTGAGCCTGATACCAGGCTAAAGCAGGGGGCTGATGATTCACGTTTATGTATTTTTCTCTCTTGGAACCAAAATAAAATGAGAGGAAATAAAAAGGCCTAAACCTACAAATAGCAAATCACCATTTAAAATCTTTGATGTAATAACTGAATCAGGCAAGATCATCCATGCCTGCTAAAAGTAAAAAGTTGTTGCAAAGAGAAGAGGAAAATGTACTTTTATGTTTAAGATACCTGACAGCTATCCTCCCTTAGTAATCCATGATAAAGTGAGAACTGAATTTTCCAGATCTGGCAAATATTTAGCGGGAGTGTGTTATCAATGGTAGCTTAGTGTTCCATTAGGATCCTTGAAGATCACAAGAACCACATTAAAACATGCAGAATGTCTTCTCTTCCTGTGTGCCACTATACTTCAGAAACATTTTTATTCCTGATAAATTAAGCTAGAACATTTATTTAATCTTAGAATGTTCTGTGTGTGTATGTGTATGTGTGTGATCTCTTAAGTAGTCACATACCTAGTTGGAATACACTGTTTTAGTAAACAGAGAAAGGGGAGAAAAAAGGATACTCCATGTCACAATGGCAAGTGGCAATTAAGAAAAAAATTAGTATTGAATTGTAATATGACAAAAATAATGAAATGGCTAGGGCTAGGCTGCACATCTAGCAGAATGTATCCAGACTTACAGCTGTGTAATCGAGAACTGTCTGGGGCTTGGTTGAGATTTGGTGCCATCTAATGGCCATTTTCTGGTATGGCCAGCCATCGGTACAGAAGATTCTAGGTCCCTGAGGGGAGAAACCGTGGCTCCCTCAAGCTTAAGGGGAAAATTGGAGTGCCGGAGGGCTTAGCCCCTCCCCCATCAGCTTTGAGCAGGCCTCACGTGGGTGTGACAGAAGACAGGGTCTCTGTGCTTCTGAAGCTACAACAGCTGTTGACTGCTGTTGTTTATTATTTGGTGCAAACCTCGTGAAGAGCAGAGAGGTTGCTCACTTCTTTTGCAACCTCATTCTTAGTTAAGCCCAGCATGTCAGCTTCAGGGGGCAATTTCTCTCAGCTTTCCTTCCATCTTCCCCTGTCTTGTAAGAATGGGGGTCTTGGGCAAGTGATTGTCCTGCCCTCTTCCGGCAGCTTTGCTTTGTGTCATGACATAAGCACAGAATCCTGGCCATGGTCTTGCCTCTGCCTCAGCAGTGGAAGGATTTGGCTCCCATGAGAGAAGACCTTGGATTTCTCATTTATCCTCCCACAGCTGGTTTTTCAGATCCCCTTTCCTGATCCAGAGCTTTCTTATATGCATAACATGTAGGCTTATGTTAACATGACGATGAGAAAGTTTAGATGAGCTTTGTGTCCAAAGCTTCTAGGTTTTCTAAATTCTTTTGCTCATGAGCATTTATCTTCAAAAATTAAGTAAAATTTCAGTTGTTTCTTTCTTACACGTTTCTGTCTGTCATACTTCCTCCCATATTCTGCCAAAGGCAAAATAGTTTGCTTGCTCAGTATCTTTTTTGTTTTAAAGATTTTATTTATTTATCTGAGAGAGAGAGAGAGCAAGAGGGAGGGGCAGAAAGAGAGGCAGGGAGAGTCTTAAAACAGACTCCACGCTGAGCTGGAGCCTGACAGAGAGCTTGATCTTACAATCTTGAGATCGTGACCCTAAAGTCATGACGTGAGCTGAAACCAAGAGTAGGACATTCAACTGACTGTGCCACCCAGACGCCCCTGTTCAGTGTCTTTGGAGGACCTTGTCACTCTTTGGAATTTAGTTCACCTAGTTGTCTTTCTGATAGGTTCCAGAAAAGTTACAATTTTATAGATTATCTTTTTTTTTCCCCTTTCAGTGTTAGAGCAGAAGTAACATTCTTTTGAGATCTCCAAATCTTCATGTTAGAGCAGAAGTAACATTCTTTTGAGATCTCCAAATCTTCATTGGAAGTTCAAGTTATACTAATTATATTGAACTATATGTGTACATTAGTTTCACCTCTATAAATCCTTTATAGACAGGACATTTTTGTAATCTCAATGCCTAGTGGTATTTATTATTGTATTTTGTAATTAGTTGTTCACATGCCTTTCTCTCTAACTAGACTATGAACCCTTTTGAAACAGTGACTGAGTCTATATGTCATTATAATACAAGGACTGATATTTATTGAGTGTTTGCTATGAATCAGACACTTTTATAAGTTCGTCACATATATTAACTCATTTAGTATCATCACCAACCCTGCAGAGCAGGTATTATTCTAATCTTCTAGTTTAGTAAGCAAATACAGGGCAAGCATATACTCTGCTCTCAGAAGAGTCTTATATTTATTCTATGGTTCTGATGTCACTACCTGAAATTCTTAATAATATTATCTGGGAGCTTCAAGTGACTCTGTGAGACAAGGGAGCACAAGTGAGCAATGGAGATAGCCTGGGAGGGCACATGTCAGTTCCAGCTTAGGATTATGGCCTGATAGGCACATGGGCATTGAGCAATTGGCCAGGGGCCCAGCACACAGATGCAGGTTTCAGAGTAATTAAGGGTATCCTCAGGTGCCCAACATGGCCAACATGGCATAACCTTAGCTATAGAAGAGAGAAGAGGCTTCCTATGTGAGCAGCACTGGGCCCTCTGTTGGAAGTTTGGCTTGACTGTCCATCTTCATGGCAGGTGCACAGATATTAACTCTCTGACAAGAACTGCTGGTGCCCAGGTTGTATATGATGTTAGTATATTATTACAAAATAAAAAGGTACATATGGGCATTTTAATAAAACTTATCAGGGAGGTACCTGGGTGGCGAAGTTAGTTAAGTCCATATCTGAGTCTAATACGGGCTCAGGTCATGGTCTCAGGGTCATGGGATGGAGCCCTGCTTTGGGCTCTGCACTCAGTGGGGAGTCTGCTTGAGATTCTCTCCCTCTTCCCCTGCCCCTCCCCCCATTCATGTGTGCTCTCTCTCTAATAAGTAAATAAATCTTTAAAAAAAATCTTTCCAGGAAGTGACTAGAATTTTTCAGAGTTTAGAATATCTAGTTTTGAAAACTAAGGTAATATTCAAAAGCAAATATCCACAGCATTTTTTAAAAGATTTTATTTATTTATTTGACACAGAGAGAGAGAGCTCACAAGTAGGCAAAGAGGCAGGCAGAGAGAGGGGGAAAGCAGGCTCTCTGTTGAGCAGAGAGCCTGACTCGGGGCTCCATCTCAGGACCCTGAGATCATGACCTGAGCCAAAGGCAGAGGCTTAACCCACTGAGCCACCCAGGTGTCCCTATCCACAGCATTAAAAATAGGAATTAAGTTTAAAGATCATTGTATTAGACAGAAAAGATCCTGATATCCATATGAAGCTGTAAATAAATCAATCATTAATGAGGAAAACAAATTTAAAATTAATTTTTCCTCCTGACTGGGGATTCAGATATAAAATACTGCATTAATAGGCATTTGGAATTATACACACATCATGAAACTACTTTTGGTTTCTTAAATTGACTCTACAAATTACAAAAATTGTGGAAGGAAATATTAAAATACCATTGCATCTACTTAATTTTAAAATTAAATTTAGAGTTATGTGAAATTGATTTGCATTGAGTTAAGCCTTTTTAGATTAATTGTTCCATGAGGATCATGAGCTCTAGATCCACTAACAGTTATATTTCTAAATAATTTATCAGAAATTAATCCCAATGCTAATATAGTCTACAAAATACCCTTAACTCCTCTATTAATTACATCAGCAGGTTTTTGCTCAAAATGAGAAATTACCAAAAATTATTTGTGATCTTACATTTGCCAATAGTAACTAAGGTTACTTTCAAATAAATTATTGGAAAATTAAGTTCTTGCAAACATAAAATTTTTATTAAATAATAACTTAATAAATGAATTGGCAGAAAAGTGAGTCAGACTAGTCTTATGACCAAGCAGGATACAATGAAATATTATTATTTGTTGTAATATAAAAAAATAAGACTTTTTTTTTTACAGTTTGTAACTTTATGTTGTTATCCATGTGTCACTATTACTCCCATTACATTTTATAAGATATTTTTAGAAATAAAGTTTTCTATTTTAGTATTTTTAACAAAACCTTTTTCCTGCCTATTTCAAAAGATAACCCATATTATCACTTTGCACAAGCCCCCACAACTTATATGGACAGATTTGAATACAGATAAAGTAAACTGCATAAAAACACACAGCTAGTACATAATGGAATCAGAATTTAATTTCATGGAATCAGGGTGTCTAACTCCGAATGTAAGCTTTTAACCACTAGGCTAACATGCTATTTCTGCATGAAGGCATCAAAACTCATGATAGCTGATGGAATGTAAGATATGATCAATAAATGATAATAAAAGTAAAAGGGAATCCCACCCTTCTTTGGACAATCCCAGTCCTGTCTCTTGTTTCTGGTTTCCAGAAGCTGTTATTATTACTAATAACCACAAGACAATATTAATAAGCACAAGTCAATACAGTTTTAAAGTACTTATATTAGTTTCTTAGGGTTACCGTAACAAAGCACCCCAAACTGATTAAACAACAGAAATATATTGTCTCATGGCTCAGGAGGCTAGAAGACTGAGAACAAGGCACTGGGAGGGTGGTTCCCTCTGAGGGCTGTGAGGGAGAATCTGTCCCAGGTCTCTGTCATTGGTTTGTAGATGGCCATCTTTTTGCTGTGAAGTGTGATGTCTCATTACATTATATTTCCTCTATGCATTTCTCTGTGTCCAAATTTTCCCCTTTTAAAGGACACCAACCATATTGGATTAGAGCCTACCTTAATGACTTCACTTTTGCTTGATATTTTCTGTAAAGATCTATTTCCAAATAAGCTCACATTGTAAGGGATGTGGGGAGTTAGGACTTCAAAACACAAATTTTGGGGGACAAAACTCAACCCATAACTGTACTATATGCTTTAAAGTTTTTTCATGGCATGTTTTTGCTTTTGCCTATAGTAGGACCAAATGAAATGAAGAAACAGAAAGGAAAATATAATGTTTTCTACATTTTACAAAAAACATATTACCTTTGATTATATAGAATCCTGATGAGTATATTCCTCAATGTCTCTAGATACACTGAGACAAGTTTCAGCCTTTAGGTTCTGATAAAATTAAAATTTTGTTTTCAGATTTTATTATTCATTATTGCTAACATCAACAAAATACAGCATTTTGCAACAATAGCATTTGCTTTAAAAGAAAAATAAATGAAAACTCCAATTCCACTGCAAAACATTGCCATAGGTGAAGAAAAGAGCAACACTGAAAATTAGAAAATTAGAAAAATATATATATGTGTATGTGTGTGTGTGTGTGTATGTATATAAAACCAAAATATACCAGACTAAAGAGAGTAAAAACGTCATTAAAAATAGATTGGCAGGGGCGCCTGGGTGGCTCAGTGGGTTAAAGCCTCTGCCTTCGGCTCAGGTCATGATTCCAGGGTCCTGGGATCGAGCCCCGCATCGGGCTCTCTGCTCAGCAGGGAGCCTGCTTCCTCCTCTCTCTCTGCTTGCCTCTCTGCCTACTTGTGATCTCTGTCTGTCTAATAAATAAATAAAATCTTTTAAAAAAAAATAGATTGGCAGTAAACAAGATAGAATTCGAGAAGCAAGAAACATTCAAGAACAGCTATATTTTAAAAGTAACCACTCATCTGACCAAAGGAGTTCATAGAAATTAAAGGTTGGCCTCCCATACTTTTATATATGGGGATAACAATCTTTTTTTTTTTTAAGATTTTATTTACTTAACCCACTGAGCCACCCAGGCGCCCTGGGGATAACAATCTTAAATGTCATGTTCCATGTAAAGAATGTTTTTATTTTCTTTTATTTTTTTCCCCTGAGAATCAAAGTAGAGAAAAGAATAACTATTTTCATGATATCTTTAAATCAGCTACTTGTCTTTTTTTTTTTTTTTTTAAATCAGCTACTTTCTTGAGCTGGAAACTAATTTGAGATAGGCTAAAGTGTTCTGCTGTGTAAGCTCAGGCACAAAAAGAAAGCTCCAGTAAACTATATAAATTTGTACAAGTAATGAACTTTATCTATGACCTTAGCATTTTATGTATTTTCATTGTACTTGCATTGCAATATGATTTGTAGAGGCTTCCAGAAGCATTGCAATAGCTACAAGGAATTATTTATTTGTACATTTTAAAAATAGTTTGTTTACACAATTACACAAACTATGCATTCAAGGGTGGAATGTTGTAAATCCATGGAAGAAAATCTTCTAAATCCGAGGATTTGTATTGAAGTAGTACATGTTCCCAAGACAATATAAACAAAAGCTTTTGTTTCTGCTCTGTATATTTGGAATAGAAGTTTTAGAGTTCCTGTACTTTTAAACAGATGACTTTTCACAGTATCTTGATACTCTCAAGTTACAAAGGTTAATTACTTTGCTTTCTAAGAACATATCTAACTAGGGTCAAAATTTGTTTTAACAAACCTATTTATATATTATTAATTTTTTAAATGTCAAATAAGGCACATTTTTCCTGCATTTCTTATCTCATTGTGTGAAGAAAATGGCAAGTAACATTTAGATTATAGAAGGTGAATATAGATCATTTATTTGATCATCATTATGGAATGTCTTGGTTATAGTATAATTATATATTTGAATTCAATGAATTCTATGATGGGAATAGAAAATTTAGGCTGAGAAAAATATTGAGTATTCAGAGCTTGTATTTCATTTTAGGAGAAAGTAGTCTTCAACTGTTTTTCTTTTTTTGTTGTTGTTTTTTGTTTTTTGTTTTCCTTTCCTACTATACAAAGTAGGTCAGCCAAGTGAACAAGGTGGTCCATTAGGTTGTTATGAATTTGTACAAGTAGGCAAAATCAAATATCTCTTGTTCCAGGACTCATAATTCTCATCCCTGGTAGATTTTTGTGTAATCCTTTCTTGAATGCAGACATTTTGCTTTGTTTTTTCGCTGATTTTATTTTTTTGGAGTTTTAGGTTCACAAAAAAATTGAGGGAAAATTGCCAAGATTTATTATGTAACGCTTGCCTTCACATATATGCAACACCCCCCATTAACAACATCCTCCACCAGAGTAATACGTTTGTTAAAATTGATGACATATCATTATCACAGAAAGTCCATAGTTCATATAGGGTTCACTTTGTTGGTTAAACAAATGTATAATGCCATGTACCTATTATGGTAACTGGAAAAGTATTTTCACTGCCCTAAAAAGTCCTCTGTGTTCCACCTATTCGTGCCTCTGATTTCTATCCCAACCCCTGACAACCTCTGACCTCTTCTCAGTCTCTATAGTTTTGCCTTTTCCAGAGCATATTACGGTTAGAAACCTACATTATATACCCTCTACAAAAGAGCTTTTTTTCACTTAGTAATATGTATTTAAGGTTCTTCCGTTTCTTTTCATGCTTGCTGGTTATTTCTTTTTAGTATTGAGTAATATTCCATGGTCTGGATGTAACAGAGCTTATTTATCCATTCATTCACTGAAGGTCATCTTGGTTGCTTCCAAGGTTTGGCAATTATGAATAAAGCTGCTCTAAACCTCTGTGTGCCAGGGTTTGTGTAGACGTAAGCTTTCATTCCCTTTGGATAAACAGCAAGAGTGTAATTGCTGGGTCATGTGGTAGAAGTACGTTTAGTTTAGTAAGAAACTGCCAAACTGTCTTCCAACGTGGTTCTCTACAACTTTGCATTCCTATCAACAATGAATGAGGATTCCTTTCGTTCCACATCCTTGCAGCATTTAGTGTTGTCAGTATTCTGGATTTTGGTCATTTTAGTATGTGTGTATTGGTATCTCATTGTTTTAGTTTGCATTTCCTTGATGACATATGATGTGGAGTGTCTTTTCGATGTGTTCATTTCCCATCTCTATGTCTTCTTTGATGAGGTATCTATTTAGATCTCTTACCCATTTTTTAAGTGGGTTGTTTGTCTTCTTATTACTGAAGTTTAAAAATTCTTTGTGTAATTTGGATAACAGTCCTTCCTTTATCAGATGTGTCTTTGGAAAATATTTTCTACAACTTTGTGGCTTGTCTTCTCATTCTCTTAACATTGTCTTTCACAGAGTAGATTTTTTTCATTTTAATGAAGTCCAGCTTATTAATTCTTTCTTTCATGGATCTTTCCTGTGGTACTATATCTAAAAAGTCATAGCCATACCCCAAGTTTATCTAGGTTTTCTCCTGCTATCTTCTAGGAGTTTGAGAGTTCTGCATTTAGGTCTATGATTGACTTTGAGTTAGTGTTTGCAAAGTGTATAAAGTCTGTGTCTAGATTCATTCTTTTGCATGTTGATATTCACTTGTTCCAGGACCATTTGTTAAAAGACTTTGTTCCCTTTTATTATTCTTTTTGCTTTGTCAAAGATCAATTGACTATTGGGTCTATATCTGGTTTCTCTATTCCCTTACATTGTTCTGTCTATTCTTTCACTAATACCACACTGTCTTGATTTTCATTGCTTTAAGTCCTGAGTTGAGACAATTGTGTTCTTCTACAACTGTGTTAGGTATCCTAGATCCTTTTTTCTCATATAAACTTTATAATCATTTAGTCAATATCCACAAAAAACCTTGCTGGGTTATACACACAAAACCTTCCTGAGATTGCACTGAATCTATAAATCAAACTGGGAAGAACTTACATCTTGACAATATTGAGTCTTTCTATCTATGAATATGGAATATCTCTACATCTATTTAGTTCTTTGATTTTTGTTCATCAGAGTATGATAGTTTACCTCATACAGATCATGTATGTATATTATTGGATTCATACCTAAGTATTTCAATGTTTTTGGTTGCTAATATAAATAGCATTGTATTTTTAATTTTAAATTCCATCTGTTCATTCCTGGTTGATTAATTTTTGCATATTAACCTTGTGTATTACAACCTTACTATAAGCACTTATTAATTCGCAGAATTTCTTTCGTCAATTCTTTTGGCTCTACATAGATGATCATGTCATCTGCAAACAAAGGGAGTTTTGTTTTAGCTTTCCCAATCTGCACCTTTTTCCTCAATCATCTTATTGCTTTAGCTAGAACTTCCAGTCCGATGTTGAGAAGTAGTAGTGAGAGGGGACATCCTTGTCTTATACCTGATCTGAGAAGGAAAGCTTTGAGTTTGTCACCGTTAAGTATGTTAGCTGTAGACTTCTTTGTAGATATCCTCTAACTTCCCCTTATTTTAACCAGCAGAATATGACAGAAGTAAAGATATTTTTAGAGATATAATTAAAGTCTCTAATCAAAAGAAGATTATCCTGGGTGTATGTGACCTAACCATGTAAGCTCTTTAAAAGAGAATCCAGGCATTTTACAAGAAACTTGAACCAGCAGAGATGCCTGTCACTGTCCTTCAAGAAGCAAAAGACTTTTTTAACTACTTATGTAGAAGAAAGCTTCTGGAATCTGAGGGCCTCAGTCCTACAAATGCAAGGAATTGAACTTTGCTGGTAACTTGAATAAACTTAGAAGAGGACCCCAAGTTTCAAATGAAGATGTAACCACTGGCCAATACCTTCATTCATCTTTCCAACATCTGAGAAGAAGACTCAGCTAAGATGCCTAGACTCCTGACTCATGGAAACTGCAAGATAATAAATGAATGTTTTAAGCATTATTTGAAGTAATTTGTTATGCAGCAATAGAAAAATAATACAATAGTCATTAAAACATAATTGCGATGAGGTCATTATAAGAATGTTATTGCCTTCAGCTTTTACATAGAACATATAACTTACAAGGTTAAATGTTTATTTTCAGTTGCTTATGATGTTTACACAAATGCAAAGACCCACCTATATACATATATCTGTCTACTCAAGAAGCCCTAAAATGAAAAATTCACTGCATTCAAATAACAGTTGTTAAATTGTAGAACATAGCTTGGCTCCATGTCAGGTTTATCCTGGAATTTGGAAGTATCACAGCTTGTAGGCACTTGTTCATTTAAAAACATGACTGTATCATCCTGCTGCCCATTCTATCATAGACCACATGGCATGGATTCAAGATGAGATACAACACTACAATTTTGTGTGAATAGCAGGTGAGCTTTGATAGAAAATTCCTGAAGTAAATGAATTAAATCTATTAAAAAAACAAAAATTTCTTGTAATTTGTATCAATAGAGAATAAATTATCAGGGGGGAAAAGTCCATAATTACAGAAATTAAAAAAAATTATCAAATGCAGGGGACCAGAGTCCAAAATCTGCCATTTTGGACTCCTCATCTGCTCTGAACTGAGACAGAAAGCTCTGGCAGTCAGCTAACTCAACAAAGAGAATCCAATGCATTGGGAGAGCCATGTTTCTCTCCAGAAAAATTAAGCCAAACCAGAAGCCCTGTGAAAATAAAGCATCCCTAATTTTATGACTCTGCAGGAAGTTCATAGTGCTGCCTCCCGAATAGGGAACTCATTTCAAGCATAAATACTATACAAAAACCTAAATATAATCACAATATATAACTGGAGAAAGTATTAGATTTGAAAAGTATTGTTTCTTTCACAAACAATTAAAAATATAAAGGCACAGAAGAAATAACATTTATTTGTAAAGATTCAATAACAACAGTGATGACATTTATGATACATTTACTCTGTACTAAACACTGTTCTTGGTCTGTCTCTATTAATTCTCACAGTAGCCCTATAATAGAGACATGATCTCCATTTTGCAGATGAGGAACAGAGGAAAAGACAAGTTAAATAATTTGCCAAAATAAGTATATATACAAAATAAGCATACACACACACACACACACACACACACATATACATATATATAAACACATACATACATGCATACACATACATATATTCTAACTTCAACCTAGAAAGTGTGTTCTAAACACTGAAGTTGAAACAATAATGTAGTATAATTTGGTTATAAGCAATGACTTGCCTGACAAAAATAGTTTCTGCATCTTACTTCTGAAATATCCAAGATTATTTTCACTATCATAATTTTTAAATCTTCATAGACAAATATGTTATAAATATGCTCAAGGTATAATTTCCATTGAAATGTAACTCATTAATTAAGAGGAAAGAATAGTGATCCTATGGCCAATGACAAGAAAACACATTCCTGAGGACATGAACTTGGGGCATGATATTTCTGTGTGTATATGTATGTGTGTGTGCATGTGTGTGTGAAAGAGAGAGAAGGAGAATGAGTGTATGTATATATATGTGTATATATATGAGTGTGTGTATATATATATATATATATATATATATAATATATATATATATATATAAGCTATCACCAAAATGAGGCTAATAGGAATAATAAAAGCAGCCAGCCCACAGAGCTTAAAATAATTTATGTCAATAAATAACTGTTGAACATAGAATTTTACCATCAAAATATTAATATAGAACTAAAGGTGGTATAAATTTATCATTTTATATATATGTATATATATATATATATGATTCAACTCACTCTTTGAGACATAGAATAACAATGAACATATGTATCTCTTTTTCAAACTAATTACGATATAGTTATTTAAAAATAAATAAATTACAATACAGTTGGTAAAAAATAAGAAAAACAGACTTAAACTGACAGCAAAGAACACAGTGTACAATGTAATTAGGTGCATATCAAATGTGATGACTCTAAAAGCTCTAGGAAGTGAGTAGAAAGGTATTTCTAAACTATTATTAAAAAATGTTTACAGTGATCCTGAAATCTATGTGTGTCTGGAAAGGTGAGTAAACAAATAAGGTTAGAGAGGAGAACAGATATTTTATATAAAAGCAAAAGCATGATGGGAAGCATAGACAGAAGTTTAAGCATGGCAAGTGTATAATACCATGAAACTTATCTGAAACAGGCTTTGTTAAGCTTGCTTGCTAAGGACAAAGAGTTATGCTAGCATTCGTGTAACTTTATCTGTAAATTTCAATGTACTATCAAAACATTATTTACTTGCTTTGAATTTGAGCCTCAAATTTCTCTAATTATGATCACTTTAAGTGATCATTCCATATAGCTATATAGCTAAGCCTAACATTTGGCATCTGCAAAATCGCAATAAATTTTTTTCTGTTAGTCTGGTAAGGTACCTGGTGAAAGTTATAGCAGAGGACATATAAAAGTGTTCTTTAAGCCATAATTATGAGTATATAATACCAATATGGTAGGCTATTATTTATTAACTTTAACTTATCTTTTCACATACACATATTCAATCTTTAAATAAAATAAAAATCGTCTACAAAGATACATTTAAAATGTAATAAACATTTTATGAAGGTACAAGTGAAGTAATGAGTGTTTCTGGCTTAGTCCTTGCTCACGGGATGTTGTCAATCTTCAATTTTAGAACTGAATTTACTGCAATCTACAAAAGTGCCTTTGTGAGTGGCTTTTAATAATGAAGATTAAGGGACAGCTGGGTGGCTCAGTGGGTTAAAGCCTCTGCCTTAGGCTCAGGTCATGATTCCAGGGTTTGGGGATTGAGCCCCGCATGGGGCTCTCTGCTCAGCAGGCAGCCTGCTTCCACCTCTCTCTCTGCCTGCCTCTCTGACTATTTGTGATCTCTGCCTGTCAAATAAATAAATAAAATCTTTAAAAAAAAAATAAAAAAATAATGAAGATTAAATCATGTTCAGGTAAAAATTCTTTTCAGTTGCTTCAAAACCAACATGGAAAACTTTTGAGCACAAGTAAAAGCATGTTTGAAATTAATACGCCTTTAGTAAATAATTCAACACAATGATGTCCTATATCCACTGCATTTTAGTTCCTTGAAATGCAGACATTCACTTGAGAATTTAAAACTGTGATATCAGTTTTAATTTATTTCTATTCTGCTAAATATTGGGATTATATTATTCCAATTACTCTCTTAAATCACACACACAACACGCAAAACATAGTCGTCTATGCAGAATTTGAGGTTGTTTTTGTGGTAAGTAGTTTTTGCAGAGAGTTTTTACATTTTGAATTAAAATTGTCTCATGTATTAGGCAATTTCTCTTATTTTAGTAAAGTTTCACTGCTTTACTCAGAGTATTCTAATTGTTCAACAAGATTGCATAATTTTCTTGTCTGACGCAGAATAGAACAATCTGTAAAAAACCGAAACATTCAATTCCACACATTTGACTAAATTTTCTCTAAGTGAGCTCAGAGACCATTGTTTCTTAGAAGAAGAGTTAAGAGAATTGCTTTCTTCAGCTTCCAATTATTTTCCTTTTTCCTCTACACTGTAATTCTTTTAAACTACTGTTAAATTTCCATTCCTTTTTATTTTTATTGTTCCCTCACTTCTCATACACGTATCCTCTACCCTTAACTACTTGGGGTTAATTGCAGAATGGAAAAATTCTCAAGTAATTGTGTTAAATCAAACGCACCTATCAAAATTTCATGTCAGAATTCCCAGTATCTTAATCTAGCCTGATAGAGTTGTTATATCTTATATTCACTAATTCCATTCTACTCACCTACAAAATAGGTTCCATAAGTATTCTCTGTGTTCTTATAATTTGATTAGATAATGTTAATAAATGAGGCAAAGGTATAATGTAAACATATTACAGACTCTCTTGTGATTTAGGACATTTTATATCAAGCAGTGGTTCTTCGGCAGGAACAATTTTGCCCCATAGGGGATGTTTGGCAATGTCTGGAGACATTTTTGATGGTCATACGGAGCAGGTACTACAGGAATCTAGTGACCCAGGCATGTTATTTAATCTTGTTAGAGTCCTCCACAACAAAGAATTACTCAGTCCAAAATATTATTAATAATTTAAAAATTGAGAAGTCCTGATGTAGAAGGAAGTTATGAGTCTCCTCATTTGTTAAATTGCTATTTTTTTCCTTTATGGAGAAGGAATCTCACATGTGATTTTTGGTTCCAATAACTCTATACATTAGTCCAAATCCACTTAGTCATGTTATTCATTGTGTGAAATCTGTATAACAAAGAAAGCTACCTGTTACCTAAGGGCATGGATCATTCTAAAGTGTCTACAGAGAAAAGAGGATGGGGAGCTTTTATGGGCATCACATCTCTGATACTTGATGGCTATTACTGCATTATAAACTATATTAGTGGACAGAAAGGGGAGATGAGTGTATTCTGTGTAATTTACACATTAATGTAGTTCTTAGCATCCAACACATTCTGTTTCAATTTTGATGGCAAAAAAAGAGAGAGAGAGAGAGAGATGGTTATTTTTCCTCTTGCTCTATTTAATACATGCTCTTATTTCTGTAGGAAAATCTTGGTCTAAGCTGATCTGCCATACTAACCCAAGGAGACATAATCATTATACATACTGCATCATCATTGTGTCACATACTTGCTACATTTAGTTCTTGACTAGTGGTGTTGAATTAGGTACCCATAATGTCCAAAAGAACTATTACCAGTTCATGATCTGTGTTGAGAAAGTCTATTAGGTAATACCAGCTAATTTGGGCAAATTCCTGAACAGGTGTAAAAGGACCCATAAGTACATTGACATTTCATAGAACCTAAACTGATAACTCTTAGGTAGATTTACAGGAATAACATTTATAACCAATCATTCTACTATTTGTGTCACTTACTGGAAATGTTTAAACATTTGGCAAACTGAATCATGATTATTTTTCTAATTGCCTCCCTGAAATAAGATCTTGCCTGACTTCTCTTCCCTGAATTATTTCCTTCAACCTGGAAAGAAATCATTTCTCCTGTTATGATTCCTGTTTGAATCAACATAGTAATTAAGAGTTTTGCTTCCTTGAACTAACAAATCTGATGCCCAAATCATACGTTTGCCATCTACTTCTAACTCCAATAATTTTAGCAAGTTAGATAACCTATAAAACCTTCAGTTTCTCATTAATAATGTAGCAATAACAATAACGGTAATAATAATCATGTCTGTAAGTTTTGTGAAGATTAATGAAAAATACATGCAAAGATTTTAGCAAAATGCCTGATACATTATATGAGTTTAGCAAATTTAATTATAGTGAATTTCCAAAACACTGTGTTATACAGTAAATGCAGTAATCTAGATCTCTTTTCTGGTACCTCCAACAAACTCCTATTATCATTCTCTGGAAGTCTAAAAGCACACCAGCTTCAATATATATCAATATATCAATACATCTTTTCCCTGAAAAATCTGCATTCCTTCCTCTCATGTTCCCTATGGAGTGAAGATGCCCATAGAGTTTGTGCGAGTCAGAAACCCAGCAGCTATCCCTCCCTTTCTCCTCACAATTATTCTCCTTATCAGTGAGTTCCTAAGTGTTTTCTAATCTCTATTTAATACTGCAGATGTGGATCCATTTCTCTCCATTTCCATCATCACTCCTTTATTTTAGACCATCATCATCTCTGTAATGGAAGGTCACAGTCCCTTAAGTCATATCCATAAAAAAAACAAAGTCGTGTTTCAAAAATGAAAAACATCATGTTTTTCTTGGTTAAAGGCTTTCAGTGATTCCCCATTGATCTTAAATTGAAATCCAAAACACTTAAACTAGCTATA
Source organism: Enhydra lutris kenyoni (assembly GCF_002288905.1). Classification (NCBI taxonomy): domain Eukaryota; kingdom Metazoa; phylum Chordata; class Mammalia; order Carnivora; family Mustelidae; genus Enhydra; species Enhydra lutris. Next base: position 17,070,897 of record NW_019154091.1, read on the forward strand.
AATTTGTCCAAATCAAAATTTTAGAGTAAAAATTATTTTATGTTCTTTCCCATAAGAATTTAAAATAAGTAGCACACAAAATGAAAACATAAAATGTTAAGAAAATAACAACATGCCTTTAATCTTACAATGACTAATTCTTTTTTTTTTTCAAGATTTATTTATTTATTTTAGAGAGAGGGATAGGGAGTGGGAAAGAGAGAGAATCTCCAGCAGACTCCCTGCTGAGTGTGGAGCCAGCTTGGGGCTTGATCTCAAGACCTTGAGATCATACGTGAACCAAAACAAAGAGTTGGGCAATAACTGACTGGGACACCCAAGTATAAAGAGTAATTCTTAACAGCTGTCCTTCAAATATTGTCTTCCCCTACCAGTCACTCTGGAATGATCTCTCTTTGCTTGGGCAATAAGTACATGTTCAGTATCCCTCCAGGAAAACTAAGTGCCATGGCCATTCTTAAGACTCTAGCTTTACTTTCCAGTCCCTTCTTTCAACTACTTCCTTCTCTTACACTCCCCAGGACATGTGCCTAGCAATGTTAGGTTGCAATTCTTTGCCTTTCCTATGAGCATAATTGCTGTTTCCTCTGATTTGAACATGGCCGTCTCCTCTTTTGTGAGCTTATTCTTACTCTATTTTCAAGGCATAGTTTAATGCAATTCCTTCAGAAGGCTTCCCCCATTTTTTCTTCCCTCAACTACCAAGCTTTGGTCATACATCTACAACTCCATGTTACCTTGTATTTACTACTAAAACAGCCTTCCTTACCCAACTACTTAACTCTACTGCTTACAAGTAACTGTTTTCATTCTCTGGGCATCTCAGGAATCAGCAAAATATATTATACTGCCTATTTCTGTATGTTTCACAACCTAAGAGTGTTTCTTAATTTTTTTAGTTAAAATTTTTAAAAACATATTTCAAGAATATAAAAATTTTATGAAATATGCATATCATTTCAGTGTCTTTAAATAAAGTTTTATTGTAACATATCCACTCCATTTCATTTACATATTGTCTGTTACTGCTTTTGTGCTATATCTTCAGAGTACCTGCAACAGAGATAATATGGCCCATAATGCCTAAAATATTTCCTGTCTGGTCTACTCTATCTCACCAGATGTCAAGGTGGTAATGAATGAATGAAAGTAATAGTGACGAAAGTTAAATTTCTTTATTTGAAAGCAAAGTAAATTGACTCTGGCTAAATTCAGCAAAAAGAAATTATTGGGAGGAAATAGATTATATCACAAAAATAGAAGAAAAAGTTGAACTAAGTTTTGGAGAAGATAGGAGCTAGAATGGCTCTTTAGATCTTTTTTTAAAATTATTTTCATTAACATATAATGTATTATTTGCCCCAAGGGTATAGGTCTGTGATTCATCAGTCTTACACAATTCACAGCACTCATCATATCACATACCCTCCCCAATGTCCATAACCCAGCCACCCTATCCTCACCCCCTCTCCCCACAGCAACCCTCAGTTTGTTTTGTGAGATTAAGAGTCTCTTATGGTTTGTCTCCCTCCTGATCCCATCTTGTTTCATTTTTCCTTCCCTACTCCCCAATGCCCCCCCTCTGACTCTCAAATTCCTCATATCAGGGAGATCATATGATAATTATCTTTTTCTGATTGACTTAGTAGCAGGAACCACTGGATAAGCTCATTGAAACAACATGATTGTTCTTGCATCTACTTTGGCTCAAAGTTCATATTCCCAAGAGAGATAACTCGACCACACCTTGGCTAGGGAAAGTGATCTCTGTTTGGCAGTGCCAATCAGATACATAGAGAAGACATTCCCAACACCACATGTAAAGGAGAACTAGTGTTCTATTACTAGAACAGGAGTAGTGTTACTACTTATCTAAAAAAACAAAATGACAGGCTATATCCTACAATATAAAAGAAATGGGAACCAGAAAATCATTTTAAATGAAAATACCTGGAATTTAGACTAAAGCTGCCTGTGCTAGGACATGTTCCTTCTATCATGTTGAAAAACAATTTAGTCATAATTATCTTACTCAGTACTCGTGAATTAATGCACTTGGTTTCAACATTATTATTGAAAGTGAAACTATAAATGGCATTATTCATAGTGTATGCTGAGTATAATACACCCGCCTGCCAGTTTAATAAGAGAAGATAAAACCATTATTCTATTCATCAGAGCTTTCACAATAACTAAAAAAGATAAGGGCTGAATTGTGACTTAGCGTATGATGGTAAACATAATGGTTATATTTTAAATATGAAATTTTCCAAATCCCAAACACTTTTGTGATAAAGAGGTTAATGTAGCACATTAATGGTATAATGAGGGATGAGACATACCTACTAGTGAGAAAAGTATGAAGGAAAAACACAAAGAAATGGGCATTAATAATCCCTTTATTACTCATCTAATATTTCTCTTTTCATTCACTCTGTGAGTACTTCCTGTTCTCCAGGCTAAGTGTAACATGTCTCATAGGAAGTAACTGTCCCATATGTTCAAGTAACTGTCCCATAAGTTCAAGCTTACTTCGTTCTCCAAAGTAAGCTTGAACTTTCTGAAAAATCTATGTTCTTCTCTGAGTGGCTATCATGACTACATTCTGAGATCATTTAGGCCATCATGACAATTATTTGAGGTTCTTACCAATTGGATATTACATATTTGAATCTTTTAGCTTTATATCTCCAGTTCATGTGTGCTAAGTTCTTGAGGTGTACACTTGAAAAATTTCTAAAGAACTGATAGGCACCTGCAACTGGTGTTGTTTTCATCATTATTGCTATTTCCCAGATAAATGACCCTAAATCTTGCACTCTTTTCTTGCAGAGATTCCACAAGAATGTCTCTTGTACAAAAGTTTGTCTCCTCATCAGGAAAAGGTACTCCTTCAAAATATTTATGTAAGTAACAAGCATTTTATAGTCTTTCTAGTCACTCAAGCCATACTTGAGTTACTAGTTATTTTTATTACCAAAAAATAAGCAAGCATAGGAGTACCTGGGTGGCTCAATTAGTTAAGCATCCCACTCTTGATTCTGGCTCAGGTCATGATCTCAGGATCCTGAGATTGAGCCCCGAGTTGAGCACCATGCTTAGCAGGGAGTCTGCTTGAGATTCTCTCCTCCCCCGTGCTCCATCCCCCACTTGCTCTCTTAAATAAATAAATAAGGAAATAATGAAATCTTAAAGAAACAAACATACATAGTATCTAATAATCTTGCATCTTCAAGAATGAAAAAATTCAGCTTCACTTTTTATGTCCATTTAGTTTCTATAGTAAGGGAAATTGAATTAGCCTTATAAGGCATAACACTTTACCACATGGAGATTGCACATGTAATACCATTTAGCTGATAAAAGATAAGAAACAGGTCATTTCATTTTTATTGTGGTTACTTTCTATATAATAGATTCACTATTTCTCCAGCTTATAGTTGAGCTTCCTTCCAATTAATTTATATTTAAATTAGGTAAATTGCTAAAAATTGCTGAATATTTAAAGCAAACTAACATCGCCACTAGCCAAACATTTTATTATAATTTTCTATATAGATTATGATATACTTCAGACCACATTATAAAAAATTATGCTGTGTTTCCTGATGTCTATGCCATCAATATTGACTTTTCTGGTCATATATTTTTATTAGCAATCACTAATAAAGGAGTTATAATGCAACCCATTTTTATTTTTAGATTCTTATTCAGAGAAACAATAGTTTCTTTTTTTTAAAAGATTTTACTTATTTATTTGACAGAGAGATAGAGAGCACAAGTAGGCAGAGCGGCAGGCAAATGGAGAGGGAGAAGCAGGCTCCCTGCTGAACAGGGACCCTGATGTGGGACTTGATCCCAGGACACTGGGATCATGACCTGAACCAACGGCAGCCACTTAACGGACTGAGCCACACAAGCGCCCCAAGAAACAATATTTTCATCCTGCTCATGAACACCATATACTTCTATAAATATTCTTGAAGGTTGTTTTTCTTTCCTTTGACTTAATTAAGTATAATTATAATGTTATTCAATTAATTGCAGTTGATTAAATTTTATGGGGCAGCAATATCTCATTTGGATGAGAGATTTTTCCTGAGTGTTATGTTAAGGTAATCCCTTTATTAGCTTGTGATTTTATGCACCAGGTAGAATTTTCACATTTATTTCTGATTGTTATTAATATCTTCTTGATATTTTTATATAACTTTACTGTAAGTTATATATCCTACAAAGCCAAAAGTAAAAAACTGTCATTGTAATCTTTCTTTAGATATTTTCCAGAATGCCTAAGTGCAGACATAGGAGATATATTATTATAGAGCTTTTTTCATTTTGGATCTTTCCTCAATAGCAGTTTAAATTCCATAAAAACAGAACACATATTAAAAGCTTGTTTTTAAAAAATTCTTAGTGATGTATGTTTTGTTTTCACAAACAAAAAGGACTTTTTAAAAAATTTTAAAAACTCAGTGTTTCAAAATATCAAATTAAATAATGTGTTGACCTGTTTTCACTAACATGAATCATTTTCCCCTCTGGTTTTATATTTCATACGAGAAATATTCCATAGTTACTGTTTTGTAGTATATAAGAACAGTGTTTACTACCAAAAAGCAGTACCTACCCTGAGATATTTCAAGATTAAATTTTCTGAGCTATTCCTAAGACTACTGGGAAAACTTTGATTAGTCCAAATTGTTTCATCTTATTCCAAAACATGTTTTTATTTTAACGCTTAGAGATTATACAATGGTATATTTCATTATAGGATAAACTCATGATTTCTTCTCAAATACCAGAGTAGAAAACTCAGTCAGTTGTGCACATAAAAAGATATCCTTCAATCAAGTCTTTCATTTGTATCACAAACCAAGACAACAGCGATAAAAAAATAATCCATTTGGAACTCAGTTTGCTGATTTTAAAAAGTCAAGGAATTGGACTAAGTAACTCTGGTCACCTCTGTTTTAAAATCAGATAGCTTTAAAACCACATCTCACAAAAATAATAAAAAAGGAAAATGGTAATGTTTCTTAAAACTTTGTATGAAATATATTTGGAGTATTTTGAAATAGTAATAGATTTTGTTCATTTAATAAAGTTCTTTGTAAGAACAAGGGTAAGTTATTATAAGAAATCTTCATAATTTTGCCATGTTATACTTAGACATGAGTCAAGACTGAAGAAATAACAAAGCCTATAAGAAAAGACATTGAAGTGACAGCTAGTTGTTAATAGAAGCTTACAGGTGATACTCTTCTGTAATGCATGCAGTGAAGGGTTTAAGAAAATGTGTAATAAAGATATTTATAAAAAGCTAAAAAAAAAGCTTATGAACCACATTATGCCGAACAGATGTTTTATATTATAGATGTCTGCCTGCTTTACTCATTTAAAGAAAACACTTTTACGGCTTTCAATATTGATTGGAAATGTAATGAAGTGTATATCCTCAGGTCTTTTAAGTAATAAAATTAGGTCATTGAGAGAGGACATAATATCTTAGAGATCAATAATATGAAATTTAAGAGATAGTGAATGAAAATAATATGTAAGTATGTTTACCTACTTTTTTTCAAGCCTGATCTACTATTTTACATTAAAAACATAATACACTGATTACAAGTTTGAACTCCTGTATTATTATGATGTTAGTGATAGTAATAATTATACACACCCACCTTCAAGCAACACCTCCCATACCAGCTCCCAAAGATGGACTTTGGTGCAACCACTTCAGAAGCTAACTATTGTTTGCATCTTAAGTGCTATGCATGAGATGTGGGAGAGACTGTATATTGTAATGTTGAAACTATGTTTTCTGAAATTGTATAGCCTGGGTTGAAACACCAGGTCTGCCACTTTCTTCACGATTTTACCAAGTTGCTTAACTTGTTCTTTGTCACAATTCTCTCATCAGTGAAGTTAGAATAATAATAGTAGACATTTCAAAAGGTTTTTGGGAAGATAAACATTATTTAATATATATGAAATACTTTGAACAGTAATTAACACATAAGTGTAGCTGAATCCCTATTAGTTCTTATAAAATGTACATAGGGAAGCTGAAGAAGTCATGGGAAAAACTATCAGATACCCTGCTTGCAAATTCTAAGAGTCAAGACCTAGTTTACAATAAGGCATCCATGATGCCATATAAAAAGTTTATATGAGTATAAACTCAACAGTATACAGGCCATTCTATCTGCTAGACTATACAATTCCCCTTACTATCCCAAGGATAAGGAGGTGTATAGAATTAACAATTTGATAAAGTTTTACAGGCATAATGGACAACTTTGTTAAAAACAGTCCAACTTTAATGATTCCTTTCTTTAAAAAAAAAAGTGAGTGACTAGTTTAGTGATCCCTTGTGATAAGAAATGTTTATATACCGACTGATTACATATTTTATGATTAAGAATCACACTTTATTTATTATACTTTGTACAAATTAGTGTTGGAATAATTGCCAGGCAAGAAATATTTAGTTACATAGTAATTATTTACCCTCTAATTCCCTCTATTATTAATCTATAGAGTTTACATCCAAATTTGGGAAGAGGGAAATAGAAGGGAGTCATGAAAGCAAATGACAAATATGGAGACTTCAAGAACCAGCTTAACAACAGGACTCAGTCTCAACAGTGGTTTTAGCCACATAGGTTGTTTATATTAACTGTCAACTTACTAATTGAACAAATAACTATTTGGTAATTACTACCTGACACTATTTCAATGTACTTTTCAGACATTGAATCATTTAATCCTCAAATCAACCCTATTCAGTAGGTGCTCAAATCAACCCATATCTCCATGTCAGGATACTGAGGCATGAGAAGCCTATGTCACACCCTTGGGGTCACCAGCATACCATGGGAGAACCAGGGTTTGAACACTGGGGGTTTGGTCCCTGTGTTAATGCTCTTTATCTCCATATTATGCTGCCTCATCTGAAGATTTGCTTCTTATTTTTCATCCACAATTATTTAAATAATTTGCTTTTCAAAATACAGATAAACAATTAGTCAAGTTAAACTCTGTACTTCAATGCCTTTAATTTGGCTGGGAGACCCAGTGGCCAATGCTAGTTTTAGGTTCAAACCATTGCCATCATCATCATCATCATCATTTTTCATAACATCTTAAGTGTATTTCACTTGGTCACATTAAAGAAGAGTTTTCAAGCATTCAGTACCTGTCAGGCACCACTGAACTTCTTTGGTATATATTATCACCACATTAGGATTTTTTTTATCTGAAGTCATAGAGGAAATTCAAATAGGAGGCAACTCTGCAATCACTCCCAAAGAGCTTTGTTAGGTGTTGAACTGCATTATATAACATTATGTAACACAAAATTTGCTCTTTCTGGTGCTCTCTTCAATAAGCTTGAAATAAAAATTACACCACTGACCACCTGAACAATCATTAATAAGAAGAGAAAGCTGATTTCTCTAATGTGGAAATAGGCTTAACATGGAAAAGTTGATGTGGATAAGAAAGTCTTGGTTACCTTAATCCATAATACAAACCAAGAATTACTCAAGAATGGTCCCTCTGTTTGATTTCATTATTCACTAATGGCTGTCCAGGCTCAAATCACTGAATTCTGATCGCTAGTTACATAATATTTACCAATCTTAATGTGACTAGAAATACACAAAAGCCGTTGAGGAGTAGAAAGAGTAAGACTTATAAGACATAAGAGCAGTAACACTTGAAAGATGACACCTGAGTAATTCACTGACTGAAACATTTTTTTATTCTTCCTTGAGATTCTTATCTATCTTATTTATTTCATCAAAGACACTTATTAGAATATTAATATAATCTATGAGTTAAGAATAAAATTAATTGTACAAGTGAAGCTGGTTTTTAACATTGTAGGCCAGACATGCTTATGTAGAAGAAAATTACTGAATGCGTAAAGATAATATTTAATTTATTACTGCAGTTAACTTTATAGACTCAAGTGTGATTGAGTTTCTCCTGCACACCACTCCTGCCTCTCTATTCAGATTAAGATATTAAGCACTGCCAGTTTTATTAGGTAAGCAAACACAATTTCAACCAAATGGGGCCAATTATCAATAATAAGGCCAATAAACTTTAACTTTGCATAAGCTGTTGAAAAAAATTCTCTGATAGTTAACTTCAAGTGAAGTACTGTGCTAAACATTGTTTAGGAACACCATAAGAATATGAAATCCAGCAGCTGTTAAGGAAATCTGAACAGTAACCTCTCAAAAGGCATCTTTATTGCCTATCTCTTAACCTGTCGCTCCCACTCAATCCATCATGTGTAATAGGTTCAAATTATTACATCATTATTTTTAAAGCATCATTTTCATTATGACCTTCTTATTTTTGGAGTTATAAACTAATTTGCATGTAATATGGATGACAATATTTTAAAAAAACCAAACATGTATCTACAACCAAGCTGGAGAGAAATAATTACTGACAAAACATAAGCCCCTCTGTATATTTGTCTCCAATTTCATTCTTCATCCATAACAGACATAATCACTCTTCTGTTTGGCAAACATCATTCCATGACATTTTATATACTGACATATATGGGTCAGTACCCACAATTAATATACAGAATTTCTTTACACACTGACGTGTTATAGGAAGGCTTAGTGTATACATTCTTTAACATTTTGATTTTGAGGTTGATCCATGCTAATGTTTACATATTTAATTCATTTTAACCAGAAATTTATTCAGTGGAATCCCATTTGCAATTATGTTTTTCATTTTCTTGGTGATATATATAATGTATGATAGTTACATCTAGGTAAATAGATATTATCAAATTACTATAATGAAATTTCTTATACAGGTTTCCCAGTGGCACAATTGTGAGAGTTCCTTTGGGGAACATACTTTGGAATAGAATTTCTGATCTTAATACATACGCATATTTAGATTTCCTAGGCATCACCAAATCTCTTTCCAAAGCATTATATCATCTTAAACTTAAAAAGAATTTTTTTTTAAATCATCTTTACACTCAATGTGGGGCTCGAACTCATGGTGCCAAGATCAAGAGTTGCAGGCTCTGACTGAGCCAGCTGGGTACCCCCGGCTTACTCTTCTACTAGCAGTGTATAAATGTTTCCATTTTTCCACACTGACCCTTACATTTGAAGTTGTGGGTTTTTATATTTTTGACAGTTGTTGATCCTGAAGTGTAAACTAATTCCTGATTTATATTTACACATTTTAAATCTGAGAATTATGGAGTTTAAGAAGGCATTATGACTTACTAACATCAATAAGATCAATCCAAACTCTTAATCTCAAAGATTAAAACTTTTTGTCAGCAAGTCCTACACTGTTTATACAATTTAATTTTTCTAAACCAGTGATTCTCAGTGGTTCTTGATGAGCTGTATTAACATCTTCTGGAAACTGTTTAGAAATTCAAATGATGGGACTACCCTTGGCCTACTGAACCAGAAACTCTGGCAGTAAGATCCCAACAATATCATTTTAATCTAGGTGATTCCAATACACTCTAGAGTTCAAGAATCACCTATCTTGGCCATGGTAGTGCCTGGTCTTTCCTGCTACCTACCTCACTCACCCCTACTCCCACTCCCCATCATGACTACTCAAATGCTTTCTCCATATTATTCCATGAAAATTTTCTTACTTGTTTGAATTATTTACATGTCCTATTAAGTTGAAAACTTTGCTGAACACCGAAACATTTGAACTTACCTGAAACAGAGTAAATTTGCTCAATATTCCAGCCATATGAGTTTTTTATATCCCCAAATGTAAAATTACTATTTCGCATTTCTGGGCCTTCTTTTTTTCTTTCTTCTTTCTTCTTTCTTCTTCTCCTTCTCCTTCTTCTCCTTCTCTTTCTTTTCTTTCTCCTCCTCCTCCTCCTCCTCCTCCTCCTTCTTCTTCTTTTTTTTCCTTAATGCTTTGCTGCTTGTATTCCAGAAGATATCCAGTATCTACCAGATCTCTATGGAAACACTATGCAGGAAAGAAGCACTGTTCTCTCCTTCACTCCACTGCCATGCTTCATACATGTCACTACTCTGAAAGCATGATACAGGTCACTGTCATGTGTTTCCATGTCTTTCTTCCCATCCAGACTGCAACTTCTTTGCTTTGGTATCTTCCTAACCTGATGCATAGCAAATGATTCCACTGACACGAGTTCAATGAGTGACAACATATTCCACTCAACATTTACTGAGTATGCATACAGTTCTGATTCTTTTCTAAGTACTAGATAGATGCAAAGGAGAATAAAACATAGGCCCTGTCTGTGAATTGTTCATAGAATTTATCCTTCAGAGAAGTCTTCTTTGAAATTTCTATGTTACAATGTTCATTTATTGTGTAAGTATTCTGGAGTTCCCAATCCAGAGACTTCTGTGTGCTACCCTGATATGCAACACCGTATTTTAGTTATTTCACAGATGTCAAGCTTATTTCTCTCAAGCGGATTTGAAACCACTTAAAAATAAAAGTTATGCTTCAACTTACGTATCACCTCTTTATAAGGCCTACCACAGTTTTGGGCCCAACTGCTATTTAATAATTTTACCTCAATTTTTATGAGCTACAGCTTCACTGTGAAAGGAAAAAAAAAACATGGAATTATATTAAATTCTCTTTTGATACAGTTACAGGTTGAAGACATATCTCTGTCCATTAATTTGATAAATTGAGGCAGTTTTGTATGTATGCAACAGCTTTGGAAATAAAGCAACAATATAATTTTGTACCCGTTATCTGCCTTTAGAGACAATAATTTGATTCACACAAACTGTTTTTTATATCTTCCAGAATTGAAACAAAAAGAAAATGTTTTTTTCCTCTCGGATTTTCTTCCAGAATCTCTACTACAAAAGACAATTTTCTCCAAATTTTATACTTTAGTGCCTACACCACTACGTGTTTATTGTCTGTAATTACAAATGATACTATTATCAGTACTGTTTCTTGACTACTTAGCTAGTTCTGAACTCCCACCTTAGGTTGTAACAGAGACATCACATAAAAGTATAATGTCTTATGACTAACATAGTGCTTTCCACTGTGGATCAGTATTCTGTTTTATTTATTATTATATCTCTTAATCCGATGCATAGAGTAAATCGGTCTACAAGAGGTGTTGGCTGAGTCTCATTGGATTGATAGATGACATAATCTCCTTTATTTTTTACACTAACCTAATCTCCCCTTTATTTGACAGGTAAGAACACAGAAGCTTTGGAAAGTTAGGAAGCCAAGACAGGATAATACAGAAAGCAGCTGACCAGATTTCTAGTCTGTGTTTAGTGAGATGCAATCTCACCAAATGCAAGAGAATGATACTAGGTTTACCTGTTAATGGTCAGGGATATCAGGACATTCACAATTTTAAAAAGCCAGAAAGGTTAGATTATTAGTGCATTCTTTCAACTGCATTTCTGAGCATGATTTGTAGCATGTGAGTTGAACGGCCTGGATGGGGGGAGATAAACCCTCAAGGCTGCAGCAGATAGAAGAAGCCTTTGTGCTCATTTAGACGTGTGGCAGGGCTGTTCCACCTGGGGGCCTTGCAACAGATTGTGGAAAATGTGACACCCCCGCACCTGGGGGCCTTGCAACAGATTGTGGAAAATGTGACACCCCCGCACCGGATCGAGCCCCGCATCGGGCTCTCTGCTCAGCAGGGAGCCTGCTTCCTCCTCTCTCTCTGCTTGCCTCTCTGCCTACTTGTGATCTCTGTCTGTCTAATAAATAAATAAAATCTTTTAAAAAAAAATAGATTGGCAGTAAACAAGATAGAATTCGAGAAGCAAGAAACATTCAAGAACAGCTATATTTTAAAAGTAACCACTCATCTGACCAAAGGAGTTCATAGAAATTAAAGGTTGGCCTCCCATACTTTTATATATGGGGATAACAATCTTTTTTTTTTTTAAGATTTTATTTACTTAACCCACTGAGCCACCCAGGCGCCCTGGGGATAACAATCTTAAATGTCATGTTCCATGTAAAGAATGTTTTTATTTTCTTTTATTTTTTTCCCCTGAGAATCAAAGTAGAGAAAAGAATAACTATTTTCATGATATCTTTAAATCAGCTACTTGTCTTTTTTTTTTTTTTTTTAAATCAGCTACTTTCTTGAGCTGGAAACTAATTTGAGATAGGCTAAAGTGTTCTGCTGTGTAAGCTCAGGCACAAAAAGAAAGCTCCAGTTAACTATATAAATTTGTACAAGTAATGAACTTTATCTATGACCTTAGCATTTTATGTATTTTCATTGTACTTGCATTGCAATATGATTTGTAGAGGCTTCCAGAAGCATTGCAATAGCTACAAGGAATTATTTATTTGTACATTTTAAAAATAGTTTGTTTACACAATTACACAAACTATGCATTCAAGGGTGGAATGTTGTAAATCCATGGAAGAAAATCTTCTAAATCCGAGGATTTGTATTGAAGTAGTACATGTTCCCAAGACAATATAAACAAAAGCTTTTGTTTCTGCTCTGTATATTTGGAATAGAAGTTTTAGAGTTCCTGTACTTTTAAACAGATGACTTTTCACAGTATCTTGATACTCTCAAGTTACAAAGGTTAATTACTTTGCTTTCTAAGAACATATCTAACTAGGGTCAAAATTTGTTTTAACAAACCTATTTATATATTATTAATTTTTTAAATGTCAAATAAGGCACATTTTTCCTGCATTTCTTATCTCATTGTGTGAAGAAAATGGCAAGTAACATTTAGATTATAGAAGGTGAATATAGATCATTTATTTGATCATCATTATGGAATGTCTTGGTTATAGTATAATTATATATTTGAATTCAATGAATTCTATGATGGGAATAGAAAATTTAGGCTGAGAAAAATATTGAGTATTCAGAGCTTGTATTTCATTTTAGGAGAAAGTAGTCTTCAACTGTTTTTCTTTTTTTGTTGTTGTTTTTTGTTTTTTGTTTTCCTTTCCTACTATACAAAGTAGGTCAGCCAAGTGAACAAGGTGGTCCATTAGGTTGTTATGAATTTGTACAAGTAGGCAAAATCAAATATCTCTTGTTCCAGGACTCATAATTCTCATCCCTGGTAGATTTTTGTGTAATCCTTTCTTGAATGCAGACATTTTGCTTTGTTTTTTCGCTGATTTTATTTTTTTGGAGTTTTAGGTTCACAAAAAAATTGAGGGAAAATTGCCAAGATTTATTATGTAACGCTTGCCTTCACATATATGCAACACCCCCCATTAACAACATCCTCCACCAGAGTAATACGTTTGTTAAAATTGATGACATATCATTATCACAGAAAGTCCATAGTTCATATAGGGTTCACTTTGTTGGTTAAACAAATGTATAATGCCATGTACCTATTATGGTAACTGGAAAAGTATTTTCACTGCCCTAAAAAGTCCTCTGTGTTCCACCTATTCGTGCCTCTGATTTCTATCCCAACCCCTGACAACCTCTGACCTCTTCTCAGTCTCTATAGTTTTGCCTTTTCCAGAGCATATTACGGTTAGAAACCTACATTATATACCCTCTACAAAAGAGCTTTTTTTCACTTAGTAATATGTATTTAAGGTTCTTCCGTTTCTTTTCATGCTTGCTGGTTATTTCTTTTTAGTATTGAGTAATATTCCATGGTCTGGATGTAACAGAGCTTATTTATCCATTCATTCACTGAAGGTCATCTTGGTTGCTTCCAAGGTTTGGCAATTATGAATAAAGCTGCTCTAAACCTCTGTGTGCCAGGGTTTGTGTAGACGTAAGCTTTCATTCCCTTTGGATAAACAGCAAGAGTGTAATTGCTGGGTCATGTGGTAGAAGTACGTTTAGTTTAGTAAGAAACTGCCAAACTGTCTTCCAACGTGGTTCTCTACAACTTTGCATTCCTATCAACAATGAATGAGGATTCCTTTCGTTCCACATCCTTGCAGCATTTAGTGTTGTCAGTATTCTGGATTTTGGTCATTTTAGTATGTGTGTATTGGTATCTCATTGTTTTAGTTTGCATTTCCTTGATGACATATGATGTGGAGTGTCTTTTCGATGTGTTCATTTCCCATCTCTATGTCTTCTTTGATGAGGTATCTATTTAGATCTCTTACCCATTTTTTAAGTGGGTTGTTTGTCTTCTTATTACTGAAGTTTAAAAATTCTTTGTGTAATTTGGATAACAGTCCTTCCTTTATCAGATGTGTCTTTGGAAAATATTTTCTACAACTTTGTGGCTTGTCTTCTCATTCTCTTAACATTGTCTTTCACAGAGTAGATTTTTTTCATTTTAATGAAGTCCAGCTTATTAATTCTTTCTTTCATGGATCTTTCCTGTGGTACTATATCTAAAAAGTCATAGCCATACCCCAAGTTTATCTAGGTTTTCTCCTGCTATCTTCTAGGAGTTTGAGAGTTCTGCATTTAGGTCTATGATTGACTTTGAGTTAGTGTTTGCAAAGTGTATAAAGTCTGTGTCTAGATTCATTCTTTTGCATGTTGATATTCACTTGTTCCAGGACCATTTGTTAAAAGACTTTGTTCCCTTTTATTATTCTTTTTGCTTTGTCAAAGATCAATTGACTATTGGGTCTATATCTGGTTTCTCTATTCCCTTACATTGTTCTGTCTATTCTTTCACTAATACCACACTGTCTTGATTTTCATTGCTTTAAGTCCTGAGTTGAGACAATTGTGTTCTTCTACAACTGTGTTAGGTATCCTAGATCCTTTTTTCTCATATAAACTTTATAATCATTTAGTCAATATCCACAAAAAACCTTGCTGGGTTATACACACAAAACCTTCCTGAGATTGCACTGAATCTATAAATCAAACTGGGAAGAACTTACATCTTGACAATATTGAGTCTTTCTATCTATGAATATGGAATATCTCTACATCTATTTAGTTCTTTGATTTTTGTTCATCAGAGTATGATAGTTTACCTCATACAGATCATGTATGTATATTATTGGATTCATACCTAAGTATTTCAATGTTTTTGGTTGCTAATATAAATAGCATTGTATTTTTAATTTTAAATTCCATCTGTTCATTCCTGGTTGATTAATTTTTGCATATTAACCTTGTGTATTACAACCTTACTATAAGCACTTATTAATTCGCAGAATTTCTTTCGTCAATTCTTTTGGCTCTACATAGATGATCATGTCATCTGCAAACAAAGGGAGTTTTGTTTTAGCTTTCCCAATCTGCACCTTTTTCCTCAATCATCTTATTGCTTTAGCTAGAACTTCCAGTCCGATGTTGAGAAGTAGTAGTGAGAGGGGACATCCTTGTCTTATACCTGATCTGAGAAGGAAAGCTTTGAGTTTGTCACCGTTAAGTATGTTAGCTGTAGACTTCTTTGTAGATATCCTCTAACTTCCCCTTATTTTAACCAGCAGAATATGACAGAAGTAAAGATATTTTTAGAGATATAATTAAAGTCTCTAATCAAAAGAAGATTATCCTGGGTGTATGTGACCTAACCATGTGAGCTCTTTAAAAGAGAATCCAGGCATTTTACAAGAAACTTGAACCAGCAGAGATGCCTGTCACTGTCCTTCAAGAAGCAAAAGATTTTTTTAACTACTTATGTAGAAGAAAGCTTCTGGAATCTGAGGGCCTCAGTCCTACAAATGCAAGGAATTGAACTTTGCTGGTAACTTGAATAAACTTAGAAGAGGACCCCAAGTTTCAAATGAAGATGTAACCACTGGCCAATACCTTCATTCATCTTTCCAACATCTGAGAAGAAGACTCAGCTAAGATGCCTAGACTCCTGACTCATGGAAACTGCAAGATAATAAATGAATGTTTTAAGCATTATTTGAAGTAATTTGTTATGCAGCAATAGAAAAATAATACAATAGTCATTAAAACATAATTGCGATGAGGTCATTATAAGAATGTTATTGCCTTCAGCTTTTACATAGAACATATAACTTACAAGGTTAAATGTTTATTTTCAGTTGCTTATGATGTTTACACAAATGCAAAGACCCACCTATATACATATATCTGTCTACTCAAGAAGCCCTAAAATGAAAAATTCACTGCATTCAAATAACAGTTGTTAAATTGTAGAACATAGCTTGGCTCCATGTCAGGTTTATCCTGGAATTTGGAAGTATCACAGCTTGTAGGCACTTGTTCATTTAAAAACATGACTGTATCATCCTGCTGCCCATTCTATCATAGACCACATGGCATGGATTCAAGATGAGATACAACACTACAATTTTGTGTGAATAGCAGGTGAGCTTTGATAGAAAATTCCTGAAGTAAATGAATTAAATCTATTAAAAAAACAAAAATTTCTTGTAATTTGTATCAATAGAGAATAAATTATCAGGGGGGAAAAGTCCATAATTACAGAAATTAAAAAAAATTATCAAATGCAGGGGACCAGAGTCCAAAATCTGCCATTTTGGACTCCTCATCTGCTCTGAACTGAGACAGAAAGCTCTGGCAGTCAGCTAACTCAACAAAGAGAATCCAATGCATTGGGAGAGCCATGTTTCTCTCCAGAAAAATTAAGCCAAACCAGAAGCCCTGTGAAAATAAAGCATCCCTAATTTTATGACTCTGCAGGAAGTTCATAGTGCTGCCTCCCGAATAGGGAACTCATTTCAAGCATAAATACTATACAAAAACCTAAATATAATCACAATATATAACTGGAGAAAGTATTAGATTTGAAAAGTATTGTTTCTTTCACAAACAATTAAAAATATAAAGGCACAGAAGAAATAACATTTATTTGTAAAGATTCAATAACAACAGTGATGACATTTATGATACATTTACTCTGTACTAAACACTGTTCTTGGTCTGTCTCTATTAATTCTCACAGTAGCCCTATAATAGAGACATGATCTCCATTTTGCAGATGAGGAACAGAGGAAAAGACAAGTTAAATAATTTGCCAAAATAAGTATATATACAAAATAAGCATACACACACACACACACACACACACACATATACATATATATAAACACATACATACATGCATACACATACATATATTCTAACTTCAACCTAGAAAGTGTGTTCTAAACACTGAAGTTGAAACAATAATGTAGTATAATTTGGTTATAAGCAATGACTTGCCTGACAAAAATAGTTTCTGCATCTTACTTCTGAAATATCCAAGATTATTTTCACTATCATAATTTTTAAATCTTCATAGACAAATATGTTATAAATATGCTCAAGGTATAATTTCCATTGAAATGTAACTCATTAATTAAGAGGAAAGAATAGTGATCCTATGGCCAATGACAAGAAAACACATTCCTGAGGACATGAACTTGGGGCATGATATTTCTGTGTGTATATGTATGTGTGTGTGCATGTGTGTGTGAAAGAGAGAGAAGGAGAATGAGTGTATGTATATATATGTGTATATATATGAGTGTGTGTATATATATATATATATATATATATATTATATATATATATATATATAAGCTATCACCAAAATGAGGCTAATAGGAATAATAAAAGCAGCCAGCCCACAGAGCTTAAAATAATTTATGTCAATAAATAACTGTTGAACATAGAATTTTACCATCAAAATATTAATATAGAACTAAAGGTGGTATAAATTTATCATTTTATATATATGTATATATATATATATATGATTCAACTCACTCTTTGAGACATAGAATAACAATGAACATATGTATCTCTTTTTCAAACTAATTACGATATAGTTATTTAAAAATAAATAAATTACAATACAGTTGGTAAAAAATAAGAAAAACAGACTTAAACTGACAGCAAAGAACACAGTGTACAATGTAATTAGGTGCATATCAAATGTGATGACTCTAAAAGCTCTAGGAAGTGAGTAGAAAGGTATTTCTAAACTATTATTAAAAAATGTTTACAGTGATCCTGAAATCTATGTGTGTCTGGAAAGGTGAGTAAACAAATAAGGTTAGAGAGGAGAACAGATATTTTATATAAAAGCAAAAGCATGATGGGAAGCATAGACAGAAGTTTAAGCATGGCAAGTGTATAATACCATGAAACTTATCTGAAACAGGCTTTGTTAAGCTTGCTTGCTAAGGACAAAGAGTTATGCTAGCATTCGTGTAACTTTATCTGTAAATTTCAATGTACTATCAAAACATTATTTACTTGCTTTGAATTTGAGCCTCAAATTTCTCTAATTATGATCACTTTAAGTGATCATTCCATATAGCTATATAGCTAAGCCTAACATTTGGCATCTGCAAAATCGCAATAAATTTTTTTCTGTTAGTCTGGTAAGGTACCTGGTGAAAGTTATAGCAGAGGACATATAAAAGTGTTCTTTAAGCCATAATTATGAGTATATAATACCAATATGGTAGGCTATTATTTATTAACTTTAACTTATCTTTTCACATACACATATTCAATCTTTAAATAAAATAAAAATCGTCTACAAAGATACATTTAAAATGTAATAAACATTTTATGAAGGTACAAGTGAAGTAATGAGTGTTTCTGGCTTAGTCCTTGCTCACGGGATGTTGTCAATCTTCAATTTTAGAACTGAATTTACTGCAATCTACAAAAGTGCCTTTGTGAGTGGCTTTTAATAATGAAGATTAAGGGACAGCTGGGTGGCTCAGTGGGTTAAAGCCTCTGCCTTAGGCTCAGGTCATGATTCCAGGGTTTGGGGATTGAGCCCCGCATGGGGCTCTCTGCTCAGCAGGCAGCCTGCTTCCACCTCTCTCTCTGCCTGCCTCTCTGACTATTTGTGATCTCTGCCTGTCAAATAAATAAATAAAATCTTTAAAAAAAAAATAAAAAAATAATGAAGATTAAATCATGTTCAGGTAAAAATTCTTTTCAGTTGCTTCAAAACCAACATGGAAAACTTTTGAGCACAAGTAAAAGCATGTTTGAAATTAATACGCCTTTAGTAAATAATTCAACACAATGATGTCCTATATCCACTGCATTTTAGTTCCTTGAAATGCAGACATTCACTTGAGAATTTAAAACTGTGATATCAGTTTTAATTTATTTCTATTCTGCTAAATATTGGGATTATATTATTCCAATTACTCTCTTAAATCACACACACAACACGCAAAACATAGTCGTCTATGCAGAATTTGAGGTTGTTTTTGTGGTAAGTAGTTTTTGCAGAGAGTTTTTACATTTTGAATTAAAATTGTCTCATGTATTAGGCAATTTCTCTTATTTTAGTAAAGTTTCACTGCTTTACTCAGAGTATTCTAATTGTTCAACAAGATTGCATAATTTTCTTGTCTGACGCAGAATAGAACAATCTGTAAAAAACCGAAACATTCAATTCCACACATTTGACTAAATTTTCTCTAAGTGAGCTCAGAGACCATTGTTTCTTAGAAGAAGAGTTAAGAGAATTGCTTTCTTCAGCTTCCAATTATTTTCCTTTTTCCTCTACACTGTAATTCTTTTAAACTACTGTTAAATTTCCATTCCTTTTTATTTTTATTGTTCCCTCACTTCTCATACACGTATCCTCTACCCTTAACTACTTGGGGTTAATTGCAGAATGGAAAAATTCTCAAGTAATTGTGTTAAATCAAACGCACCTATCAAAATTTCATGTCAGAATTCCCAGTATCTTAATCTAGCCTGATAGAGTTGTTATATCTTATATTCACTAATTCCATTCTACTCACCTACAAAATAGGTTCCATAAGTATTCTCTGTGTTCTTATAATTTGATTAGATAATGTTAATAAATGAGGCAAAGGTATAATGTAAACATATTACAGACTCTCTTGTGATTTAGGACATTTTATATCAAGCAGTGGTTCTTCGGCAGGAACAATTTTGCCCCATAGGGGATGTTTGGCAATGTCTGGAGACATTTTTGATGGTCATACGGAGCAGGTACTACAGGAATCTAGTGACCCAGGCATGTTATTTAATCTTGTTAGAGTCCTCCACAACAAAGAATTACTCAGTCCAAAATATTATTAATAATTTAAAAATTGAGAAGTCCTGATGTAGAAGGAAGTTATGAGTCTCCTCATTTGTTAAATTGCTATTTTTTTCCTTTATGGAGAAGGAATCTCACATGTGATTTTTGGTTCCAATAACTCTATACATTAGTCCAAATCCACTTAGTCATGTTATTCATTGTGTGAAATCTGTATAACAAAGAAAGCTACCTGTTACCTAAGGGCATGGATCATTCTAAAGTGTCTACAGAGAAAAGAGGATGGGGAGCTTTTATGGGCATCACATCTCTGATACTTGATGGCTATTACTGCATTATAAACTATATTAGTGGACAGAAAGGGGAGATGAGTGTATTCTGTGTAATTTACACATTAATGTAGTTCTTAGCATCCAACACATTCTGTTTCAATTTTGATGGCAAAAAAAGAGAGAGAGAGAGAGAGATGGTTATTTTTCCTCTTGCTCTATTTAATACATGCTCTTATTTCTGTAGGAAAATCTTGGTCTAAGCTGATCTGCCATACTAACCCAAGGAGACATAATCATTATACATACTGCATCATCATTGTGTCACATACTTGCTACATTTAGTTCTTGACTAGTGGTGTTGAATTAGGTACCCATAATGTCCAAAAGAACTATTACCAGTTCATGATCTGTGTTGAGAAAGTCTATTAGGTAATACCAGCTAATTTGGGCAAATTCCTGAACAGGTGTAAAAGGACCCATAAGTACATTGACATTTCATAGAACCTAAACTGATAACTCTTAGGTAGATTTACAGGAATAACATTTATAACCAATCATTCTACTATTTGTGTCACTTACTGGAAATGTTTAAACATTTGGCAAACTGAATCATGATTATTTTTCTAATTGCCTCCCTGAAATAAGATCTTGCCTGACTTCTCTTCCCTGAATTATTTCCTTCAACCTGGAAAGAAATCATTTCTCCTGTTATGATTCCTGTTTGAATCAACATAGTAATTAAGAGTTTTGCTTCCTTGAACTAACAAATCTGATGCCCAAATCATACGTTTGCCATCTACTTCTAACTCCAATAATTTTAGCAAGTTAGATAACCTATAAAACCTTCAGTTTCTCATTAATAATGTAGCAATAACAATAACGGTAATAATAATCATGTCTGTAAGTTTTGTGAAGATTAATGAAAAATACATGCAAAGATTTTAGCAAAATGCCTGATACATTATATGAGTTTAGCAAATTTAATTATAGTGAATTTCCAAAACACTGTGTTATACAGTAAATGCAGTAATCTAGATCTCTTTTCTGGTACCTCCAACAAACTCCTATTATCATTCTCTGGAAGTCTAAAAGCACACCAGCTTCAATATATATCAATATATCAATACATCTTTTCCCTGAAAAATCTGCATTCCTTCCTCTCATGTTCCCTATGGAGTGAAGATGCCCATAGAGTTTGTGCGAGTCAGAAACCCAGCAGCTATCCCTCCCTTTCTCCTCACAATTATTCTCCTTATCAGTGAGTTCCTAAGTGTTTTCTAATCTCTATTTAATACTGCAGATGTGGATCCATTTCTCTCCATTTCCATCATCACTCCTTTATTTTAGACCATCATCATCTCTGTAATGGAAGGTCACAGTCCCTTAAGTCATATCCATAAAAAAAACAAAGTCGTGTTTCAAAAATGAAAAACATCATGTTTTTCTTGGTTAAAGGCTTTCAGTGATTCCCCATTGATCTTAAATTGAAATCCAAAACACTTAAACTAGCTATAAATTTGTCCAAATCAAAATTTTAGAGTAAAAATTATTTTATGTTCTTTCCCATAAGAATTTAAAATAAGTAGCACACAAAATGAAAACATAAAATGTTAAGAAAATAACAACATGCCTTTAATCTTACAATGACTAATTCTTTTTTTTTTTCAAGATTTATTTATTTATTTTAGAGAGAGGGATAGGGAGTGGGAAAGAGAGAGAATCTCCAGCAGACTCCCTGCTGAGTGTGGAGCCAGCTTGGGGCTTGATCTCAAGACCTTGAGATCATACGTGAACCAAAACAAAGAGTTGGGCAATAACTGACTGGGACACCCAAGTATAAAGAGTAATTCTTAACAGCTGTCCTTCAAATATTGTCTTCCCCTACCAGTCACTCTGGAATGATCTCTCTTTGCTTGGGCAATAAGTACATGTTCAGTATCCCTCCAGGAAAACTAAGTGCCATGGCCATTCTTAAGACTCTAGCTTTACTTTCCAGTCCCTTCTTTCAACTACTTCCTTCTCTTACACTCCCCAGGACATGTGCCTAGCAATGTTAGGTTGCAATTCTTTGCCTTTCCTATGAGCATAATTGCTGTTTCCTCTGATTTGAACATGGCCGTCTCCTCTTTTGTGAGCTTATTCTTACTCTATTTTCAAGGCATAGTTTAATGCAATTCCTTCAGAAGGCTTCCCCCATTTTTTCTTCCCTCAACTACCAAGCTTTGGTCATACATCTACAACTCCATGTTACCTTGTATTTACTACTAAAACAGCCTTCCTTACCCAACTACTTAACTCTACTGCTTACAAGTAACTGTTTTCATT
Organism: Enhydra lutris kenyoni; assembly: GCF_002288905.1. Classification (NCBI taxonomy): domain Eukaryota; kingdom Metazoa; phylum Chordata; class Mammalia; order Carnivora; family Mustelidae; genus Enhydra; species Enhydra lutris. The sequence goes on from NW_019154091.1 coordinate 17,093,455, forward strand.
CTCTGGGCATCTCAGGAATCAGCAAAATATATTATACTGCCTATTTCTGTATGTTTCACAACCTAAGAGTGTTTCTTAATTTTTTTAGTTAAAATTTTTAAAAACATATTTCAAGAATATAAAAATTTTATGAAATATGCATATCATTTCAGTGTCTTTAAATAAAGTTTTATTGTAACATATCCACTCCATTTCATTTACATATTGTCTGTTACTGCTTTTGTGCTATATCTTCAGAGTACCTGCAACAGAGATAATATGGCCCATAATGCCTAAAATATTTCCTGTCTGGTCTACTCTATCTCACCAGATGTCAAGGTGGTAATGAATGAATGAAAGTAATAGTGACGAAAGTTAAATTTCTTTATTTGAAAGCAAAGTAAATTGACTCTGGCTAAATTCAGCAAAAAGAAATTATTGGGAGGAAATAGATTATATCACAAAAATAGAAGAAAAAGTTGAACTAAGTTTTGGAGAAGATAGGAGCTAGAATGGCTCTTTAGATCTTTTTTTAAAATTATTTTCATTAACATATAATGTATTATTTGCCCCAAGGGTATAGGTCTGTGATTCATCAGTCTTACACAATTCACAGCACTCATCATATCACATACCCTCCCCAATGTCCATAACCCAGCCACCCTATCCTCACCCCCTCTCCCCACAGCAACCCTCAGTTTGTTTTGTGAGATTAAGAGTCTCTTATGGTTTGTCTCCCTCCTGATCCCATCTTGTTTCATTTTTCCTTCCCTACTCCCCAATGCCCCCCCTCTGACTCTCAAATTCCTCATATCAGGGAGATCATATGATAATTATCTTTTTCTGATTGACTTAGTAGCAGGAACCACTGGATAAGCTCATTGAAACAACATGATTGTTCTTGCATCTACTTTGGCTCAAAGTTCATATTCCCAAGAGAGATAACTCGACCACACCTTGGCTAGGGAAAGTGATCTCTGTTTGGCAGTGCCAATCAGATACATAGAGAAGACATTCCCAACACCACATGTAAAGGAGAACTAGTGTTCTATTACTAGAACAGGAGTAGTGTTACTACTTATCTAAAAAAACAAAATGACAGGCTATATCCTACAATATAAAAGAAATGGGAACCAGAAAATCATTTTAAATGAAAATACCTGGAATTTAGACTAAAGCTGCCTGTGCTAGGACATGTTCCTTCTATCATGTTGAAAAACAATTTAGTCATAATTATCTTACTCAGTACTCGTGAATTAATGCACTTGGTTTCAACATTATTATTGAAAGTGAAACTATAAATGGCATTATTCATAGTGTATGCTGAGTATAATACACCCGCCTGCCAGTTTAATAAGAGAAGATAAAACCATTATTCTATTCATCAGAGCTTTCACAATAACTAAAAAAGATAAGGGCTGAATTGTGACTTAGCGTATGATGGTAAACATAATGGTTATATTTTAAATATGAAATTTTCCAAATCCCAAACACTTTTGTGATAAAGAGGTTAATGTAGCACATTAATGGTATAATGAGGGATGAGACATACCTACTAGTGAGAAAAGTATGAAGGAAAAACACAAAGAAATGGGCATTAATAATCCCTTTATTACTCATCTAATATTTCTCTTTTCATTCACTCTGTGAGTACTTCCTGTTCTCCAGGCTAAGTGTAACATGTCTCATAGGAAGTAACTGTCCCATATGTTCAAGTAACTGTCCCATAAGTTCAAGCTTACTTCGTTCTCCAAAGTAAGCTTGAACTTTCTGAAAAATCTATGTTCTTCTCTGAGTGGCTATCATGACTACATTCTGAGATCATTTAGGCCATCATGACAATTATTTGAGGTTCTTACCAATTGGATATTACATATTTGAATCTTTTAGCTTTATATCTCCAGTTCATGTGTGCTAAGTTCTTGAGGTGTACACTTGAAAAATTTCTAAAGAACTGATAGGCACCTGCAACTGGTGTTGTTTTCATCATTATTGCTATTTCCCAGATAAATGACCCTAAATCTTGCACTCTTTTCTTGCAGAGATTCCACAAGAATGTCTCTTGTACAAAAGTTTGTCTCCTCATCAGGAAAAGGTACTCCTTCAAAATATTTATGTAAGTAACAAGCATTTTATAGTCTTTCTAGTCACTCAAGCCATACTTGAGTTACTAGTTATTTTTATTACCAAAAAATAAGCAAGCATAGGAGTACCTGGGTGGCTCAATTAGTTAAGCATCCCACTCTTGATTCTGGCTCAGGTCATGATCTCAGGATCCTGAGATTGAGCCCCGAGTTGAGCACCATGCTTAGCAGGGAGTCTGCTTGAGATTCTCTCCTCCCCCGTGCTCCATCCCCCACTTGCTCTCTTAAATAAATAAATAAGGAAATAATGAAATCTTAAAGAAACAAACATACATAGTATCTAATAATCTTGCATCTTCAAGAATGAAAAAATTCAGCTTCACTTTTTATGTCCATTTAGTTTCTATAGTAAGGGAAATTGAATTAGCCTTATAAGGCATAACACTTTACCACATGGAGATTGCACATGTAATACCATTTAGCTGATAAAAGATAAGAAACAGGTCATTTCATTTTTATTGTGGTTACTTTCTATATAATAGATTCACTATTTCTCCAGCTTATAGTTGAGCTTCCTTCCAATTAATTTATATTTAAATTAGGTAAATTGCTAAAAATTGCTGAATATTTAAAGCAAACTAACATCGCCACTAGCCAAACATTTTATTATAATTTTCTATATAGATTATGATATACTTCAGACCACATTATAAAAAATTATGCTGTGTTTCCTGATGTCTATGCCATCAATATTGACTTTTCTGGTCATATATTTTTATTAGCAATCACTAATAAAGGAGTTATAATGCAACCCATTTTTATTTTTAGATTCTTATTCAGAGAAACAATAGTTTCTTTTTTTTAAAAGATTTTACTTATTTATTTGACAGAGAGATAGAGAGCACAAGTAGGCAGAGCGGCAGGCAAATGGAGAGGGAGAAGCAGGCTCCCTGCTGAACAGGGACCCTGATGTGGGACTTGATCCCAGGACACTGGGATCATGACCTGAACCAACGGCAGCCACTTAACGGACTGAGCCACACAAGCGCCCCAAGAAACAATATTTTCATCCTGCTCATGAACACCATATACTTCTATAAATATTCTTGAAGGTTGTTTTTCTTTCCTTTGACTTAATTAAGTATAATTATAATGTTATTCAATTAATTGCAGTTGATTAAATTTTATGGGGCAGCAATATCTCATTTGGATGAGAGATTTTTCCTGAGTGTTATGTTAAGGTAATCCCTTTATTAGCTTGTGATTTTATGCACCAGGTAGAATTTTCACATTTATTTCTGATTGTTATTAATATCTTCTTGATATTTTTATATAACTTTACTGTAAGTTATATATCCTACAAAGCCAAAAGTAAAAAACTGTCATTGTAATCTTTCTTTAGATATTTTCCAGAATGCCTAAGTGCAGACATAGGAGATATATTATTATAGAGCTTTTTTCATTTTGGATCTTTCCTCAATAGCAGTTTAAATTCCATAAAAACAGAACACATATTAAAAGCTTGTTTTTAAAAAATTCTTAGTGATGTATGTTTTGTTTTCACAAACAAAAAGGACTTTTTAAAAAATTTTAAAAACTCAGTGTTTCAAAATATCAAATTAAATAATGTGTTGACCTGTTTTCACTAACATGAATCATTTTCCCCTCTGGTTTTATATTTCATACGAGAAATATTCCATAGTTACTGTTTTGTAGTATATAAGAACAGTGTTTACTACCAAAAAGCAGTACCTACCCTGAGATATTTCAAGATTAAATTTTCTGAGCTATTCCTAAGACTACTGGGAAAACTTTGATTAGTCCAAATTGTTTCATCTTATTCCAAAACATGTTTTTATTTTAACGCTTAGAGATTATACAATGGTATATTTCATTATAGGATAAACTCATGATTTCTTCTCAAATACCAGAGTAGAAAACTCAGTCAGTTGTGCACATAAAAAGATATCCTTCAATCAAGTCTTTCATTTGTATCACAAACCAAGACAACAGCGATAAAAAAATAATCCATTTGGAACTCAGTTTGCTGATTTTAAAAAGTCAAGGAATTGGACTAAGTAACTCTGGTCACCTCTGTTTTAAAATCAGATAGCTTTAAAACCACATCTCACAAAAATAATAAAAAAGGAAAATGGTAATGTTTCTTAAAACTTTGTATGAAATATATTTGGAGTATTTTGAAATAGTAATAGATTTTGTTCATTTAATAAAGTTCTTTGTAAGAACAAGGGTAAGTTATTATAAGAAATCTTCATAATTTTGCCATGTTATACTTAGACATGAGTCAAGACTGAAGAAATAACAAAGCCTATAAGAAAAGACATTGAAGTGACAGCTAGTTGTTAATAGAAGCTTACAGGTGATACTCTTCTGTAATGCATGCAGTGAAGGGTTTAAGAAAATGTGTAATAAAGATATTTATAAAAAGCTAAAAAAAAAGCTTATGAACCACATTATGCCGAACAGATGTTTTATATTATAGATGTCTGCCTGCTTTACTCATTTAAAGAAAACACTTTTACGGCTTTCAATATTGATTGGAAATGTAATGAAGTGTATATCCTCAGGTCTTTTAAGTAATAAAATTAGGTCATTGAGAGAGGACATAATATCTTAGAGATCAATAATATGAAATTTAAGAGATAGTGAATGAAAATAATATGTAAGTATGTTTACCTACTTTTTTTCAAGCCTGATCTACTATTTTACATTAAAAACATAATACACTGATTACAAGTTTGAACTCCTGTATTATTATGATGTTAGTGATAGTAATAATTATACACACCCACCTTCAAGCAACACCTCCCATACCAGCTCCCAAAGATGGACTTTGGTGCAACCACTTCAGAAGCTAACTATTGTTTGCATCTTAAGTGCTATGCATGAGATGTGGGAGAGACTGTATATTGTAATGTTGAAACTATGTTTTCTGAAATTGTATAGCCTGGGTTGAAACACCAGGTCTGCCACTTTCTTCACGATTTTACCAAGTTGCTTAACTTGTTCTTTGTCACAATTCTCTCATCAGTGAAGTTAGAATAATAATAGTAGACATTTCAAAAGGTTTTTGGGAAGATAAACATTATTTAATATATATGAAATACTTTGAACAGTAATTAACACATAAGTGTAGCTGAATCCCTATTAGTTCTTATAAAATGTACATAGGGAAGCTGAAGAAGTCATGGGAAAAACTATCAGATACCCTGCTTGCAAATTCTAAGAGTCAAGACCTAGTTTACAATAAGGCATCCATGATGCCATATAAAAAGTTTATATGAGTATAAACTCAACAGTATACAGGCCATTCTATCTGCTAGACTATACAATTCCCCTTACTATCCCAAGGATAAGGAGGTGTATAGAATTAACAATTTGATAAAGTTTTACAGGCATAATGGACAACTTTGTTAAAAACAGTCCAACTTTAATGATTCCTTTCTTTAAAAAAAAAAGTGAGTGACTAGTTTAGTGATCCCTTGTGATAAGAAATGTTTATATACCGACTGATTACACATTTTATGATTAAGAATCACACTTTATTTATTATACTTTGTACAAATTAGTGTTGGAATAATTGCCAGGCAAGAAATATTTAGTTACATAGTAATTATTTACCCTCTAATTCCCTCTATTATTAATCTATAGAGTTTACATCCAAATTTGGGAAGAGGGAAATAGAAGGGAGTCATGAAAGCAAATGACAAATATGGAGACTTCAAGAACCAGCTTAACAACAGGACTCAGTCTCAACAGTGGTTTTAGCCACATAGGTTGTTTATATTAACTGTCAACTTACTAATTGAACAAATAACTATTTGGTAATTACTACCTGACACTATTTCAATGTACTTTTCAGACATTGAATCATTTAATCCTCAAATCAACCCTATTCAGTAGGTGCTCAAATCAACCCATATCTCCATGTCAGGATACTGAGGCATGAGAAGCCTATGTCACACCCTTGGGGTCACCAGCATACCATGGGAGAACCAGGGTTTGAACACTGGGGGTTTGGTCCCTGTGTTAATGCTCTTTATCTCCATATTATGCTGCCTCATCTGAAGATTTGCTTCTTATTTTTCATCCACAATTATTTAAATAATTTGCTTTTCAAAATACAGATAAACAATTAGTCAAGTTAAACTCTGTACTTCAATGCCTTTAATTTGGCTGGGAGACCCAGTGGCCAATGCTAGTTTTAGGTTCAAACCATTGCCATCATCATCATCATCATCATTTTTCATAACATCTTAAGTGTATTTCACTTGGTCACATTAAAGAAGAGTTTTCAAGCATTCAGTACCTGTCAGGCACCACTGAACTTCTTTGGTATATATTATCACCACATTAGGATTTTTTTTATCTGAAGTCATAGAGGAAATTCAAATAGGAGGCAACTCTGCAATCACTCCCAAAGAGCTTTGTTAGGTGTTGAACTGCATTATATAACATTATGTAACACAAAATTTGCTCTTTCTGGTGCTCTCTTCAATAAGCTTGAAATAAAAATTACACCACTGACCACCTGAACAATCATTAATAAGAAGAGAAAGCTGATTTCTCTAATGTGGAAATAGGCTTAACATGGAAAAGTTGATGTGGATAAGAAAGTCTTGGTTACCTTAATCCATAATACAAACCAAGAATTACTCAAGAATGGTCCCTCTGTTTGATTTCATTATTCACTAATGGCTGTCCAGGCTCAAATCACTGAATTCTGATCGCTAGTTACATAATATTTACCAATCTTAATGTGACTAGAAATACACAAAAGCCGTTGAGGAGTAGAAAGAGTAAGACTTATAAGACATAAGAGCAGTAACACTTGAAAGATGACACCTGAGTAATTCACTGACTGAAACATTTTTTTATTCTTCCTTGAGATTCTTATCTATCTTATTTATTTCATCAAAGACACTTATTAGAATATTAATATAATCTATGAGTTAAGAATAAAATTAATTGTACAAGTGAAGCTGGTTTTTAACATTGTAGGCCAGACATGCTTATGTAGAAGAAAATTACTGAATGCGTAAAGATAATATTTAATTTATTACTGCAGTTAACTTTATAGACTCAAGTGTGATTGAGTTTCTCCTGCACACCACTCCTGCCTCTCTATTCAGATTAAGATATTAAGCACTGCCAGTTTTATTAGGTAAGCAAACACAATTTCAACCAAATGGGGCCAATTATCAATAATAAGGCCAATAAACTTTAACTTTGCATAAGCTGTTGAAAAAAATTCTCTGATAGTTAACTTCAAGTGAAGTACTGTGCTAAACATTGTTTAGGAACACCATAAGAATATGAAATCCAGCAGCTGTTAAGGAAATCTGAACAGTAACCTCTCAAAAGGCATCTTTATTGCCTATCTCTTAACCTGTCGCTCCCACTCAATCCATCATGTGTAATAGGTTCAAATTATTACATCATTATTTTTAAAGCATCATTTTCATTATGACCTTCTTATTTTTGGAGTTATAAACTAATTTGCATGTAATATGGATGACAATATTTTAAAAAAACCAAACATGTATCTACAACCAAGCTGGAGAGAAATAATTACTGACAAAACATAAGCCCCTCTGTATATTTGTCTCCAATTTCATTCTTCATCCATAACAGACATAATCACTCTTCTGTTTGGCAAACATCATTCCATGACATTTTATATACTGACATATATGGGTCAGTACCCACAATTAATATACAGAATTTCTTTACACACTGACGTGTTATAGGAAGGCTTAGTGTATACATTCTTTAACATTTTGATTTTGAGGTTGATCCATGCTAATGTTTACATATTTAATTCATTTTAACCAGAAATTTATTCAGTGGAATCCCATTTGCAATTATGTTTTTCATTTTCTTGGTGATATATATAATGTATGATAGTTACATCTAGGTAAATAGATATTATCAAATTACTATAATGAAATTTCTTATACAGGTTTCCCAGTGGCACAATTGTGAGAGTTCCTTTGGGGAACATACTTTGGAATAGAATTTCTGATCTTAATACATACGCATATTTAGATTTCCTAGGCATCACCAAATCTCTTTCCAAAGCATTATATCATCTTAAACTTAAAAAGAATTTTTTTTTAAATCATCTTTACACTCAATGTGGGGCTCGAACTCATGGTGCCAAGATCAAGAGTTGCAGGCTCTGACTGAGCCAGCTGGGTACCCCCGGCTTACTCTTCTACTAGCAGTGTATAAATGTTTCCATTTTTCCACACTGACCCTTACATTTGAAGTTGTGGGTTTTTATATTTTTGACAGTTGTTGATCCTGAAGTGTAAACTAATTCCTGATTTATATTTACACATTTTAAATCTGAGAATTATGGAGTTTAAGAAGGCATTATGACTTACTAACATCAATAAGATCAATCCAAACTCTTAATCTCAAAGATTAAAACTTTTTGTCAGCAAGTCCTACACTGTTTATACAATTTAATTTTTCTAAACCAGTGATTCTCAGTGGTTCTTGATGAGCTGTATTAACATCTTCTGGAAACTGTTTAGAAATTCAAATGATGGGACTACCCTTGGCCTACTGAACCAGAAACTCTGGCAGTAAGATCCCAACAATATCATTTTAATCTAGGTGATTCCAATACACTCTAGAGTTCAAGAATCACCTATCTTGGCCATGGTAGTGCCTGGTCTTTCCTGCTACCTACCTCACTCACCCCTACTCCCACTCCCCATCATGACTACTCAAATGCTTTCTCCATATTATTCCATGAAAATTTTCTTACTTGTTTGAATTATTTACATGTCCTATTAAGTTGAAAACTTTGCTGAACACCGAAACATTTGAACTTACCTGAAACAGAGTAAATTTGCTCAATATTCCAGCCATATGAGTTTTTTATATCCCCAAATGTAAAATTACTATTTCGCATTTCTGGGCCTTCTTTTTTTCTTTCTTCTTTCTTCTTTCTTCTTCTCCTTCTCCTTCTTCTCCTTCTCTTTCTTTTCTTTCTCCTCCTCCTCCTCCTCCTCCTCCTCCTTCTTCTTCTTTTTTTTCCTTAATGCTTTGCTGCTTGTATTCCAGAAGATATCCAGTATCTACCAGATCTCTATGGAAACACTATGCAGGAAAGAAGCACTGTTCTCTCCTTCACTCCACTGCCATGCTTCATACATGTCACTACTCTGAAAGCATGATACAGGTCACTGTCATGTGTTTCCATGTCTTTCTTCCCATCCAGACTGCAACTTCTTTGCTTTGGTATCTTCCTAACCTGATGCATAGCAAATGATTCCACTGACACGAGTTCAATGAGTGACAACATATTCCACTCAACATTTACTGAGAATGCATACAGTTCTGATTCTTTTCTAAGTACTAGATAGATGCAAAGGAGAATAAAACATAGGCCCTGTCTGTGAATTGTTCATAGAATTTATCCTTCAGAGAAGTCTTCTTTGAAATTTCTATGTTACAATGTTCATTTATTGTGTAAGTATTCTGGAGTTCCCAATCCAGAGACTTCTGTGTGCTACCCTGATATGCAACACCGTATTTTAGTTATTTCACAGATGTCAAGCTTATTTCTCTCAAGCGGATTTGAAACCACTTAAAAATAAAAGTTATGCTTCAACTTACGTATCACCTCTTTATAAGGCCTACCACAGTTTTGGGCCCAACTGCTATTTAATAATTTTACCTCAATTTTTATGAGCTACAGCTTCACTGTGAAAGGAAAAAAAAAACATGGAATTATATTAAATTCTCTTTTGATACAGTTACAGGTTGAAGACATATCTCTGTCCATTAATTTGATAAATTGAGGCAGTTTTGTATGTATGCAACAGCTTTGGAAATAAAGCAACAATATAATTTTGTACCCGTTATCTGCCTTTAGAGACAATAATTTGATTCACACAAACTGTTTTTTATATCTTCCAGAATTGAAACAAAAAGAAAATGTTTTTTTCCTCTCGGATTTTCTTCCAGAATCTCTACTACAAAAGACAATTTTCTCCAAATTTTATACTTTAGTGCCTACACCACTACGTGTTTATTGTCTGTAATTACAAATGATACTATTATCAGTACTGTTTCTTGACTACTTAGCTAGTTCTGAACTCCCACCTTAGGTTGTAACAGAGACATCACATAAAAGTATAATGTCTTATGACTAACATAGTGCTTTCCACTGTGGATCAGTATTCTGTTTTATTTATTATTATATCTCTTAATCCGATGCATAGAGTAAATCGGTCTACAAGAGGTGTTGGCTGAGTCTCATTGGATTGATAGATGACATAATCTCCTTTATTTTTTACACTAACCTAATCTCCCCTTTATTTGACAGGTAAGAACACAGAAGCTTTGGAAAGTTAGGAAGCCAAGACAGGATAATACAGAAAGCAGCTGACCAGATTTCTAGTCTGTGTTTAGTGAGATGCAATCTCACCAAATGCAAGAGAATGATACTAGGTTTACCTGTTAATGGTCAGGGATATCAGGACATTCACAATTTTAAAAAGCCAGAAAGGTTAGATTATTAGTGCATTCTTTCAACTGCATTTCTGAGCATGATTTGTAGCATGTGAGTTGAACGGCCTGGATGGGGGGAGATAAACCCTCAAGGCTGCAGCAGATAGAAGAAGCCTTTGTGCTCATTTAGACGTGTGGCAGGGCTGTTCCACCTGGGGGCCTTGCAACAGATTGTGGAAAATGTGACACCCCCGCACCTGGGGGCCTTGCAACAGATTGTGGAAAATGTGACACCCCCGCACCGGTCGGCTTAGGACTGCAAATTTGAATGTTCTCCATTAAAGAACTGAATCCCCGCTGCTTTTCAAACATTAGAAGCTTCACTGTTCCTTTGCAACAGCATGTCTGAAGCTGGGAAAACATTCAGTGAGCTGCTACAAATCAGGCAGTGAACTTTTAAACGTCTTGATCTGTGGTTGCAAAGGTTTGTTTGAAACAGTGAGAGTGAAGGTAACTTCATAGCGTCGTGTCATGTTGAAGAGCTTATGGGCTGAGGGGAAAACGGCATATATCTGCAGAAGTGAAAGCAGCGTGGTACCTGTTTTTCTAACCAATATAATGTGCTTTCAAGGGGATGAAACTGCCATTGAACCAAAGTGGTCCGGGGGAAAAAAAAGGAAACAATGAAAGATGTGAGTTGATGTGGAAGCAGTGGGAGAGCAAAGAAGCTTGGGGGTAGGAGTATGTCTTTAAAAGGGCTGCTGTTAAAGCTTTCTATAGTGTGTGAAATGTGATATCAAAATAGAGTAAAGCCAGACCCCTATATTAAATCAAATATAGGGAAGGGAAAGCTTTATTAGCTTTATTAAAAGAGTCACTCTCACATATGCCAAGAACTTCCTGAATATAGTATTTTATCTTGTAAAATTATCACTGTCATCCACAATACCCCACAGAAAGATGTTGCAATCATAACAAGAGTTTTACTATGAGGTCTGTTTTTCTTTTCTTTTTTTTTTTTTCAATCTAGTTCGAATTATGACTAAATGATAAGGATAATAGCTGTGAGGTTAACTACATGTAATTTACACTGGTTAATTGTAAGATGATTTACATTATTCATATAACAGGTGCTCGGATTAATCTGTTGTTGCTGGTAATAGGCTTCAAAAAGGATATGAAAAATTTATTTGTTCTGCACTTTGTATCATCTTGTTAGTTCTCTGACAGAGGCTTGGAATGGACCTGTCGACATGAGATCATCTGTTCTGATGGAGGGGAGGACAGATTTTTTTTGCCACACCCAGACTGCAAGGCGTCTATCAACAATTTCCAGGAAAGAAGGCATAAGTCTCCCCTGAAAACCTATTAGATTGCTCCTAATCTCACATCAGTATATGGTCAAACATTTCTGGTCTACAAATCTGTAGTCCAGGAATGTTTCATCAATATTAACATCAATGATTATGAGCATCCCTAATCCCACTGGCTAAAATTTAAACTCATCTCCAGATGGCTGGCAGCTTAAGACATCCTTGGTATAATAGCCCCTTGTATATTTAGGACATTTTAAATTGTCCTTGGCAAAGAATATCATATAATGTAATGGATGAAAAGATGGTACAGATTGTCAAACAGCAGTATAGCATGCATAAGGGTTGGTTTTCTTTTAATGATTGTGGAAGTGCTTTAGTCCATTCATAATCTCTCTCCATCTATGTAATGACCAGTGGCATTAAGTTTAGAAATAACTAACAGGGGTTGACGTTCAGTCTTCTCTTTGGAAGTGACTTTTATCTTTTTTTTTTTAAGATTTTATTTATTGATTTATTTAGAGAGAGAGAGCACAAGCACATGCAAATAGGGGAAGGGGCAGAGGGAGAGAGAGAGAGAGAGAGAGAGAGAAAATCTCAAGCCGACTCCATGCTGAGCACGGTGCCCCACACAGGGTTTGATCCCACGAACTGAGATCGTGACCTGAGCCAAAATCAAAAGTCAGTTGCTTAAATGACTGGGTCATTCAGGCACCCCTGGCAGTGGTTTTATCTTAATTAACATGTGGCCATTCAAGCTACCTAAGTAAAATATACATATACCTTTAGGAGAAAAGGGTCTCAACATTTTCTTTTTAGTAGATATTAATGATTAGGATAGGTATTTAGACAGCAAGATGTGGAAGAAAGAGAACTAAACTAATGATTTGAAGCTCTGTACCTTCTGCTTCTGACCAGCTATGTGACAATGTTATTAGTAGCATAGTGGAGAGACCTAAGCTGCAAGGTACTGCGTAAGAAGGGTATGCTTACCTGAGTAAGTTGACACTGAGCATCAGAACCTCATCTCTAATAATGAGGATGTGCTCACCTTGTCCATGCACTGCCTATACATTTCAATATCTAAAGCCTTTAAAAAAAAATCTTGGAAGTTCATGAACGTGACTAAAGTGTTTTTTTGAGTGACTGAGCTTGATTTTTGGAAATATATATATATACACACACACACACACACACACACACACACACACATACATACACATACATATTATATATTATATAGATATTAATAATTATTATATATAATTATATTTGCATATATATCATACTATAAAAATACAGAGAAGGATTATGATGTTAATGTCACTTCCATCAGATAGAAAACTGTTGATAATTATTTTTGTGAACTTCGCATTTTTCTTATTAATAAACCTAAAAGGATTCTCTTTGGAGGGCCCCACATTATCCAGTTCCTAACTGCCATGGTTAGAAGATCTATTTATTACTTCAGAACTCTCTTCATTAATCACAGAAAGTTTTATGCATTATCTCATGAAGTCTTTGTTTCTGAATTTTGACTAGTTGATTTCTATAAGAAGCATTTCCTTCCTTTACCATGTCCTTCAAAATATCGGTGTTTCTTGTTAATAGAAATGTTTGCATTTTGTGGTGGCTCATAGTCTCTTTTTAAACTGAGCTTGAGCTTTCTGTCAAGTATTTACATTTTTCTTCCCATTGTGTTTTTTAGGCACTATGGCAATGACTAAGGGTGTTTTAAAGGTGTCTTTGTGGAAAGGATCACTTTCTTTTCTTGGAGTCCTAGCTGAACATAACTTTCTTAATTGTATAAATATTAACACGTATTCTGCCCCCATTAAGAGTTCTTTATCACACCTATACAAGAAGAAAGTCTAATGCCCTGTACATTTAGTAAGTGTTAAACAAATGCCAGTTTATTCCTTTGATAAATGTACCTAACCTCTAAAGGGCTACATTTTTATCTGCTTCTGAGGGCAATTTTATTAGGCTCATTGTAATCTGAGAGAGAATGGTACTCAACATCTATGTCACATGAGCTGAAACACTCCTACTAGAATAATTCGTATTTCCTCGAAGTGATTACCATGATCTTGCATGTTGTGTTAGGATGATACTAACCAGTAAGTTTTACTTTCTTCTCACCATATGACTACTCCCATTCATAAACATTATGGCAAGAAAAAGTAGAGTTTGGGAATATCACTGACAAGAAATGTACAAAATAAAGTATGGTGCATAATCACAACTGTATATTATATAACAACAGAAACAAATAAAGCAGAGCATCAAGAAACAATAGAGATGTCGTATAAATTGTTTTAAAGCATCCGAAGACTGTGTTTAGTATTATTTCCACTAATCAGGAAGAGGAAAGCAGGGGAGAATAGGGGAGGAATACATAGATACTAAATACTGAAAATGTTCTAGGGCGTGCATTGGGAAGGGAGTTCTAGAAATCCATAATACTATTATACATATGCCCTACATGAATATTAAATATTCTTTTTATATGTATATGTCACTAAAATAAAATACGAATATAAGTAAAAAAAAGAATAAGTAGTGTTTCTTCAGTAATATATGCAAGACAAGATTCTATCAGGGCACTGATTTTATAATACCTGATATGCCATCTACTGAGTTAAAATTGGTTCTTAAGAGTAGACACCTGTATGGGATCAGAAAATGCTCACAGTAGTAGTTTGGTTCTCTCAGTTTCAGGTAGCTCTATCTTTTAATTCACCTGCACTGCTATTTTAACACTCAGAATTTTTAAAAGGTAATGCATGTAATGAGCACCGTGCTTGCTCTATCAGTCAGCTACACAGGACTGCTGTGTAACAAACCATGCAAAATTCAGTGGCTTTCAAAACCAATCATTTATCTTTAGATGCATGCATCAACTAGAAAAGCTCTGCTTCAGTCTGCAAGGCTGTGAGTTAGGGGACTCTGTTCTGTGTGTCACTGGTGGGGGGGGGCAGGTGAAAGGAACCCGAGTTGGAGGGTTATAAGAGTATATTCTCTTGGCAACAGCAAAAATACAAGAGAGCAAGCCAAACTGTGCAAGATTCTGTAAGCCTCCATCTGCATCACATCTGCTAATGTTAGCCAAGGTAAATTACATGGCCAAGCTCAAAGTCAAAAGGTGGGAAGGTGAACTTGAATTTGTAAGACAACTCCAGGGGAATATAAAAATCAGGATCTGTAACTCAGTCTATCCCACAAATGTACTAAGTCACATCAGTTACATATTGTTCTTGTTGTTTCCTCTACTCAGAACTACTATTTGCCCTTCTCTATTATGCTGTGCCCCATGATGCTGAATTCTAGGGATTACCTATTGTGGTACATTAGGCTTGTCTGCTCACCAGCTTCATGGAATGGCCAAGAGAAACTAGTAGTGGAGGATTGGAGGTCAGTAGAAATAAAACTTGGGAATTTCTTCCCTGCATGATATCACATATCAATATATCAATGTATATCAATAGCTAATTACCATATGTATAGTATGGATATGTCCTTACTAATCATAAATTTCTTCTCAATATAATGTGGTAATTTGTGCTAAAAATAAAGAAAAATCAGGATGGTCAGGCTTTTTTGTTATGCTATATGGTCACTCTTTTTATTAACTGTTTGGATACTACATAGGTGTTGGTTTTTTGACTAGAACTCTCCAGATTGCATATTATGTGCTCAATATAAAATATAACATCTTTTTAAGTGTTCTTAAAGTTCTCTTCTTTGGTGACATTGCATTCTGTGCATCTATTTTCGGTTCACTTCTCTAATTTCTTTTTCCTGAGGAGAGCACCCCCCCCCTTTTTTTTTTCCTAAGACTGAATTTGGGTACCTGCTCTTATTTTCGCAAATTCAAGTCTTTCATTTAACTAAGACACATATCCCTCATGTCCCAACAATTTCAGCTACAACTGGTCGGAACTCCAATTTGCCCCAAGACCAAAGATACTACAGGATTACTTCTCAGTGTCTTCTCTAGCTTAGGACAGACTTTACCCACCTGCTTACAACCCAGTGTCCAGTACCCACCCCACAGTGACATCTTCATCTTCCATAGGTTCTCTCATATTTTTTTTTCTTTTTTAAAATTAAATCCTACTGTAAAGCATCCCTTGACTATCTTTTCTTGCCATGTTTCTGATTGAACTAGGTTTCTGAAAGCATATTTTTTTAGGATAAGATTTTATTAATTTATTTGAGAGAAAGAGCGCACAGAGAAAGAGGTAGAAACAGACTCCCCATGAGCAGGGAGCCCAATGAGGGGCTCGATTCCAGGACCCTGAGACTATGACCCAAGGCTAAGGCAGACACTTAAATGACTAAGCCACCCACGCACTCCTGAGAACTTACAATAATCTTCCTCTAGGAAAAAATGAATTCTGATTTCCCCTTTCAAACCTTCGTCGTTGCTACTGTCATAACTCGAAGGTATGAGTGAAGAGCAGGGTCCACTGAAGTTACATACTAATTGTGGTATGTTGAAGAACACATGATGAAGATGGAAAATCAAATTTTAGAGAAATAATTAAGTCGAGGCACAAATCATAGGAAAAAGAAAAAGATGAAGAAGGTACCAAAGCAGAAAAGTGATTCAGTTATTAAACAGAGCACTATAGGCCCAACACACACACACACACACACACACACACACACACACACACACACAAATGTACTCTGCTCAAAACATGTGTGTGGTGAGAAGCCAGGGACATATGGCTAAAACCAGATTCACATAACTTCAAGATGACTTATAGTGAACTAACGCTAGGAAAAAGCTTCAAGGCTCAGAGACAAAACAACACTATTTCTGCAGTAAGATAATGAAGAAAAATATATCAGCATTAAATGTGCTTGGGAAAGTAAAGAGAACTGCAAAGAAGGCTGGTGGCTTAAATTACATTACCAAGAGGATCTTTATTTTTACTGAAAGGTTAAAAATGACCTGGAAAAGAATGAACAAAATTTATGCTAATGGAGTAACATTTCAGCGTTATTCCTCATACATAATCTGACTGTATGCGATTTAGATACCATTTGCATTCCAAGTATTGTTTTCTTATAATACCTGCCAGCAAGTACTGTGATGCAGTGGATGGCACTGGTGTCACAAAAGTCTCTGACAAGTCCCTATTATCAGCATTTTCCTGAACAATGATTATTAAAGAAAGGACCCCAGGAGCTCTGCGTTCACAGTCACTGAAGAAGAAATACTTCCTGATTTAGATATGGTTTCAACATTGGAATTGAGAGACATGTGTTTTTCAGTCTGAGCTAATAGGATCTGCTGATGCATAGCTTATTATCAATATCCATTGAACAATAAAAAGTCTCCAGTTGTTATTTCAAATTTAGAACACTTACAGTTGCTTCCATCTGGTTGCTATACCTTGTTCACCCAAGCACAATTTCTGCTTCTTTCACATTCAATCCAATCTCCAGGGTTAGAGTCTAAATTCTGTTTGTCAGTGTGTTAAATCCCAATCTATCTCCTTATTCTGTTCTTTAAAATCTTGTGTCTTTTCAAATGACTGGTTTTATAACTCTTTTTTGTTCTTTTTTTGCCTTATACATTAATCATTTTTGTCACACTGAGATTCTTTCTTCTTCATAGAATTTGGCTGGTGAAAAATCTTATGAAAATAAAATTACTCAGGCGCCTGGGTGGCTCAGTGGGTTAAGCCGCTGCCTTCGGCTCAGGTCATGATCTCAGGGTCCTGGGATCGAGTCCCGCATCTGGCTCTCTGCTCAGCAGGGAGCCTGCTTCCCTCTCTCTCTCTGCCTGCTTCTCTGTCTACTTGTGATCTCTCTCTGTCAAATAAATAAATAAAATCTTTAAAAAAAAAAAAAAAAAAGAAAATTTCTCTTTCTCCTGCTGTTTTCATTAGCTTTTCTTTCTTTAAATCATTATTATTTGTATTTCTGGTCCATTTCTAAGTTTATAAGGTTGTGTAGCTATTTGTTATATATATAATTATGTATATATATGAAATAAATATATATGCATATATGGATTATATATACAGACATATACATACATGGATATATATGCATGCACATATGAAAATTGAAGCTACGGTCATCATTATCAACAGTAAATGGAAAAGGATCCTAATTTTACCATTTATTTCCATTTTTGTAGTTATTTGTTTCAAATGAAAAATTTTCAGGTCTTTATTTTTTTCTAGTTTGGAAACTTGAAAAATTTTTTACTTTTCTCAGAATTTCCTAAAAGTGGGAAGGATACTTCTACTTATGGAATAGAACTTTTCCCAGAGTTTTTTCCACTCCAGACTGATAGAAATTCATGAAATTTGTTTTCCTCTTTATAAATGAGACATAAAGGATCAAACATTCAGTTAAATAATTTGTCTTCAGGCCACATAATGAGTTTTATGGATTCCAAAGTCTAGAATCAACCCATCAAGGCAGATCACTACACTTCAATAATTTGATTTTCCAAGATTATCTAGTTATACTCAGGGAAATAAATCCCTGGATTCTGAATAGATGTGATTGAAAGAATCTTTTCTTGTTTAAGAGGAGTAGTTAGAAGGAAATTTTTTTTCTCAGTCTTTTATAGAAAATTCTGATATTTAATGCTACCTCTTATCTTCAGATCAAAGCAGGAAAAAAATAGTGGGAGACAGAGTCATAGCCAAAGAGGGAGTTGAGTGCCATGGTGTCTAAGTATTCTAGCTACCAGTGGACAAGGAGGTGAAAAGGAAAAAGAAAAGGAAAGGAAGGAAAGAAAGGAAAGGAAAGGAAAGGGAAGCAAAGGAGAGGAAAGGAAAGGAAAGGAAAGGAAAGGAAAGGAAAGGAAAGGAAAGGAAAGGAAAGGAAGAGAGAGAGAGGAGAAGAGAAGAGAGAAGAGGAGCATGAGGAGGGGAGGGGAGAGGAGGGGAGGGGAGAGGAGAGGGGAGGGTAAGGGAAGAGAGGAAGAAAGGAAGGAGGGAAGGAAGGAAGGAAGGAAGGAAGGAAAAGAAGGAAGGAAAGAAAGAAACATTGATTCTTTTGGTCCAATAAGGAGACAGATATTTTATTGCTTCAGGCTATCCCTGAGTAAGAGCCATGAGAGTCTATGTATTTGTAAGTTTAGTTCTCCTCAGGGTGATCATGAATTCAGGTATTGGGTGGCTCAGGCATGAATTAACCCATTAATCACACTTCTGTATTTCAAATACAGTACACATGTCTAAATTTAAGCTTTACTATATCATAAATTTGAAGTCTATAGGTTTCAATTAATTTAGAATATATTGTCTGGCAGTTACAAAGTGTTACAGAGTGATATTTGCTAGAGTGATAACAAAGATAATTCCAAGCTCTTGTAGTACCTAGAATGTGCCATGCAGCAGTATGAACATGTAAAGCATTGTGTTTGAGGCTTATACTCTGTGTTTCTTTGTAAAGAGGTAACATTATGCTCACCCTTTCTAATGATTCTCTTAAGAAGAAGAATGGTTAGCAACAAGCCTCCTTAAGAGGGAATTTGAGAATGACTTGAATTAATTTTTAAACATTAGGGTTCACTTCCGAGAAGATGTTTATATATACTCTGCAAAGGTATGCCACTATATATTGGTAATTATATTAGTTTCCCACTGCTTCTGTAACAAATCACCATAAAACTTAGCAGCTTAAAACACCTTAAATTCACTATGTTACAGTTCTGAAGGTCAGAAGTCTCAGATCAGCCTTACTGTACTGAAATGGAGGTGTTGCCGTCTGGTTCCTTTTGGAGGCTCCTATAAAGAATTCATTCCTTTCCTTTTCTGGATTGTGTAATCCCCTATATTCTTTGGTTCATGGCTCCCTTCCAGCAATGGCATCACTCTGATCCCTGTTTATGTATGATGCCTTTCACATGTACAACAGGCAGAATAGGATTAGTGTCCCCTCTCTACTCCAACAGAATGTTCTTTATACATTCCACCACATAAGCAGCCATACATTGTATGGTAAATATGTATCACAGGTCTTTTTTACTGACGTACAGCCTTCAACATCAGAGACCATGCTTTCTTTCAAATCATCAGTGCTTAGCAAAATGTCTATGATATAGTAGGCACTCATTTAATAGATGTTTACTAATGATTTAAAAAAACTAAAATTATATCTGCCAGATGAAATTTCAGAACTTCCTGTGAAAGGAAGGTAAACGCCAAGAGAAATCAGTTCAAATTTCCTAGAGAAATTTGCTTTGGGTTATATGGATATTGATGCTTCAAGATAAATAAAATTGTTCTCCCATAATCCAACTTAAAAGAAATAAAGAAAATATAATGGGCATCTAACTGTTCATTTAACTCTGTCTCACAATTTTGTCTATTAACCAAGAATAATAGCAATTTAAAAATTTCCCTATTTCATTCTTTCTTTTTACAAAACTTATTTATTCATTTTAGAGAGAGAGCAGGGATAGAGGCAGAGGGGAAGAGAGAAAAAGAGAGAGAGGGAGAGAGAAGCAGACTCCCTGTTGAGCATGGAGCCTGACTCTGGGCTCCATCCCAACACTGAGATCATGACCTGAGCTGAAATTAAGAGTCAGATGCTCAAATAAATGGAGCCACAGAGGAACCCCTCCTTATTTCATTCTTAACTAGCAAACAAAATATAGGAATTTTTTATTTTATCAAAGTTTACATTTATTCATCAGTGAAATATGATTTTTATATTTAATTAGAGCCCAGTATATTAATCTCTACATTATTTTATCCTAGCATCTTTCTAAAAGAAATAATAAAGAAGCATCATATACATAAACACTATTGAGCATTTGTTAGAAAAATGTAACTTTTAATGTTATTTCAAAGAATGAAATCTGTCTGCCAAGTAAGTGTTGGGCTCTCCAGAGAATTATTTTTTTTTAAGATTTTATTTATTTATTTGACAGAGAGAGATCACAAGTAGGCAGAGAGAGAGGAGGAAGCAGGCTCCCTGCCAAGCAGAGAGCCCAATGCAGGACTCGATCCCAGGACCCTGAGATCATGACCTGAGCCGAAGGCAGAGGCTTAACCCATTGAGCCACCCATGCGCTCCTCTCCAGAGAATTAAAGCAGCACATATAACAGATTCTCGCAGTCATATCAGAGCTATCTCCACAATGAGACAGCCTCTTAATTTATAGCTGGATTATGGCATTTTCCTTCAGTTTGGAAAATGCCTCATTGGATCATGCAAGCAAGCAAAACTAAGTAACAAGCTGCATCTTCTTTGACATTGATTGAGAATTCTCAGCTCAAATTTATGGAATGTGGGAGTTAGCAAAAGAAAAGAGCTTTGTCAAACTCGATCGCAATTTGATGAAGTCAGGAGAAAGTGGAAATTTATCTGTCTCTTTGATCTTTTTTCTATTCATGTCAAAATACCACTTCTGTCTAACTAAGGAAACTTTGCCACTTCTTTTGTAATTCATTCAACTTGAAATGTAACAGAAAATCTTGACATAACATAATTTAGTTTTATTTCCACAGTTCTCTCCTGGGAACAATTTTATCTAATCAAAATTAATCCATAAATTTGTCTCAGAATCAGAAAGATTGATTGCTAATTGGTAACACACAGAAAACATTGAGACTGTTTTGTTTTTTAATTTGTTCATTTGTTTCTGAATTAACCTTGATTTGGGGCAGCAATATGGGACAGTCAGGAAGAATATAAATTTAAAAATATATACATTTAAAACACACTACTATCTTGGATAATTTAAAATATCTATACCGTGATTTTTTTTTTCCATCTGAAAATAGAGAAGCTCAGTGTATGAGCTCATAAATCCTCCCCCTACTGATAAGATAGTATGCCAAGGGTTTTCTGCACCATGATAGTTCCAAAACAAAACCCCAAGCCTAGAAGCGCCTCTTCCAAACTAGATATAATTTTCATCGATTAAGCAATCATCTACTCTCTCTTTAGCCTTATACTTTATTTCAGAACTTATAGAACAGTAGACTCTCAGTTCATAGAACACAATATACCACTCTTGACTATGACACCGGGAACAATCTACAGATGGATGTGAAAGTTCTCCATGGAAACACAGTAGCCTGCATAAGTATTTATTTTTCAAGGGACATATAACGTAGAGAAAAATGACCAAAAATAGGAACATTTGAGAATAGAGAAAAATTACAATCAGCACTAATTGTGGAAGATATTATTTCTCCTTAAAGGATCTAGTAAATCTCAAGCAGTAGAGGAAGACATTCCAGGGTACAGCACATTTACCTGCATCTGGTGTCTCACTACTCGATAAAACCGTGTGATAACAATTAAGAATAGAAACCAAGGTCCAACAAGAAACTGAGAAAGCGAAAATCTTGTAACTTGAAGGAATATTGATAGAAGACTGACAAAGTTTGCATTATTGTTTGAGTAAGTGACCAGTGGGCCATATATTAATTCATAACAAATATTTTTTGATTCCTTACCATTTGTCAGTCACTAAAAATTATATATTAATTGCTGAGCAATATAAACAGTGAGCAAAAACCTATGTAGTCACTTTCTCATTCAGCATCATATTCAGAGAAGCAAGACAAATATAATTCAAATGAACATGTTTTTTAAGAGCATATGACAAAGGAAAATGATTGGTACTGGTGTGGGAGAGTTGGCTTCCCTTTAGCTGAGATCTGAAGAATGGTTTAGATTGAACAGAGTGAGGTGGATTGTGGTAAGGATAGTTGCACTAGGCAGAAGAACAAACACGGGCAATTGTTCTGTGAATAGTGTTAGTTTTAAAAAGTTAAAGTGGACCACCAGAGCATAGAGAGTGAAGTATCCAGGGGTATAAGAGGTTTAAGATGGTGACATGGTTTCACTATGCACAGCCTCCCAGATTAAGTTAAGGAAAATGAGTTGTTCTGTATTCTAAGAGCAATTGGAAGTCATTGTTGTGTTTTAGGCAAGAGTATGGAACAATCACTACTGCAGTTGGAAATACCACTGAAGCTCTGATGAGAACTCTCAGAGTGAGTTCAGGCAAGACCATTAAAAAGCTAATTCGGTATTGTAGAAAAGAGCAGAGCATAAAGGCAGCCATGGAGAAAAAGAGAAACCTATATATTCAGGGAATATTTAAGGAATCAAAGTGATTGATAGGATTTAGTGAAAAATAAGATAAGGGGGATGAGGGAGAGGGAAGTGTCAAGGATGATTGGAATAATGGATTTGTGCCATTAACTGATATAGGAGGCAATGGAAAAAGAGACAATGAATTCAACGTCGGGTATTTTTTCATTTGAGGTGCATTTGAGATACCCAGATGAAGCTGTCAAGTAGGCAGCTGGATGAAAACAGTACTTGCACATGTTATCAAATCAAATATAGAGAAGCACAGGGTTAAAAGCAGCAATTTTCAATTCTCTTCTTTCCTTCTCCTTGAGTAGCCTCTTAGCCATTTCTTTTTTTTTTTTTTTAATTAATAATTTCTGGTAGTTAACCTGTAACTCCAGAAAATGAGCTCTTATTTTTTTTTTCTTAATTTATCAACTTTAGTTACCATCTACTCACAACGGAGGTAAAAGAACATTTGAACAAAAAGGAACAAACTAGCATTTGGGACATATAATCTACTCTTATAAGTTTTATGTGTTCTAATTAGTAGTATTTACATTGCATTTTTGTCTATATTAGTCATGAGTAAAACTTTTATAATAATAATAATAATAATAATAATAATAATACCTGAGCTGAATACTATGCTCTACACTTTACACAAACTTTGACTAAGTTATACAGTGTTATTTAGCAACCTCCAAATCTTGGTGACTTAAACCAACAAAGGTTGATTTCTTGCTCCTTCTATATGGTCACCATTGTCTGGTTGAGATCTCTGTTCGTGTTATTCTGATGCTCAAATCTAGGCTAATGGAGAAGGCATTGTAACACTGAGTGTGGCAATTTATACACAAGCTCTTGAAGCTTTCAAAGGAAGTGCCATACATCACTTCTGCTTACTGCCCAAAACAAGACACAAGTCCCAACTAACTTCAAGGGAACTGGTACAATCCCACCATGAGTGATAGAAGACAATTGGAATTATTTAGTTGTCAGCATTACTACAAATATAAATTGGACTTTTACTATTCCCATTCTGTAGATTTAAAAATGATATTTTATAACCAACATTATACCAAACTGGAATATGTGGCCAGCAACATGACTTCATTCCTTCCCTAAGAGAATATGAACTGAATCTAAAAATATCACTGAATCCCCAGGCACCTGACATACCTAATCCTCAATTAATTCATAAACAAAATCAGAACGCTTGCGATGATTGCAGCTGATGGCTCTGATTCCAATCATCAATCAATGAAATGGCAAGTTTTGGTCATCACTCACTGAACAAATTTTAAATACATAATGAATCAGAGAAAGATACTTGAGAATAATTATTCATCTACTAACCATAAAATCCCATCAAGTTTAACTTATAAATATAGTGTGTGATTTTGACTCAGTGATAAGCTGTTAAAGTCAGTCATTCTATTAATCAATTTGAGCATTTTTACAATAACTTATATGATTAGTCAATATGACATCAGTATTTATTTTCTAGTTACATGGAATTTGTTACCTCCAAGATTCAGAGAGAAAAAGAAAATAAACGACATGGAATTTTTAAAAATTCATAGTCCATTAGGATGGTCTACTGTGTATTCCTTCCAAGGTAAGCATATGTTTTCTTTCTTTCACTATTATATGGAATTCCAATAAAAATAAATTTAAATTCACTAGAGTGATATCCAAGAACTATTCCCTGTAAAAGCCATCAATCCTTTCATTTCTAGTAATGTTCTACACATCTTATAAATCCTAAATTGATTCAATTTTGAATTGAATCACAGGACCTAATATGCTTCAAAATTAAGTATATCAGAGAATGACTTTTTATCAATTCCAAAACCAGGGTTCCCTCAAGGAAAATAGAGCATTAGACTTTTGTAGAGGTTGCATATGTATATTTTGTACATGGCAGTAATTTTAGGATGGCAGGTGTGAAAGAATAAAAAAATATAAATAATATACTTTCTTATGTTTTATAAACCAAAGTGAGGACTTGTATCTTGTGAATTTGCATAACCTTGATTAGTCATGAATTTTTGTGATGCATCATAATAACTCAAAATTCTAACAAGGAGTTTCTTTAATTTGATAAGATTTAAACTTTATGAACAATTTCCTTAATCACTCAACCATATTTTCTCAAACATTTAGTCATTTAATATAAGATCTAAATCAAGTTTCTAGTTTTAAGACTATTGTGCGAAAAAAAAGTTTAAAGTTTGAGGGAGATATATAAGTCAGAAGTAAAAATATGATTTGGAGAAGGACATTTTAATTTACTGAAATTCTTTTCCTTTGATTTTTGTCTCTTATTCCCTATCACCTATTCTTAATTTCCCATTCTCTCATGTTTAGACTTTAAAGTTCATGATGAGTGGGTCTTCATGAATAAAAGTGGGGAAAGTAAGAACCAGAAATTATCAGTTTGTGAAACAGAAATCAGTTCATGCAGTACATTCAAAGTAACTTTACCATCTATTATGTATTCGGTGGTATTCTAAGCACTAGTGGATCAAAAGTAAACAACATCTAACATTCTCCTGAAAGTTATATTCTAGTAAAAGTAACACATGAGGAAAGAATTGAAGGAGGTATGGGGATGAGATATACTGCTATCTTGGTAAAGAGAAAAAGGGAACTGCAAATGCAGAATTTTTAAGACAGGAGCCTACTTGATGATTATGATGAAAAATGAAGAAGCCACTTCAGTGTAATAGAATGAGCAAGACGAGAGTAGGCGGAGATGATGTCA
This sequence comes from Enhydra lutris kenyoni, assembly GCF_002288905.1. Lineage (NCBI taxonomy): Eukaryota > Metazoa > Chordata > Mammalia > Carnivora > Mustelidae > Enhydra > Enhydra lutris. Next base: position 17,119,167 of record NW_019154091.1, read on the forward strand.
GAGAAGACATTGGTAAGACAAGAAAAAGGACAGACCACGTAAGGTGAAGCTTTTATTTTTATTTTATTTTTTTTACATTTCCAAGTTCTTTGACATCTCTCAATGTAAAAGTGGACTCTATGTCCTCTCCTCTTAAATGTAAGTAGACTTACAACTCTTGACCAATAGAGTATGGGAGAAGTGATATATTACTCCTGAGGGTTAGTCATAAAAAGGCATGGAGCTTCCTTCTGGTCTCCTGAAATTTATTTTCTGGATTTCGACTTGGTGGATCCCAACTGCCTTGCAATGAGAAGCCCAAACCACATAGAGAGGCCCCAAAAGGAGGCTCTGGTTGGTAAACCGAGCTAAGTTCTACTTTGAGTCATCTCAGCACAAAATGGAATGAGGATTTTGGTTAGTCTTTGAAGGCTGTTAATGTGCTTTGTCCTTAAGAATAATATAAAGACTTCATAACCAGAGTACAGGTTGTGAAACTTAAAAAAGATTTGCAATTAGCTACGTTCTTCCCTTTGGGATGCTCTGTCCCTGTCCTTGAACAGAGGCAGGGTTGTATTTGCCCAAGAGAATATGAAGGAAATGATGCTCTATTACTTCCATGGCTAAATTCTTAAGGGCCATGCAACTTCTCCCTGAGTCATTTGGTATATTCACTCTGATGCTTGCTTTTGAGATACTACCTATTGGAAACCAGCCAGTAGACTCAGGGAGCTCAAGCCACAAGGAAAGGCCTTAAGGAGGGGTCCTGGTTCACAAGCTCACAAGCTGGACCCAGCTCTTAAGCCATCCTCTTCCAGGCACTAGAAATGTGGGTAAAAATGCCTCTAAATGATTCCAGATATCCTCAATGCCCTCAGCTATTCAAGGCTTCCTGGCTAAGGTTCAAGACACTGAAGAACAGGAACTAGTCATTACCACTATGCCTTGACAGAATCCCTGACCCCAGCGATATACACTTGTTATTGTTTCCTATTACTAAACCTCAGGTTAGTGAATATATCAAATACATTGAGCAAAACTACATGATCTGGCTTAATTTTTAGAGATATGAACTTATTTACTCAAAAATACAGGGGTACTATCAGAGGCATATAATATCTTGCTGATGCCATGAACAGTATTTATAAAACAGAAATCTATATCTCATAACTAAGTCTTGGACCAAATGGAGAACAAAAGTTTTGAGTACAGTTGTTAAAGAACAATAAAAACTAAAATTTGAACACTAGAAAAATTCCATCATTGAATTATATAGCACCCAACCCACTAATCTAGGTCCCACTGCTTTGAAAGAAGATACCTGTGCAGATACAGTAATACATAATGGCAATCAGAGAGTTTGGTGAAGTTGTGCCCATCACAGTTGGCAGCAGAGCTGATGGAGTCCAATGAGCATCCCAGAGGCAGCATCATCAGCACTATCTGGCTAACTATGAAGCAGGTAGGGACAAAAGGGTCCTTCTTTTGGTCTCGTACCACAGCAGTATACTTTTTAGAGGCTCTTGAGTTTTATCCTACCAATGATACTGCAGGTAACTTCGGTAGAGATGGGCCTAAAGAGACTTATAGGCCCCACAGGCATGACAGTACAGGACTTGACCACAACCACATGGGTTTCTGTGAATAAGATCAGTGTGGGGCTGTGGAAATGGGTAGACTAGAGGGGTTTTGTGAGTTCACCAGGGAGAGCAAACTGTTCCTGTCTTCTCCATGGGCAATAAATAAGAGAATCCACATTTTAGCAATTGAATAAAACATTGAAAATGATTGTTGAGAGATTCCATATATCTAAGACAAATTTTAAGGCATTAGATTGTCAATTGATCTTTTTTTTTTTTTAAAGATTTTATTTACTTATTTGACAGACAGAGATCACAAGTAGGCAGAGAGGCAGGCAGAGAGAGAGGAAGGGAAGCAGGCTCCCTGCTGAGCAGAGAGCCCGATGCGGGACTCGATCCCAGGACCCTGGGATCATGACCTGAGCTGAAGGCAGCGGCTTAACCCACTGAGCCACCCAGGCACCCTGTCAATTGATCTTTTTTCAAAGGTAATGGCATAAGAAATAAAGAAAAGATAATGTGAGGGCAAGCTAGCTGTAATGAAATATCAAACATTGATGTAATAGACAGTGAATGATTTCATACTACTTATACTAGCTTTAATGAAACATTAGAAGGGAAAAGTAATTCAACAAAGTGTTTTCACTTCAAGGTAACTTTAAACTTAAGCAATCAATATCCCATATGAAAGGCTAAGTAAAATACAATTTGTCTTATTCCTGGAAGCTAAAAGATGCTTCTGTTTAATCTCAGTCTTCAGAGTTAAATAGTGTTGGACTGTTTCCCCTTCTCTATTATGCACTAACTCAGAACAGAATATTATTTCTCAGTGGTCAAGCATGGATGAAAAATAAGCACAGCCTGCTAGTAAACAGCAGCCCAGTGCTTCTTACATATTTGGCAATAATGCATCAATTTCTTTTCTTGAATATGTTTGCTTTGCAGAAAATTTCCTCAGACAGGACTTCTAATACTTCAGACTTCATTACACTCAATATCTTCCATGATTCTCTATAATACCGTTTGCAAGTATGTATACAGCCTTTTCTTTGTGCCAACAGAGTACTAACAGAATTACATGCAATACTTCATTCATATCTGCCTAATAATTTTAAGTGGGTAGTATTATCATTTCTATTTTATAGATAAGGAGAGTGAGCACAAGGAGATTAAATAAACCTTCCAAATGTAGATTTGGGATGTAGAAAACTTGAAATGTAGAAAATCCATCTCTAGGGCACACTCTCTTAACTACTACCCTATAAAGTTTATCAATACCTGAGTTTGTGGATTTGTGTTCTTAAATCATATGATTCACCCAAGATTGATCATAGATGCAGGAAGTATGGCAACTTATATGCAACCAAGGGTTTTTATTTATTCAAAACATTTAGTAAGAATAAAGACCTAAGTCTAGGGTTACATATCTAATCAAAATTATTAGAACTCTGGAATGAATCATTTCAATCATGGTATAGACATTTTAGGAAAAAAAGAAAAAGCAGGGGCACCTGGGTGGCTCAGTGGGTTAAAGCCTCTGCCTTCGGCTTAGGTCATGATCCCAGGGTCCTGGGATCGAGCTCCACATCAGGCTCTCTGCTCGGCAGGGAGCCTGCTTCCCTTCCTCTCTCTCTGCCTGCCTCTCTGCCTACTTGTGATCTCTATCTGTCAATATATATAAATACAATCTTTAAAAAAAAAAAAAAGGAAAAAGCATATAACATTTGTATGGTACCTATTCAATATTAGAACATGTTCTCTTTTATGTAGTTGCGAACTCTGTTCTTAAAATAATATTCTCCAGGGGAGAATGGAATTCATGTATGCATCTGAAACAAATTTCAAGAAGACAAGAAATAGAAGGCAGAAGAACATGCTCAGTGGTTTCCACACTATGCCATTCATTGCACCTGGCCTCCTTGGATTTCAGGCCAGGGCTGCAACAAGGGAGCTAGCCAGCCCTATGGGTAGGTCTGAGGAGGACTGTGGCCTTGCCCCCACCCTTTGAACTGGCACGGTTCTCTCTCACCTTTTGTATTTTCAGGGTATAGCCCTGTGACCAGGATAGAAACATCTACGAGTATGAAGGTCTACTAGTTTCCCTGAAACCAAAATATCTACAGGTCAGGATTGCAATTTGTTAAAGTGTGGAATATCCCTTAATCTAAAAGGATATTCTCAACATGATTATTTTAGGAGAATCTGAGATTAATAGATAATCACCAGGTTACAATTTGATAGGATATCAGAGACTCTGGGAACTTGCGTCTACTTTTCAACAGGGCGACTCTAAGGAAAAGCCTCTAGAACCCATCCCTCATTTCTGGGAATGAATAAAGGTGGCTGAGTGATCTCTGGTTTCATCCTTCACTGAAAAACTTAGGTCTTAGCATCCGACAATTTCTCAGGGTCCAAGTCCACAATTAAATAATCTTTCAGAAAACTAAACAATAAAAGGCTTGTACCGTTCTAAAGAAATTATTTTTAAAAATATAATTGTAGTCCTGGTGACAGCAAAAAAAAAAAAATAAAAAAGTACTTCCTTTCCCTTTTTAGTAGTGAGGTCAAATTTTATTACATCTGCTGACAGTTTAAAAAAATTTTTTTTTCAGTTCACTTGGATGGAAAAGGCATAGTTAAGGTCTTTTCCAGAGTCATTTAAAGGTAAACCTGAAGCATAATGTTAAACTAATTAGTCATATTTGAAGATGAGTAGTTTAATGATGATCCTAAATGCTTTTGATTCTTTTTTGAGAGGTAAGTGGGTGTTAAATTATATGTAAAAATTGCTTCTCATAAAAGAAATATTTTATTAAAAATCTTTTTGAAAGTTGGATATATTCTCATAATCAAATTTCATTAAAAGAAAAATCTGAAAAACAATGGCTTTAAAATTTCCATTTACTGAAAAGAATATTTTAACAATTAATTTGTACCAGGCACACAATCCAAACAAACTATTAGAGATAATCCTGGAGAAAATTATTTTACTCATTTGAGAGAAAAGCAAATTTTGTATTTTATAAAGTGATTACAAAGATATATTGATGATAAAGAAAAAAATTTTAACACAAATTTTCAGGTAGCTAAAGGGAAATATAAAACTAGGTTAATCGTTTTTAGGATTAACAGAATTGGGGGAGGAAATTAGACACATTTTTCAAGCTAAATCTTTCACAAGGAATATGGTGGCAATCCTAATGTTTCAGAATCTGCAGTTCAGTATTTTTCTTAAAATACACCTATTCCTAAACCTTTTTTTTAAAGCTAAAAAAATGAGACTAATAAGCATTAACTTTACAAGGGCTACTTTCTGACATAATTAAATTTCTATCCCATTAACTGAAGTCTCTTTTCCAGTTTTTGCTTGGAGTTGGGGAGTTTAATAGAATAATAAAGGACTATAATTAATGAAACAATATATAAATATGTGTTTTATGAATTACAGTAGTAGGGATCAGATCTTTATCCTATTTTACCTGTTTGGTACAAATTCATTTCTACTTAACAGATGCTTATTTTGTACCAAGATTCGAGGTTTAAGAGACAAGTGAGGTAGACTGCCTTTTAATAAATATTTTGCAGTATCAATGGGAAAAATTGTTTTCAAGAAAAAAAAAAGCTCGCTCATCTATTATTACTAAAATAGGGGCTTGGAAGAGAATTACTGTTCTATAATGCATTCCAAAGAAAGGTGATGGGTGCCTTATCTCTGTTACTACTAATTGCACAAACTGTGACTAGAGTATATGACTATATTAAATTTTGCAATTGAGAAAAATTATTATTTTAGAGATATTAATTTGCTTAAAATCACAGAGTTTTAATTGAAAAGCTCCAACTTGAACCAAGGTAGATCCCATCCCACTCATGTTTCCATGTTGTGCTTCTCTTCCTTTGAAGCAGCACATAATTAAATCTCTGTGAATCTGGCCTCAGAGGCAGAAACTAAGCCTGGTACCCCTCAGGGGCCAGGGGAAGAATCTTTGCAGTGTTAGACTTGGGGGTTGGCTACAACTTATAATATTATACCTGGCTTAAGTTTAAATTTAAAAAAAAAAAAAGAAAGAAAAGAAAAAGAAATGTGGGAATAAGATAACCCCAGAGCCTTATTATCTCAATAGTCTGATGAATGTTAAAGGAATAAGAATTTCTGTTTTTTTATGCATATGCACATATTCATAGGAATATGTGTAAGCATGTTTTTTAATGCAGACTACTTTAAGGAGGAATGAGTTTTGGTTCTCTCAGAGTTGATCTGAAGATCACATCTTCACACTGACATGACTTACTAATAGAGGAATGACATGAGGCTTATTTTAACATCATCTTTATAAAAAATTCAGTACAAATTTAGGTTGTCATCAGGTATCATGACTAAGAGGCCAGGTGTTGCAGTCAGGCAAATGGCGCAAATCTCAGTTCTGAAATTCTTAGTACTCTTTAGCAATTAACTTACTTGTACATGTTTTCTCATTTGTATAATTGAGGAATTACTGGGTGTTTTATAGTAGGTTTCTTCATGCATTTTTAATAATATATAAAAATCTTAGTACATGTCTGAAAGATATTAAGAAGTTATTTTATTATTATCATTATTATTTTGTTATTACTATTTTGTGTTAGTTATTATTATTATTTTTGTCATAAATTATATATATATCATTGTTGTGTAAGTTAGTCTTAATTATGAACCTGGATAAAATGAAAAGACAGTTTATTCTGAAAGCCTATATAAGAACATAGGGATTAAATGGGGTTGAAAATCCACTTAAACATTACAACTTCTTAACTGTATTTTATTATATATTATTCAGAAAATATTAATACAAAAATTTAAAACTTATTGAATTATAAGGATTAAAGCTAGATATCTATTTTAGGTATAATTAAGACTCAGACTAGTAATCATGTTGGAAGAATTTGAGAAACTCATAGAACTCATGCATTTTATTAATAATTATAAGTATCTGTTATTTATGTTTTTGGAAGCTTTTGTGTGGTCACCATTTCCATTCTTAGAAAAAAGTTTTCTACCTCCTAGAAGTAGAAATAATTTTAGAAATATATTTATTTTGGAAAGGGAAACTGCAAATCAACTGGAATTCTTTTCCTTCATCAGAGTTTAAGAATAGAGAGGGACAAAATGGATAAAGTAGTTGACATTTAATTAATTTTGATCTTTGGTTATTTCATATGACTTGATCCTTATACATTTGTGTTCTTTTTTTTTTTTCATGATTTTTTAATTTATTTATTTGACAGAGAGAGGGAGCACAAGCAAGGAGAGTGGGAGAGGAAGCAGCAGGCTTCCCACTGAGCAGGGAGCCCGATGTGGGCCTCGATCCCAGGGCCCTGGGATCAAGACCAGATCATGATCGGAGCCTAACACTTAACAAATGAGCCACTGGCACCTGTGTTCTTTTAAATAAGTTAAATGCTTTTGTATATAGGAAAAACAAAACTCTCCTCAAATGTTTGATCAAAGATTCCAGAATAAAAAAGAGGCTAAAAAGTCAGAAAAATAAATAAAAGGAGTGAGGTACTATGCGTGGTGGATAGGAAAGAGGCCATATACAGATGAAAATCATGGTATAGGAGTGAAGAGACATGAATGATAGCTTCATGATTCAGCTTCAGACTGAAGCTTCTAGAGAGACTTCTGAGTTTAAGACTCTGACAAAAGCCCTGATTAAGGTATAAAGGGGACCCTGTAAGTAAAGTCACAGGCATAAAGGAATGGAGATCTGTATGTTAGGAAGGTGGAACAACTTTGGAGTCAGAGAGTTAATCAATACTGATGTGAACATTCCTGTTGTTAAGGAGAGAAAATGAGGATGAAACAAAGATTATGGGTAGGGTACAAAGCCATTGATGAGGATAGGAGGGTATCTTAGATGTTGGTAAATGACTACAGTGAGAAGTGATAGTTTCAGAAGCGTCAGACAGAGTCATCAGAGAGAGGCCATTTAATTAGCGTAACACCGTGATGATGATCTACAAGCAATAGCTTGAATTAAAGAGATATTTGACAATCGATCATTGAAGGAAGAAATGAGAAAAGCAGATTTCCTTTCTGGGAGCTGCTGGGCTCTCAGGGAGTGTAGTGGGCTGAACCATGTCCTCCAAAAATTCACACCCACCAAGAACCTCAGAATGCAATCTTATTTGAAGATAAGATCTTTGCAGATTTGATTAGTTAAATTAAAATAAAGTCATACTGGATTAGAGTAGGTCCCAAACCCAGTGATTGGTGTCCTCATAAGCAAAGAAGAAGACACACAGAGACATAGACAATACTATGTGGAAACAGTCAGAGACTGAAGCAATGCATCCATAAGCCTAGGAACACTAAAGATTGTTGGCCACCACCTTAAAGAGGCACGGAACAGATTTTCCTGCAGACCCTCCCAAAAAAACTAAATCTATCAATATCTTGATTTTGGATTTCTAGCCTCCTTGCCTATAAGAAAGTAAAGTTCAGAAAGTAAAGTTCTATTCATTTAAGCCATTCTCTTCATAATTATTTGTTATGGCAGATCTAGAATCTGGTATAGAGAGAAACTAAATTTTCAGCTATTCCAAGAAAAGAAGAATTAAAAGTAAATTTAAGGATAGGCATCATAGCTAATAGAGATATGGACTTTGATAGACCTGGCCTGGAAAGGGAGGAACTGGTCTGTCTGAGGGATAATGACAGGGAAAGAGGAAATATTAAGGAAGATGCCTTGATCCAGATGATCAATTGTCCATTACAGGGAATTTGATGTTGAGAGACATAAAGAACACACAAAATAGTATTGGAAAACCTAATAGAATCAATTAACTCCCACCAATAATATCTGAATTGAAACATTAGGTCTGAAATTTCTTTCCAAGACTCATTATGATATAGCAAAACTCGGTGTTGGAGTCACACAGATTTGAATTACAATCTTTGTTTTTCCACAAATTAGTAATGCATATTTAGAAAATTCTTGACCATCTTTTACCTAATTTTTCCTACTTACGGGAAGAATATTAACTCTTTCCTAAAGTTGTGAAGATTTACATGACATTTACTGAGTTCTAGTATGTTGCACTCTATATAACAGAGATAGAGAAATGACCCCTTGCCGTTAGTGTGAGATTGAATATAGGTAAAATACACAGTAAGCCCTCCATACACATTAGCTATTATTTTTTTGCTGTTGTTTTTAAGATTTTATTTCTTCACTTGACAGAGAGAGAATGAGCACAGGAGAGGGAGAAGCAGGCTCCCCTTCGAGATGTGGGGCTCGATCTCAGGATCCTGGGATCATGATCTGAGCTGAAGGCAGACGCTTAACGACTGAACCACCTAGGTGCCCCAGGTTAGCTAGTATTTGATATTAGCTTTTTTTCTCCCTCCTTTATGTCTGTTGATTAATAAAAACTCCAGGAAAAGAGGGGACATACATATGTCTGTTCATGCAGTCCATCTGAGTTCTGTGACACCCCCTTTGAAAAGCACTAGTTTAATGTGTTGTCACAGAAAACACTGAACATAGAGTTTCAGAACACATGTTAACATCTACTCTGTTTGAGGTGTGGCCAGCTCAGTGAAAATATGCTGATGAGATGAGACAGAATGCTATTAATAATGACACATTCTTGGAACATGACTATATTTTGAATCACATTTTGTCATTGCACAAGTGTGTACATAAAAGTAACAATAGATTACTCATCATGAGAAATACTCAAAGCATAAACACTTGTGCACTATATCTGATTTTATTGCTTCCAGATGTTCACACATAGTAAAAGAAAAAAAAATCTGATCAAGCAAAATAAATAAAACTTCTCTGATAATCTTGCATAAATGATATCAGAATTATAATTTCATAACTATATTGTCTACTGATAAACTGTATCTCTAGATTTGATAAGACAGTTAGTACCTATTCCTTGTTTTCTAGTTTTTCTTTTAACCTTTAGACCAAATGAACAATTCCATAGCACTTTTGTCGGGGTAAATACTCACCAACATCCTGGGCACTGAAGTTGGTCAAAATTATTTTCCCTCTCTCTAGGACTCCTAATTCCTTTCATTCACTTTTCAAGAAATGAATGTGAGTAATTACCATATTCCATGAACTGGTCAAGGTATGGGTTCATAACTGCAAACCAACAAATGCCATCCCTGCCCTTGTTTTGATGATACTAGGTGGTGTGGGGGTAGAGCAGGCTGGTTGAGAAAACAGACCAAAACCAAGTAAACAGAATAACAAATATATATACATAAGGAAGCAAATATAGTAGACTGTTACTAGAAGGCATTGCTCTATGGATACCTCACTAAAGAGGGAATGTGGGAATGTGGGAGACATGAATTATTTTAAAAAGTCAGGTACAAAGAGAGCTGAAGGAAAGACTTTCTAGGCTAAAGATCAGAATGAACAGAGACCCAGAAAAGGAATTCAGCTTGTGGGAAGAGCATAAAGAGCGCCATAATGGAAAGAGTGAAAAGAGCAGTGGGCCAGTGGGGAGGGAGCCAAATAATGTAAGGTCTCCAAGGCAAAAGGAGCATTGATTTTACGCTAAATGTCTGGGGGCGGGGGGCACAGGTAGAAAATAGTTTCATGTAAGGGAATGTATGGATTGACTTACGGCTTGAAAAACTACCCTGGCTACTCTATCGAGAAGAAACTACAGTGGATAAAGAAGATGTGGTATATATATACAATGGAATACTATGCAAAAAAAAAAAAAATACTATGCAAAAGAAATGAAATCTTGCCATTTGCGACAACGTGGATGGAACTAGAGGGTATTATGCTTAGCGAAATAAGTCAATCAGAGAAAGACAATTATCATATGATCTCCCTGATATGAGGAAGTTGAGAGGCAATGTGGAGGGTTTAGGGGGTAGGAAAGGAATAAATGAAACAAGATGGGATTGGGAGGGAGACAAACCATAAGAGCCTCTAAATCTCACAAGACAAACTAAGGGTGGGGAGGGGGAGGGCAGTTGGGTTATGGACATTGGGGGAAGGTATGTGCTACGGTAAGTGCTGTGAAGTGTGTAAACCTGGCGATTCACAGACATGTACCCTTGGGGCTAATAACACATTATATGTTTATAAAAATTTTTTAAAAGTTTAATTAAAAAATTTTAAAAATAAAAAATTAATTAAAAAAAGAAGGAACTGCAAAGGATCAGGCAGAGTCAATTACATAATTTGCAAAGTACAGCACAAAATGAAAAGGCAGGATGCTTTGTTCAAAAACAATGAACAATTTCAAGAGGATAAGAGCAGAACATTAAATTAAGTCAGCTCCCTTCCGTGTGTGGGGTCCTGTGCAATTAAACAAATCCCATTTCCAAGAAGCCAGAAAGCCAGCCCAAGGTTCTCTCTGACTCTCTTTCTCTCTTTTTCTCTCTTCTTCTCCCCCATTCTCTCCCCACTTCCTCTGCTCTCTCTCCCTGCCCCATCCCCTTCCCTGGCTCACTAGCTTTCTTTTTTTCTTCATCTCCCCTACCTCCTCTGATGGCTGGTCTATTCTGCTTACTCATCATCTCTACTTCCCAAAATTGGGTTTGGTTTGGCTGTAAATTCAAGGTTCAAGTCTACATTTTCAACTTTAAAGCCCACAAGCAATAACACAATGGAGTAACCTCATTTTCTTCCTGAAATTCCCAAGGGGAAAATACAATATATTCTTTATTCCCTAAGACATAGTTCTGTCAAGGACTGATGATTCCTGTCAGGGTAAGTAGTACCATATAATACAAAAATGACCACCTGGGCCTGCCCTTTAATAAGAAGTTTCTTCTTGGGGTCGTGGGGGGTGGGGGTTGGTTTTCAAGTAATTGAAGTAAGAAGTGGCTGCAGTAGGAGTTCCAAAATACATTTTAACCCATATCTGTTTTCCAGAAAACGGCACAAATTTTAATGCAATAAACCTAAGAATTCGATCTCTTCTCTAAAAGTTCATTGTTATTTTTAATTTGAAGTAAACTGGAACATCCTATTTCCATGATACTGGAATATTGGATTATTCCTATTTCCATAATATATGGTCAAAAAAGGTTAAATATTTGCAAGAATGAGTAAGAGATACTTGTTTTTGTGATATTTATCATTGTTGAAAAAGTGATAAGTTTCTTTTACTTTAGAATTGCTTGTATGCATTTATACATAATTACTGGCTGCCATTTATAAAACTAACCTTAAAATTAATTACTAGTCAAACTGAAGAATGCCCCTGTATATTACATAGTAGGATCATTATATCTTATTTTTGAACCAGATGTGATGAAGTGTGAACTGTAAATATGAAAAATGATATGTCTGTGGACAACCTTCTTCATCCTGGTCACCACATTACTTGTTCACATTTTAATTGAGAGAAAGTCCAGAGACTTGTTTCACTTCTTATACCTAAGATTAGAAAGGCAACAGATTTCGTTTTAGCAGGGGCACCTGGGTGGCTCAGTCATTCAGTTAAGCATCTGCCTTTGGCTCAGTTCATGTTCCCAGGGTCCTGGGATTGAGCCCCATGTTCGGCTCCCTGCTTAGGGGGAGCCTGCTTCTCCCTCTCCCTCTCCCCCTACATGTGTTCCCTCTCTCTCTGTGTCTCTCTCTGTCAAATAAATAAATAAGATTAAAAAAGAGAGAGAGAGATTTCATTTCAGCATATTCTGTTTCCCCCAAGGCCAGACTGATAATGAGGACCCTAAATGAGTTTGAACAAGGAGTTCACCATATTAGCCACATTTATGAAATGGCATGGCAGGTATTTCAAATGAAAGAATGCAGTCTTAAAATTTTTTGATTAGATAGATCTCTAGCAAGTTTTAACATGTAATTTTGGCATAGGAAACAAGGTAGACATTTTTTAACATGATGAAATAATACTTTTTTAAAAGCTATTTTTATTGTTCAAATGTGTTTGATTCTATATGCTAAGTTTTCTATTCTTCAAGTTTTGTATCTCTTACATATAGTACACAGGCTATCTTTATCAGAATCATGGAGTGATAGATGATGGGGAGGAGAACTTGATACAAACATAGATTCTAGGCTCCACTTGTGGCATTCTTACTGAATCACAACATTGAAATTATTTCAATCAGATTTTTGCTACCTCCCTCTACTGCTTCATTTGCATTTCTTTCGTTCTCTGAAGACATTTGTGCCTTTTCTTTTATCTATAAAGATTTATTAATGACATCTGATACAACTCCTATATCATTCTTTTGCAATCTCTTGATTCCCATTCCCACATTTGAGCACACATAAGTCTACAAATTTGGGAGTCTTTTGTTGTTGTTGGATTTTTTTGTCTCTTTTTTGTTTTATTGGGTCTTTTTTTCCCTATTTTTACCAGATATTGACCATATAGTAAGGTCACAATTCCTATAACTATTAAAATGAAATCAGACTGAATGACATTACTTTGCATTGCTTTGTGTTTCTGTTGTCACTCATCACGCTACTGACCAATACAACTAAGTAAATAGGCAATATCAATATAGGAAAGTGTTCTTTGTTAAAGAAAGTGTGACTCTCTATAGAATATATACTAGAAACTGCACATCTAGTCTTAAGTGGGGAAATGCAGTGAATTCAGTTTTGTTTAAAAAGTAGTCAACAGGGGCGCCTGGGTGGCTCAGTGAGTTAAAGTCTCTGCCTTCGGCTCTGGTCATGATCCCAGGGTCCTGGGATTGAGCCCCACATCGAGCTCTCTGCTTCCTCCTTTCTGTCTGCTTGCCTCTCTGCCTACTTGTGATCTCTCTCTGTCAAATAAATTAAAAATAAATAAATAAATAAATAAATAAATAGTAGTCAACAAGCAAGATTATACAAGTCAAAAGAGAAATCAGGGCTATAGAAGTGGGAACCAGATATCTAGGCAAGTAATGGAGTTTTTCTGGAAGAATTGGAGCACCATGGCAAGATACCATGAATTTAACCCTTATGCATGTAAGCCATGGCGCTCACCTTCCCTCATAGCTCTGTGGAGGTTGTGGTGAGTAGGATTCATCTGGTTAAAAGTTTTGCTTTTTGAGGACAATGAAGGCACCACTGAGCAAAGGGAGTGAGTGATAATACTCTCCTGTGGTGATGCTTGGAATTAAACTGATTAGGAAAGACAATGAAGACAGGATGTAACTATTCAGAGAAGAAAAATGGAGTGGTCAAGAGACTGGTGATCTCCAGGAGGTCGAAGAAAATGCATGATGGGAATAAGAAAGGGAGGCAACCAGGAGGAAAGGATGCTGTAGTCAGAAAGAGGGATGTTTAAACTTTCTATTACAAACAATGAACTTCTGTGATGCCAAGTTTTACAGTTTTGGCAGAAGCGGTAAACTAAAATGAGACGAAGGCCACTGGAGTTAGCAAGATGAAGAATCTGGCAATGTGCTTTGTTCATTGATGTATGCATACTGTTTCAGTCAACCAGGATGATCATGATTTAGAATCTTTTCATGAATGAGAGTGGCTGGAATTCAAGTTGCGGTCAACAACACTTAAAGAGAGTTCAGCCCAATTTCATAAGTCCCCAGAGAAAGAGAGATTTTACATTAGAATAAAGAATAGTTGAGAAGCAGCACCAGGAGGAAAAGAAAGGAAACAACTTCCCTTCAGACTCTGAAACAGTTCTGCTAGAAAAGTAGTATCTTTAGTGGAGAGCCACAGTTAACAAAAGTAGAAAAAGCACTCAGTAAAAAACTTGTGATAAAAGAAATGGTGCTTGCCATGGAACTGAAATACCCAAAAGCAAAGTGGAAAGAATTTGTAAAGAAAGGGGCAGTGGGAGAGTGGGTTGGATTAAAGAATCACAGGATGGAAGGGTGATTATTATTAAAAAGATGACAGGGCGATCTAAATCACCATCATTAAGAATAACAGACACTAGAATAGCAAGTTTACAAAGAAATTGATTCCAATAGTTGCTTACTAGGTTTGTATTAGTGGCTTGATGTCTCAATGCTTAGGGAAGTTTTGCCCCATGGCTAGGCAGCTAGTGGTAGAGGACCTAGGGTTGGAATCCTGTCTCTAGAATCCAGGGATGGCTAATTAAAGGTTACTGTGATCTATTGATTTGTCTTTTTTTCTATTTTTTTCTTTGTTATTTAATTATTTCATTAAAACTTAATGAAAGGATAAAGGAAGGATTATGTGTTTCCTACACTGTAGAAAGGTACTGCTATATTTTAATCAATCATCCTCCTACATTTAGACTGAAAGTTCCCCCAATGATGGGTCTGTGATTAAAGGAGCAAGACGGATAACAAAGCGAAGGTCAAGCAAAGCTTTATTTCGCACTAAGCATCGAGAATCAAACTGACCGGCCTCTTGCAACGAGGAGACCCCCTCCCTGCCTTACAGACTAACTTTTATAGAGCAAAGGCCATGTGGTTGGGCCTGGCCACACACAGGTGGCCAATGAGACTGTAACACAGGTTGAAAGCTGCACAGTCATGCTAGGTCGCACACAGGTGGCCAATTGAATTACAATTCACCCCATAGTAGTTATTTGAACTAGCCTATCACCTTGGTCAGAATTGGCACCCAAAAGGTGGGGCCCACACTCCTTGGTAGCTAGGGAGACAGTATGCGTGCTCTAGTGATTGGATGTCTCCACCTGACCTGACTCATCCCTGCATTTGGGCTGTTATCTCCACCCGACCTGATCCACCCTTGTATTTGGGCTTTGTTACCTGGGACTGGTTTCCCGGACTTGCTTTTAAGTGTGTTCCCGGGGTTGGGGGGCGGGGGGTGTCAATTTAAGTTTTACTGCATAAACAATAAAATGGCTGTTCAACCGAGGTGGGGCCGCTCTGGCTGAATAGGCCCTTACAAGACAATTCGATTATTTCCTATTTTTTGCTATTATAAAGTGCACAACAATAAACATTATTATACATCAACATTTATGTACATCTCACATCATTGACTATTTTCTTAAGATAAATATCTTTAAGAGTATGAAGTAAATAGTATAAACATTTTTAAGACTTCAAGTTGATTCCAAATTTTTCCAAATCTTGAGTAATAGTTTTTGACAATGGCTTCCTTACTCAAATATTTGTTTTATCATTTTAAATGATCTTTGACAATTTGAAGGTTTAAAAAAGAGCCATTATTTTACATTATGCTCCTTTCTTCATTAATGACATTTATGTTAGTCTCATGTTTCTTTGACATAGGATTTCATGCTCAGATTTTTTGCCCAATTGTTTTTTGGGTGCTTACGTTTTGTGTATGTGTGATGCATATGAGATTCCATATTAATAAAGCTGAAATATTGTCAGACATTTTGGATATGTTTTTGTGGCTGGTTGTCCTTTAAAAATTTTTAGAGTATTTTCTCCCTCTAGTTTTGGTTACATATGTACATACACACAGGTACATATTCATGTTTTTAGATTTGATGGGAGATATTTCCAGGTGTCATTTTCTGAACTGTTATTTAAATTACATATACCACATTTCACTTACAGTAAAGTTTACAGATTATAATTATTTTAACTAATGCTAAAATGTTTTAAATTTTCAGTATTTCCAATAAGTGGTAGTTATTATAGATTTTTTCAATTACTTCAATAGTTAGCTTTTGCAAAAAAGAAAAATATTTGCATAGTTGCTGATGTTCTTTGCCTAGGCATCTAGAAAAAAGAACAAAAATGACATTACTGATTTTTGTTCCTTAGGTAAAAAGAATATGTACATGTTATACACTGATATACTCCTATTCAAAAATAGAATTCCATTTCTGGGAATTCAAGAGTGTATGAGAATAGGATTTGTATTTTTTTCTATACCCATTTTTTTCCATTCAAGTCTGTTGTTACAGTAGTGAAAGTAATCATGATGATCTTATTTTCTGAACTATTGGGAGAATGACAAACCCAATTTTTGCAGTGGCATTTATTTGACATTTTGTTCAGTATTATAATATTACCTAGAACTAAAAAAAAAAAAAAAAAAAAAAAAAGCCCAAAACTGGTTTTTTTTCCTAGTTCAAAAATGAAAGCCTCAAGGCTGCTTCCAAGATGATTTTGAATGTTTGCTTTTATTGAAGAGCTCAATGAGTAGGAGAAATAGTAAAGTTCTTGGCAATTTATGTCCTATTTAGTGGTAGTGTCCTTTTCTAAATAAGAACTAAAGAAAATTAAAGAAAATAAATAGATGGTATTAAAAGAGTACTAAGAATCTCTAATTTTAAATACCGTTAGCACATTCAAAATGAATGTAATCAAGTTGTTAATAAATTTACATCAACAATGACTAAGAATTCTGTTGGCATTTCAGTTACCTTAGTTCACAAGAAAAGCAGCATATACAAATCATTGCTCTTTTTTTAAAGATTTTTATTTATTTATTTGACAGACAGATCACAAGTAGGCAGAGAGGCAGGCAGAGAGGCAGGCAGAGAGAGAGAGGAGGAGGCAGGCTCCCCGCTGAGCAGAGAGCCCGATGCAGGGCTCCATCCCAGGACTCTGGGAACGTGACCCGAGCCGAAGGCAGAGGCTTTAACCACTGAGCCACCCAAGCACCCGCAAATCATTGCCCTTTTAAACTAAAAAGTATTGAGTAAAGAGATCATACATCTGACAAGTAGGATCAACAACAAAGTTTGTGATAATCAGCATTTATAAATAGCTTATTTCAGAATAATTTTTACCTATTTTACATAATCTGAGCTTACTAAAACAATCATGAAATATTAATACAATTTAGAGAATCGCATTAATTACTATCCTGGTGTTAAGTTCTCTTCAGGGCATCTTTCTAGTATAAAATTAAGAGACCAGTAGGATGTGTAAATGCGGAAGAGTTGAAGCCATCACTGCACTGATGGTTCCTGAATTTGCCCTGATTTACTGTATTTTACTCTCTTTATTCTATTGTATTACCTCCCCGAAGATACTTTTTTTCATCATAATTAAGAAGTATACTTTTTTTCATCAGAATTAAGAAGTATACTCCATTCTTGCTGGACAAATCCCATTTTTTCCTTTAAGAACTATCTCAAACAATTTTTTATGAAGTCTTCCAGGCAGGCTGTCCATCTGTCATTCTTCACAACCCTTCCTGTAATGATCACCATGCATTTCAATGAAATGTTCACAAGATTATCTTTAATCTTTCACATTAAGACTACATTCTATTTATTTTCATAGAACTAATAATGTTCTAATGGAAAAATAACACTCAGCCAAGTAAATGTACAGGTGTTCCTGCCTTCCCTCCTCATTTCCTTTATTTCTTCCTTCCTCCCTTCGTCCTCCTCTCCCTCTTCTATTCTTACCACTCTTACTGCTCGTACTGCTTCAGGCCACACAATCAGAAAGGTTTTTGAAAAACACCAAACATGGAACAAATCACATCTTTCCTGTGACAAAAGCCTCCCCTGGCTTCCTATCTCACTCAGACTAAAAGTGCTTGTAATGGTTTCCAAAGCCCTCGAGGATCAGGTGCTCAGCTGTCTTCTCGAAGTTATCTCCTAATATTTGACCTTTGGTTCCTTCCACTCCATATTTCTCTCTTCTCCAGCTTGACAAACTTGTATCTGCATCAATTCTCTACAATTACTGTTCCCTCTGCCTGAAAATACTTCTCTCTAGAGACCCTCATAGCTTAATTCTTCACTTGTTTTAGCCACGCTTCAAATCTCTTATTGGAGAAGCTTTTCATAATTATCTGAATCATTTATCTCTTCCCTGCCTGCATCTACCCCCGCCTCATTAATCCCTTCACTTAGTTACCCAGCTTTATTTTTCTCTATAAAATGTACCACCATTTGACAGATTCTATATGTGTTTTCAAAAGTAGTTTAAAATTTGTTTGACGCTAAATTGCCAGTTCTAGGAGGGTAAGGACATTTTATTCACTCTTGGTTTCCCCTACACTTCAAAACTATTTGGTACATGATTGATACATTCATTGAATGAATGACTTGTTAAAGACGATTTCCAAACCAACTAAATGGTTGAAAATTTCCTGTGATGTGGAATTTCATATAGCTGATGCCAAATGTGTAGTTCTACTGATCAGTCCTTAGCTCACTGAGCTCCCTAATACTCCAACTCACTCCCCTCCTAAGGTCCTTGAGCAGTTCCTCAGGAGTATTGTTACATTTGATAAAGGTTTTATATTTGGGGAGAGACAAGAGCATGGCTCTTCTCCCAAAGTCAGATTCATCTTTCAAGTGAGCACAGCTATAGCTGCCTCCCAAGGGTGTGGCGTGTTTCAGATGGAATGATATATGCATACCTTAAATTCCATAAAAATCAATGTCCTAATTTCTTACACAGTGATTTTTTAAAGAAAATAAAGCATTATGCTTGGCAATAACAAGAATAAGGCAAAACAATATCAAATGCAATGATCCACATTTTGTTATGCACTGTGATGTTCAACAACTAACAGAAGAGTTTTCTTACCTGCTCTTCTATCTCCTTTATTTCTTATAAGCTGAAAACAGTATCTAAAGGCTCAGACTCAATTTTTTTTTTTTTTTTTTACAAGAACTTCTGCCTAGGCGATGTTGTGTACCATGATGTGAAGCACAATAAAAAGCACATAACGCCTGCTTGCTTTACCATCGCTGATGCTAAGATTTGTTACAGTAAATATGTTGTCAGTCAAGTCTTCAATTTTTCTCAGCTAAATGAACAATGGTGAGAAAAAGAGGAAAAGTTTTTATTCCCTGAATATTTTTGGATCTTAACTGATTGAACAATTACCACAGTTGCTCTCAATCCACTGCTGAGCCACAATAAGAGAAAAAGAAAAAAAAAAAAAAAAGAGAGAGAGAGAGAGAAAAACTTATTATCCTCTCAGGTATAATCTACTATGCAAATGACTACTTATATTAACTCAAAAGCCTTTGGGAATATTAAATGATTTGCAATTGAGTTTTTTTTTATAAAACAGTTTATTAAATGAAATAGAGGCATTAAATAATGTAAAGGAATTATGTGCTTTAAAATGTTGAAAATTACATTTCTGAAGGCAATGCTTTCTCATCTGAAGTTAAGAGTCTGTACATAATTTGATGTATGTTATTTTGTTTCCTTCAATCACATGATAAATCTAAGGTAACAGTTTCCTGTTAAGTCACAGTCATGCACACATTTTCACTTATTTTCAATATATACCTGGTAATTCAAAAAAGCAAATATCCTTAGTGTGGTTTCTTTGTCTTATTCATCAACATGTAAATATAATAACTCTGAAAGTGTAAATCAATTCAAATATATTTATAATTATTAGCCAATTACTTTTACAGAGTTTGACAAAGTGAGCAAATATTTATTTGCATACAAATACAAAATAATCTTAACTATGTATGCCATTATCTCCAGATACGGTTTCGATTATA
The DNA here is from genome assembly GCF_002288905.1 of Enhydra lutris kenyoni. Lineage (NCBI taxonomy): Eukaryota > Metazoa > Chordata > Mammalia > Carnivora > Mustelidae > Enhydra > Enhydra lutris. Next base: position 17,139,089 of record NW_019154091.1, read on the forward strand.
TATATTCATCCCAAACAATAAGATGAAAGGATTTGCTAGTATCCTATACTTTAATAAACTCATCCGGATCTTTTCTGCCTCATTCAATTTCAGAACCAAGGGTAACCAGCTGAGGAATGGGGCTAATTATAAAAGACCAAGAATGTATGGCTATGTGTTGAAATTGATAAGAAAGTGCCTCAGGGAGATTAGTGGTCTAATATCAAAGAGATAAATGCTTAGTTCCTGACAACCTGGGAGCAAGTGTAAGATGACATGACCTAGCAAAACCCTGGCATTTCAATGACTTTGTGTTTTACCCTGGTGCAAGAGTCTCCCAATCATTCTGCTTTAATACTTTTGCAAAAGAATCCTAAAGCTACATTAATCTTACAAAAGGTTATAGAATAAAGGACTTGAAACATCTGGAAAAATGGAGATTCCAAGAGAAAGATGAGTACATTCCAAGCTCTTAAGCAAAATCTTTCAACATCTATCTGAAAGTTTTGGAGTGAGTAAAGTATTACGAGTCAAAAATAATGAGCAAAGAAATAGTATGCAAAGTATGGAAAGGTAGGACATGGAGCCATATCTTATGACCCTATAAGTTTCATTGTGAGAAAGGGGAGGCATACTGTGCCAGGAGGTAGTGGTCCTGGAGAACGCTCACCTTAAGCTTAACCAATATAAATAATACAATTAAAAACAAAACAAAACACCTGACAGAGTGGAAATTGGAGATTTAAAGGAAGAGGGCTATCTGCCAGTTTCTTATCACACCAATCATTGCTATCAAATATATTTCTAATAATTATTAAAATACCTATTAGGTTACAAAAGAGTGTGCTTGCAAAATATAATAGAATATGGGAACAGATAATTTGCTGTTGATATGCTCAGGTTAACACATATATGTAACAAAACGAGAACATCAATAAATATTAATATTTATTATATTATAATAATCATATTATAATTAATAATTATATAATATGTTATATAAATGATTATATTATGATTGATAATTAATTACAATTAATAATAACATTAATTATAATATTAATAAAAATTCATTTTGGGTCTTTCACAAGTGCAACAGCTGGCACGAAAATGCTACTACCTTTATTTAGGAGCTTTATAAAAAAGGGACACAGATAAGACAGGTGTAAGACAGTTTCTCCATGGCTTCCTCTTTTGAACAATTGGTGAACTGATCAAAATTAGCACAGGGCTCATAGTTCAGAATTAGTTTAGGACCTTTTCCATATCTAAGTCCTAAAGATTCCTAACTTTATGATTTCTTAAAAACCTTTCTTTATAAATTCTCTGTGCAACTATTCAATTTCAGCAATGCATCATACCCTCACCTGACCAATTTCAGCCACTACCTACTCTCCTACCACAGGTTACATTTCAGTTGTGTCAAACTGCTAATCATGGGGTGCCTGGGTGGCTCAGTCAGTTAAGCAGCCACCTTCCATGAGGTTCATGATCCAAGCATCCTGGGATCAAGACCCGCATCAGGCTCCCTGCTCGGCAGGGAGTCTGCTTCTCCCTCTCCCTCTGCCTGCTGCTCTGCCTACTTGTGCTCTCTCTCTATCAAATAAATAAATAAAATCTTAAAAAAAAAAAACCATGCTAATCATGGCTATACCGATCCTTATAAAGCAGAGTTCTTATAATTACAGTCCTATTATAGGAAACAGAAAATCATTAAATGTTTCTAAATAAATTAAATGTAATTTCTCAGCCTGGAATGGAGGACTTGGTACAATGATACCCAAACCTTTCTTCCAATCTTATCTGCTACATGGTTCCAACCAAACTCAATTCTCTAATACATGCAATAGCTTCCAATATTTCTTGACTCTTTTCACGTTCCACTCCCTCAACTTTATTTATAGATTACTTACACATCCTATTATACTCCAAAATCATTTAGTTACTCCCTTAAAAATACCTTTTCCATTGTTAAAAACAACAGATCCAAAATGGACTCACTCTTGCTAAGCTCCATATTACCAAACTGAGACTTGACTTAATTACGTTTTGACTCTCCCAGAAATGTAATCTTAAACCAATCAGGAATTACTTGATCAGCACTAATCAGGTAATCTGCTTCCATATAAACCCCTGCCAGCCCCTAAAGGAGAGTAGTCTTATAATAAGTAACCCGCTTTTTTTTTGCCTAGTGTAACTTCCTTGTTCTTCTTCCCTTCTATCTAGGAAAGTCTCATTTTGTATGGCGCCTCAGAGCTCCCTCCTCTCTGCTATTTTGGATACTTCCTGATTCAAATCAATTTTTTACTCAAATAAACTCTTAAAAAAATTTTAGTATGACTCAGTTTACCTTTTGATACCATAAAGACAATTGATAGCTTCTTGATTTGAACATTTGTTTCACATTTTCCTAACTCCTTGCAATCTGCTTTTATTTATAACTAGCTGTTCTTTTATCTTACTTTTCTTTCAGGAGCATATGCTTGAAGTAAGGTCTGTGTCGAACATATGGTCTTCTATAATTTTTAGGAATCATTTTGTTTCTTAATTAAATGACTATTTAATTCTCCATTTGAGTGAGAAATGATTAGAATATGGATACTCATAATACTCATGGACATATAAAATTTTGTTTTTTATTCATATTTCAGTCAATGTGTTTATTGTTATTAATAAAATATCTCCACAATTTTTTGAAGAGGACTGTTAGATATTGTGATTAAATACAACTTTAAAATATAACATTCTATGGTAGACTCTATGCTGTTCCATGCAATGACCATTTAGCACTAAACAAGATAGAGCTGTTCCCTTTGCTCAGAGATGTTACATTCCAGTGAGGAATACAGACAATAAAACAATAAACAAACAAGAAAACTTCACAGTGTAACAAGTTCTATAAAGGAAATAAAGTAGAAATTAGAAAAATAGATAATATGAAATAAATTGAAAGAGAAAAAATATATACCTGCTTTGAGGTAATCTGTTTTAATGGTTTTTACTTTTTTTCAGAATACTTAGGATGTGTTAATTGAGAGATAATTTTATTCCTCCCTAATACCTATGTGATATATAGCTAAAAAGAATAATGCTTACATGCTGATAAAAATTTACTAGCCAAATTGCAATAGCAGGTAGTGTAATTTAGTAAGCTATTAAATTGAGAGATTGAACAATTAAGAAAAAAATTATCTCCATGCAATTATGAGGTATGAGTTTTGAGTATACAGTGAAAGATCAGACTAAAGGCCATTCATATAATAATCCAGAAACCCATTCAACTCATTGCATTTCATGAACCATTAGTAAAAAATTGCAATGTAATGTAAAAAAATAAAAATTATGGAAGACTAAAAAGATCATTAGTGAACACCTCCAAGTTGAGTCAAGTCTCACCTCCAGTTCTTCGGAAACAAATATTATTACAGGACAACAGCTATTTGAAAATAATGTAGTGAATTGTTCTTGGTTCAGGAGCTAATAAACCATAATTTATATTTTGGAACCAACTGTAAAACTTGCTTATGCTTGGTTTAAAGACCACTAGAGAAAAATAATACTCATTGAAAAGGCATAGAGATTATAAACAGTGATTTTTCTTTCTAGTAAATCCAAAGGTATTGTTACATAAAGCAACCATAGCAGTGATTTACTCCTAAGTATTTGAATAGGTTTACATTTACAGATGAGGGACAAAATGTCATTCAACAAAACCAGTGAAGATAAGGTGCCTGGATTTGATTTCCAGTCTAGTAACTATTCCATTGTAAAAGTTTTATATTCTCAAGGGAAACATGTTAGTTTTAAATCATTTATGAAATTATTTTTGAGTATTTTGTTAAGGGAGAATACAGGAAAAAACCCTCAACTTTAAATTCATGGCCATTCTATTCATGTATTATTTTTATAAAACATGTCATTTTCATGAACACTAAAAATATTTAACATGGTGAGAGAAACACAAATCCATCTTTAGACAGCTATGTGTAAAGTTTTAATTACTTTTCAGCATTATGCTAAAATATAAAAAATACATATATTATGTATATACATATATACACATATATATTATATATATAACCTTCAAAACCTTCTCATCTCTTGCCCATCATTGCCTCCCAAAAATAGTTGACAGCAATAACTTTCTTGAGCTGGTCCTAATCAATTTAAAAACTTTTGTCTTTGTCTTTATCTTTCTTACATGCAGTGATATATTTATTGTTGAAAATTTATAGTTTTCTGTTCTTATTATTTATATTCTGTGCTTTCTGCCTGCCACATTTCTTAAATTGGTCCTTTCATGTAAGATGAACAGATACTGAATAAAACAGTAATTTTTAAAAGCCGTCATCACTGGTGAGCAAGATATTCAAAAGACAAAAGTATTTAAGAAATCATCTAAATCTTACATATAGCAAATGCCTTCAGGCTCCCAAGGCTGTGCTTAGTGAGTTAAGATATTAGCATGGTTTTCCTCAGCTTTTTGGCCTTAGTTCACTGTTGCCACTTAAGTCCAGTATGAAACTCACCATAACAAATGTTACAATCAAGAGCCTTTTTTTTTTAGCAGAGATTTTTGATGATTATTTGACATAGTACACAGCATGGACTGGAGAAGGGGGAAATTTCTGGGTCATAGGAGAAGGAACTATTCTGGGAGGAGGACCATAAAAAAGGAGAATTTATCATAATATGCATGGAATTTGGTTATGACAGGGGTACCCAGGTGCCTCAGTTGGTTGGGCCTCTGACTCTTGATTTTGGCTCAGGTCATGATCTCAGGGTCATGAGATCGAGGCCCATGTTAGGCTCCATGCTCAACATAGGGAATCTGCTTGAGATTCTTTCTCTCCTTCTACCTCTGCCCCTGCCCCATCTCTCTCTTTCTCTTTCTCAAATAAATAAATAAATAAAATCTTAAAACAAAGAATTTGGTGATACCAATGAACTTCCTGCAAATAGGGAGGAAATGATAAATCTGAGAGACATTTTAAATGGACTAGTAATAGGTTCTAAAGACTGACCAAATAGTCTTACTAGTGCAAAAGCCTAGTTTTTTTATATAATTATAGCTTATAAAAGCTCTCCTATTGATGACCTCATAGCATTGCCCAATTTGCTCTACTCCCTGCCTACTATCTTGTGACTCACAGAATGAATCCATCACTCCAGCTGAATTTATATCCTCACTGCTTCTCTTCACTCACCTTACCAATTATCACTCCCATGCTGATGCATACTTACTTCTAATATGCCTTCATATCTCTACTCCATTTATTTTATTTTTAGTCTTTCTTCACTATGCAAAACCATACTTCTTCCCCAACTATGTAATCAACAGCTATACTGATCTCTCCCTTTTCTTAATTCAAAGATCACATGGAGTCTATGTTGAGTTTGCAGTGCACATTCATTCTCCCTTAGTGTAACACACTCTCCATTATTCTCTCAGAAGTCACAAACTACTACCATTTTTCCCCCCAAAACTGCATCTCCAATTTATTCTCTTCACTTACATCACTCAGCTCTTCCTCTTGTATGGGATCTAGTTACCTCATGCCTGAATGACATATAGTCATAACAGCTAACTAACAAAAGTCTCTAGTCCTCAAATAATAAGAGCTAACACATGTTGAAACTCACTATGTATTAAACTCTGAGTATCACATCTTTAAATCCTTATAACAAGGCTATTTTTCTATTTTGTGGCTGAACGAGATGACCAAATTCCCTATTTTAGTATGAGGGAACTGTAGATTAAACCAAAAGTCTAAACAATAAATCTATGTTTTTTAATACTAAATCTAAACTCATCACTCTTTGCCTTTCCAGCATCTTGCACATCACTTCTCAGTAAATTTGCAAAAAATTATTACTTTCATTATGTTACAGGGAGGAATAAAAAACAAAGCAAAAACAAACCAAGTGTCATGGTACATGCCCTCTAAGAGAGTGATGTAACTCAACTTTTGAGTTGGTGGACCTTTTGTTTGAATAAAATTAAGAAACTGTATATCACATATAGATAAGGGTGAAACAAAGAGAACATGGCTTTGATCTGTAAAATAGAAAGGACAAACATTTTGCGTTTCAGTAAGCCACCCAGGGAGAGGAGGACATAAAGGATTTGGAACACAGAGACAGACAGAAGAACTTGTGAGAAAGTGATGGGCCTACGTCAGGACATAAAGAAGGAAATCACCCATATAAAACTTGATGAGCAATAACTCATCAATTTCCAAAAAATGCCATGTCTGGCATTGACTTTGAACGTATTTCTTGCTTATTTTACAATTTTCCCCAACAATTTCTGTAAACAACTATTATATCTGACAGCCTTGGGTTGGTAGTGATCTGCAGAAATCATGGAATGCAATGCTATGACATGGCATTGCAGTTCTGTGATAGAAGCCTTAAGTTCAGAATGTTGTCAGGAGAGAGTGGAAAAGCATGGTACCCCATGATCTGACTGCTTCCTTTCCTCCAAATAGAACTAGAAGGAAGTGACCCTTGGAGAAGTGTACATGTATGTTTAGACCATCTTATTGCAGAGGGGCATGAGAGAAAAATGGTATCACCAGCACTTGGAGCAACTGGGTGTAACCAATTAAAGTTTAATTATGCATATAACCCCTCATGCTCAAAAACCAACAAAAACTTTCTGCTTCTCACACTGACTCTTATTTGTGGGCTTGTTTTTCAACTTCTAATGTATTTAACATACTATCTCTTCATAAATTCATTCATTCCCATTTCAGTCAGTCTTCTATTGTTTTTATAAAGATACTCACTTACTGCCTCTGTACCTGTCAGTGTAGAAGGAACTAGACATCTTCATATATATTTCAACCTTCCAATTTCTGCCCCAGAAATCCAGTTCTACAAACTGTCTTCTCTTGTTATGCTTATTTTGCCTTTTCTGTCCTTGCTCATACATTTTTTCCCAAGCTTCTTCCAAGCGATTTCTTCATTATTTGAATAACTAATTGTGCTTGCTTTTGGCCTCATCCTACAGAGACTAGGTTATGCTTTGTTGAGTAACAGAGTCTCCCCTGTGTCCCACAAAAGCCATGGAGGGCTTAACCCCTTACTCTTTCACATCTCCAATGGTAATACAGAACAAAACTGATGTGGTTGGCTGAGTAACAGCCACAAGATGTCCACATATTAAGCTCCAGAATCTGTGAATGACACTTTAGATGGCAAAGAAAATACAAATAAATAAATGAAAAATAAATAATTAAATGACACTGCAGACATTAAGAGTTTTGAGATGGGAAGAATATCGTGGAATAGCTGGGTATAATTGTAAATGTTCTTACAAGAGGCAGAGATTTCATTACAGTGGAGAAAGCAATGTGACCCAAAAAGCAGAGAATGGATTGATGGGATCAAAAGCTAAGGAATGCTGGCAGACACTAGAAGAAAAAGAGTCAAGGAAAATATTCTCCCCTAGAGCTTCTAGAAGAAAACAAGCCTGTGGACTCTCTGATTTGAGCTTGTTTGTCTCATTTAGGACTTCTAATCTCCACAGCAACAGGAGAATGAATTTCTGTTATTTTGAGGCTATAAATTTGTGGTAATATGTTACAATGGCAATTGCAAACAAATACAACTGAGTATATAGTAGCTATTTAATAATTATCTGATTGACACTTGGACTTTGGGCCATGAGAAGGACTTGTGGAAAGCACTCGCCTAGCACTTTGAAAGCACTCTCCTAGCGCTTCTAGTAAATTCTTCATTGTTCTTGTTTAAGTTGAAATAAAAGCAATATACTCTAGCTAAAATGCAATATGATGTAATTTATATTCAAAAGGCAATTTTTCTTAAATTATTTCTCCATTTTTGTGCTGATAAATGGTATTTATTTATTTATTTTTAAGATTTTATTTATTTATTTGTCAGAGAGAGAGAGGGAGAGAGAGTGGGCACAGGCAGACAGAATGGCAGGCAGAGGCAGAGGGAGAAGCAGGCTCCCCGATGAGCAAGGAGTCCGATGTGGGACTCGATCCCAGGACGCTGGGATCATGACCTGAGCCGAAGGCAGCTGCTTAACCAACTGAGCCACCCAGGCGTCCCCGATAAATGGTATTTAGACAGACAACAGACTCAGGTTACAATGTGTTTATTACTAAAAAACAATACTTAATATTATATATGTAGAAAAAAGAAAATAACAGACTACATTTTGCCGGTCTTGCAGTTAATTCTTCAATGTTTACTTTCTTTCCAAGTTTACATTGTCGCACAGGTTAGCACAGGAACTTTCTGTTATAAGAAAATAATTTTCTTAGACTGTTTTAATTCATATTTCAGAAAATATATATTTTGTCTTACCTGATAACTAGAACAATTTACATATGAACGAATTTTTGATAAGTGCATAAGAGATAAATGACCCAATATAAAAAAAGTCATCTTCTTTGAGAAATGTAAATATCAGATCTCACTTTGTTATCTTGATAACTATATGTAAGCCAGAAAATTTGACATGTGTAATAGATCATCTCCTTATTTTGATAACTGCATGCCTCACTGCTCTATGTTTATAAAAAACTGAGGGACTTGCAATATATTTTATTCAGAATCTGTTATAGACTGAATTGTGGCCCCCTCCCATGATTATGTTAGGTCTTAATTGTCAACACCTCAGAATACAGCTGATATTTGGAGATAAGACCTTCAAAGAGGTGATTAAGTTAAAATGAGGGTAGGACATATTCCAGTCTGAACGGTGTCCTTCTAAGAAGAGGAGACTAAGACACAGCAAGGAGATGCTAGGAATGTAAATGGCAAGAAGGGAAGACAGTGTGAAGAGGGAGCAAAAATGTGTCCATCTGTAAGCCAAGGTGTGAAGCTTCAGAGAAAACCAACCCTGCTCACACCTTCATCTTGGACTTCCAGCCTCCAGAACTATGAGAAAATAGGCTGCTTTTGCTTAAGCCATTCACTCTTTTTTTTTTTTTTTTTTAATGGCAACCCTGGTAAACTAATACAGCATCTTAAAATATCTTATCGTTCCAGCAATGATAGATTTTGCTAATATATATCTAGTCTTTTCTTAAATCTCTAGTTATTCACAGTTCTTGTAGCCATGATGTCAGCAGATTTTAACTATTAATATTTATTAAAAGTGTTACCAGTACTTCAGATGCTCATGTACGTGGACATACAAAACACACACATATATGCACAAATGGAGGGAAACACTATTCATTGTTACCCAGCACTAAAGTGTCAGCACTCCAAAAGTTGTCAGAGTATGACCACGTGGCACCATCAGAAAAGATATGAGAACATTTTTGGTCACTCATGGGAAAGAAAAAGAATATGCTCTGAAAATCGGAGATGGCCCTTTCTATTTGGGGACTATTATAAGCAGAGTTTCTAATTTTCTCTAAGATTCCCAACCCCTGATAGTCAGGCCCTGACTCATCCTCAAGATAGTGAATTTTATTTCCATGATCAAGTTATGTTATTTGGCACAACTGAACTTAAAATAGGAAAATTAACCAAGTGATTCTGAGCTAATAACATGAGCCGTTTAAAAGCATATGTTTTCTCTGGTTGCAGAAGTGGAAATGAGAGATTTGAAACAGGAGAAAGATTTAATATGGCATTGTTGGCTTGAAGATTAAGGGGGACATATAGGAAGAATCTGAAAGAACCTTCTAGAAATTCTTTTTTTTTTAAAGATTATATTTATTTGACACAGAGAGAGAGATCACAAGTGGGCAGAGAGGCAAGCAGAGGGGGAAGGGGAAGCAGGCTCCCTGCTGTGCAAAGAGTCCAATGTGAGACTCAATCCCAGGACCCTGAGATCATGACCTGAGTCTAAGGCAGAGGCTTAACCCACTGAGCCACCTAGGCACCCCTAGAAATTCTTTAAGAGCAAAAAATTCAGGATCTCGGTACTGCAACTGCAAGGAGCTATATTCTGCCAACTACCTGAATGAATTTCTAAGCAGATCCTTCTCCAGCTCCTCCCATCGGGGAGCCAAGCCCAGATGACATCTTTATTTCCACCCTGTAAGTGAACAGACAGCATAGCCCCATCTTGCTGGACTTCTGACATAGAAAACCATGAACAAAGAAATGAGTGTTGTTTTAAGCTTCTAATTTTGTGGTAATGTATTATTCAGCCACAGAAAACAAATAAAGGACTATATAAGGAGTCACAATAATACATTCAAGCTTCTTTAGTTTCAAAATTATTTCCAAGACTATACATTATGTATTTTCTGGTATAAGAAAACTGATTAAGATTCAATTGTAACTCACCAAGGAACTACTCTCTAAATTACTCATAATCATTAGGAACCAACTTTGTCAATACTAAATCAATCCATAATCATTGCTGTTCAATCTGTGGGTCCACGTTGATAGAGAAAACTATAACCCCAAAATAGATATATAGTATATGGGGCAGGAGTATTAATGTACATGCAGTGCTACTGCACGTATCACAGTAAACAGAAAAATACACTTTTCATCTGGCTGGGCTGAACCCAGAAGTGGAGAGAGTTTCTTTGAGATGGGGATACTTGTGAAACAATTAGGAAATAACTACATTAAAGAAAGAAATTTTGAACAATGTAGAAAACCTGCATAGATTACTTTTTTCCTATTTTAAACTGCAAAGATCTACAAAACCCAGAAGCCTAATTATCACAAAAGCCGTATTTACATTTGAATGATCACACTTCCTGCACTTCCTACTCTACACAGCTTTGTGTGATAGTAATTAGGAACAGAAACGGAAACAACTATTAAGTATAGGCCCTTAAATCTGGGTTCTTGTAACTAAGATCCTATTCTTTAAAGGGCAATTTCAGGAAATAAGCATAAGCTTTTTTTCAAAGAGCTTATTAACTTTGGATCAATAAAGAAGAACTAAGCAGATATTGAACCAAAATGAAGAAAAATGGTCAGGATAAGCTAAGGACTTCACCAGGTAACAAAAATGAAAAATGATCACCACAGTACCTAAAACTGTTATATAATCATTCTAAATAGCCCTTTTAGTAAGTTATTTATAGCTGATGTCATAGTCTAGGTTTTTATCTTAGTTCATCTTTAAGAGCAGCTACCAAGATAGATAACTAGCTGCACAGCCTTGCCAAATTGATTTACCACTCTGTGCCTCAGTTTCCCAGTTTACAGTGGAGAGAAGCTAGTTCATAGGATGTAGTGAGGGTTTGATGAATGAGTATTTGCGAAGCACTTAGAACAGCATCTGACATCATGCGAACATTGTATAAATGTGTGCTATCATAATCTTTAAAACACTGGACCAAAAATATCCTTGGATTAGAGCATGAATTCATCAACCAAAGCATCAAAAAACATTTTGATTCTCTATTAGGCACCATATCAGATGTGAATGAAACACTGCCAGATACAGTCCATGTCCTCAAAGAACTTATAGTCTAGAGTGAGTTAGATGGACAAGAGTGGGTTAGAAATGCCAATATCATGTGAGAAGTACTCAGGGGAATATATAAAATGGCCATAAAGATAAACACCTACTTCTAAGATGGGCATGAAGTTCCAATGTGATAATTCCTAAAAAGATTTTAGTACAGTATTTGGCACAGAGGAAGGGCTTAATAAATGCACTTCTCCTTGTACTATAGTCTTGTTTGCTTGTTTGTTTTCATGCTTGTGTTTCCATTAGTGCATGAGTTCTCCTAAGGGGAGAAAAAAAAAAAAAAAAGACCTCATCCTCAATCACATTCAGTATATTTTGGACAATCCATACCTGATTCTCTACTAAGTACTAAAGACATAAAGGTTAAACACAGGGTCCTTGCTTTAAAGAGAAAGAATTATATACCTTTGTATTGCAACCTTTAAAAAAATGAATTACAACCTTATGTAGTAAACATAAATGCAGGGTTATAAGCAATACACTGAGGAAATTTAGAGAATAGGACAATGTTCCCTGAAGAAGCAAGAGGTTCTAAAAGGTATACTACCTCATCTGGGTTTTAAATTGAAGGTAGGACTTTTGCAGCTAACAACTGGGGTGATAGAAATCATGTAATGAAAATACCCGATCAGATTAGAGGTTTTAAAGAATATTCTTGAAGGCAGTGGAGAAGAAAAAGAGGGAATGCGTAGATAGATGTCGGGAGGGCAGACATGTGGGTGAGTGGGACATCTGGAGTTTTGGAATAACTTGTACTTGAAGGTAAGAAATCTAGATTGTGTACAGAGAGTGGTATTGAAAATCAGATCAATGCCCTGACTTTGATGCTGGAACTCCCTCTGTCCTTAAGTCCATGGACTGTGATTTTCACAGAGTAAGCTTTGCTTTAAGGAAGAACACTGACTGAAAGTTCATACATTAGTGGGCCTCTAAGTTAGTGCCTGGACCTGATTTTAATCTTTAGTACTGTGCTTAAGGAACACTCTATGTTCTTTAAACATCTGTGGAATTAAATTGAAAGTATGGGCTTACCCCAAAACTCTTTCTTACCAAACCCACAATAAAAATCCTTCTTATTGAAATGGTTCAGATTCGAATATATTTAAACCTGTATCCTAACAAGAGAGACCTCTTATCTTAGGATTTGATTGTTCTAACAAGGAAGGTGATTCTCAAACCATTTACTGCGTTGAAAAGTTTTGAGGTGGGATCTTGGAATTATGAAAGATAATAAGATAATAAGATAGACAAACAATTCTCATCATAAATTTCCTTGTTTACAATATTGAAGGGTAAAAATATTTGTTTCATTTCTGCTTATTTTGATGTTATGGGGGAGAGCAATTAGATACGCAACTGTTGAATCTGCAGGTATCAGGATATGTTGTCACAAGTTTCTATTTGTACTCTGAAAGCCGAGAGTGCACTTGGTTCTGAACAAATTGGTTATCAGACTAGAAAAATGGGAGTCTGGAAAGTTAAGATTCTAAATTTGAGAACTGGACTTTTTTATCTTCATCACAACTGGCTTAAGAATCTTTTCTAAAATATTTTCTCAAACATCTAAGAAATGAATTTATTATCCAGTCTTGTATAATCACACTGTATTTGTAATCTATTATTTGGCCAACATGGGTCTGAATTTTGTAATGGGTGTGCCTTGGTATATAGTAATTAAACTATGATTAAGTCAATTTAGATGAGTATCTCCTAGTGTTTATGTTTAATTTGAAGGCAATAATAGTGTTAGTCATAGTATATGTTAAGCCCATCAAATTGCCTAATGAGGTGTCTTTATTAATATATGGACATTGAAAACTATAATTTAGTAAATTCAATTCTAGCAAAATATGCAAATAAAGTTATGCTCTTTCCAAATGGAGACCATTATTTTGCACTATGTAGAGGGATTTTCCCCCTAAGAGATTATATGCTTCAGATAATAGTCTCTATTCCCTCTACTTTCTATGACCAAAGTTACCATAGACTAAATTCTAATCCCCAGTGCAGTGAGCTCATTTGTATTACATGGGTGAGGTGGGTAGGAGAGAAGCAAAGGTCTATTTCCTGATACTTTACGTTAGTTGATTTTAAATAGAAGGTGTCTCATTGTGATTTTCTAGATTAACCGTTTTTTTTTTATTTTATTTTTTTACAAACATATAATATATTTTTATCCCCAGGGGTACAGGTCTGTGAATCGCCAGGTTTACACACTTCACAGCACTCACCATAGCACATACCCTCCCCAATGTCCATAATCCCACCCCCCCTCCCAACTCCCCTCCCCCCATCAACCCTCAGTTTGTTTTGTGAGATTAAGAGTCACTTATGGTTTGTCTCCCTCCCAATCCCATCTTGTTTCATTTACTCTTCTCCTACCCCCTTAACCCCCCATGTTGCATCTCCTCTCCCTCATATCAGGGAGATCATATGATAGTTGTCTTTCTCCAATTGACTTATTTCGCTAAGCATGATACCCTCTAGTTCCATCCACGTCGTCACAAATGGCAAGATTTCATTTCTTTTGATGGCTGCATAGTATTCCATTGTGTATATATACCACTTCTTCTTTATCCATTCGTCTGTTGATGGACATCTAGGTTCTTTCCATAGTTTGGCTATTGTAGACATTGCTGCTATAAACATTCAGATGCACGTGCCCCTTCGGATCACTACGTTTGTATCTTTAGGGTAAATACCCAGCAGTGCAATTGCTGGGTCATAGGGTAGTTCTATTTTCAACATTTTGAGGAACCTCCATGCTGTTTTCCAGAGTGGTTGCACCAGCTTGCATTCCCACCAACAGTGTAGGAGGGTTCCCCTTTCTCGGCATCCTCGCCAGCATCTGTCATTTCCTGACTTGTTAATTTTAGCCATTCTGACTGGTGTGAGGTGATATCTCATTGTGGTTTTGATTTGTATTTCCCTGATGCCGAGTGATATGGAGCACTTTTTCATGTGTCTGTGGGCCATCTGGATGTCTTCTTTGCAGAAATGTCTGTTCATGTCCTCTGCCCATTTCTTGATTGGATTATTTGTTCTTTGGGTGTTGAGTTTGCTCAGTTCTTTATAGATTTTGGACACTAGCCCTTTATCTGATATGTCATTTGCAAATATCTTCTCCCATTCTGTCAGTTGTCTTTTGGTTTTGTTAACTGTTTCCTTTGCTGTGCAAAAGCTTTTGATCTTGATAAAATCCCAGTAGTTCATTTTTGCCCTTGCTTCCCTTGCCTTTGGCGATGTTCCTAGGAAGATGTTGCTGCGGCTGAGGTTGAAGAGGTTGCTGCCTGTGTTCTCCTCAAGGATTTTGATGGATTCCTTTCTAACATTGAGATCCTTCATCCATTTTGAGTCTATTTTCGTGTGTGGTGTAAGGAAATGATCCAATTTCATTTTTCTGCATGTGGCTGTCCAATTTTCCCAACACCATTTGTTGAAGAGGCTGTCTTTTTTCCATTGGACATTCTTTCCTGCTTTGTCGAAGATTAGTGGACCATAGAGTTGAGGGTCTATTTCTGGGCTCTCTATTCTGTTCCATTGATCTATGTGTCAGTTTTTGTGCCAGTACCATGCTGTCTTGATGATGACAGCTTTGTAATAGAGCTTGAAGTCCGGAATTGTGATGCTACCAACTTTGGCTTTCTTTTTCAGTATTGCTTTGGCTATTCGAGGTCTTTTCTGGTTCCATATAAATTTTAGGATTATTTGTTCCATTTTTTTGAAAAAAATGGATGGTACTTTGATAGGAATTGCATTAAATGTGTAGATTGCTTTAGGTAGCATAGACATTTTCACAATATTTATTCTTCCAATCCAGGAGCATGGAACATTTTTCCATTTCTTTGTGTCTTCCTCAATTTCTTTCATGAGTACTTTATAGTTTTCTGTGTATAGATTCTTAGTCTCTTTGGTTAGGTTTATTCCTAGGTATCTTATAGTTTTGGGTGCAATTGTAAATGGGATGGACTCCTTAATGTCTCTTTCTTCTGTCTTGTTGTTGGTGTAGAGAAATGCAACTGATTTCTGGGCATTGATTTTATATCCTGACACTTTACTGAATTCCTGTACAAGTTCTAGCAGTTTTGGAGTGGAGTCTTTTGGGTTTTCCACATATAGTATCATATCATCTGCGAAGAGTGATAGTTTGACTTCTTCTTTGCTGATTTGGATGCCTTTAATTTCCTTTTGTTGTCTGATTGCTGAGGCTAGGACTTCTAGTACTATGTTGAATAGCAGTGGTGATAATGGACATCCCTGCCGTGTTCCTGACCTTAGCGGAAAAGCTTTCAGTTTTTCTCCACTGAGAATGATATTTGCGGTGGGTTTTTCATAGATGGCTTTGATAATATTGAGGTATGTGCCCTCTATCCCTACACTTTGAAGAGTTTTGATCAGGAAGGGATGCTGTACTTTGTCAAATGCTTTTTCAGCGTCTATGGAGAGTATCATATGGTTCTTGTTCTTTCTTTTATTAATGTGTTGTATCACATTGATTGATTTGCGGATGTTGAACCAACCTTGCAGCCCTGGAATAAATCCCACTTGGTCGTGGTGAATAATCCTTTTAATGTACTGTTGAATCCTATTGGCTAGTATTTTGGCGAGAATTTTTGCATCTGTGTTCATCAAGGGTATTGGTCTGTAGTTCTCTTTTTTGATGGGATCCTTGTCTGGTTTTGGGATCAAGGTGATGCTGGCCTCATAAAATGAGTTTGGAAGTTTTCCTTCCATTTCTATTTTTTGGAACAGTTTCAGGAGAATAGGAATTAGTTCTTCTTTAAATGTTTGGTAGAATTCCCCCGGGAAGCCATCTGGCCCTGGGCTTTTGTTTGTTTGGAGATTTTTGATGACTGTTTCAATCTCCTTACTGGTTATGGGTCTGTTCAGGCTTTCTATTTCTTCCTGGTTCAGTTGTGGTAGTTTATATGTCTCTAGGAATGCATCCATTTCTTCCAGACTGTCAAATTTGTTGGCGTAGAGTTGCTCATAGTATGTTCTTATAATTGTCTGTATTTCTTTGGTGTTTGTTGTGATCTCTCCTCTTTCATTCATGATTTTATTTATTTGGGTCCTTTCTCTTTTCTTTTTGATAATTCTGGCCAGGGGTTTATCGATCTTATTAATTCTTTCAAAGAACCAGCTCCTAGTTTCATTGATTTGTTCTATTGTTTTTTTGGTTTCTATTTTATTGATTTCTGCTCTGATCTTTATGATTTCTCTTCTCCTGCTGGGTTTAGGGTTTCTTTCTTGTTCTTTCTCTAGCTCCTTTAGGTGTAGGGTTAGGTTGTGTACCTGAGACCTTTCTTGTTTCTTGAGAAAGGCTTGTACCGCTATATATTTTCCTCTCAGGACTGCCTTTATTGTGTCCCACAGATTTTGAACCGTTGTGTTTTCATTATCATTTGTTTCCATGAATTTTTTCAACTCTTCTTTAATTTCCTGGTTGACCCATTCATTCTTTAGAAGGATGCTGTTTAGTCTCCATGTATTTGGGTTCTTTCCAAATTTCCTCTTGTGATTGAGTTCTAGCCTCAGAGCATTGTGGTCTGAAAATATGCAGGGAATGATTCCAATCTTTTGATCTAACAGTTGAGACCTGATTTAGGACCAAGAATGTGATCTATTCTGGAGAATGTTCCATGTGCACTAGAGAAGAAGGTGTATTCTGTTGCTTTGGGATGAAATGTTCTGAATATATCTGTGATGTTCATCTGGTCCAGTGTGTCATTTAAGGCCTTTATTTCCTTGTTGATCTTTTGCTTGGATGATCTGTCCATTTCAGTGAGGGGAGTGTTAAAGTCCCCTACTATTATTGTATTATTGTCGATATGTTTCTTTGATTTTGTTATTAATTGGTTTATATAGTTGGCTGCTCCCACGTTAGGGGCATAGATATTTAAAATTGTTAGATCTTCTTGTTGGACAGTTCCTTTGACTATAATATAGTGTCCTTCCTCATCTCTTATTATAGTCTTTGGCTTAAAATCTAATTGATCTGATATAAGGATTGCCACTCCTGCTTTCTTCTGATGTCCATTAGCATGGTAAACTCTTTTCCACCCCCTCACTTTAAATCTGGAGGGGTCTTCGGGTTTAAGATGAGTTTCTTGTAGGCAACATATAGATGGGTTTTGTTTTTTTATCCATTCTGATACCCTGTGTCTTTTGATTGGGGCATTTAGCCCATTAACATTCAGGGTAAGTATTGAGAGATATGAATTTAGTGCCATTGTATTGCCTGTAAGGTGACTGTTATTGTATATTGTCTCTGTTTCTTTCTGATCTACTACTTTTAGGGTCTCTCTTTGCTTAGAGGACCCCTTTCAATATTTCCTGTAGAGCTGGTTTGGTATTTGCAAATTCTTTCAGTTTTTGTTTGTCCTGGAAGCTTTTAATCTCTCCTTCTATTTTCAATGATAGCCTAGCTGGATATAGTACTCTTGGCTGCATGTTTTTCTCGTTTAGTACTCTGAATATATCATGCCAGCTCTTTCTGGCCTGCCAGGTCTCTGTGGATAAGTCTGCTGCCAATCTAATATTTTTACCATTGTACGTTACAGACTTCTTTTCCCGGGCTGCTTTCAGGATCTTCTCTTTGTCACTAAGACTTGTAAATTTTACTATTAGGTGACGGGGTGTGGACCTATTCTTATTGATTTTGAGGGGGGGTTCTCTGAACCTCCTGGATTTTGATGCTTGTTCCCTTTGCCATATTGGGGAAATTCTCTCCAATAATTCTCTCCAATATACCTTCTGCTCCCCTCTCTGTTTCCTCTTCTTCTGGAATCCCAATTATTCTAATGTTGTTTCGTCTTACGCTGTCACTTATCTCTCGAATTCTCCCCTCATGGTCCAGTAGCTGTTTGTCCCTCTTTTGCTCAGCTTCTTTGTTCTCTGTCATTTGGTCTTCTATATCGCTAATTCTTTCTTCTGCCTCATTTATCCTAGCAGTGAGAGCCTCCATTTTTGATTGCACCTCATTAATAGCTTTTTTGATTTCAACTTGGTTAGATTTTAGTTCTTTTATTTCTCCAGAAAGGGCTTTTATATCTCCCGAGAGGGTTTCTCTAATATCTTCCATGCCTTTTTCGAGCCCGGCTAGAACCTTGAGAATTGTCATTCTGAACTTTAGATCTGACATATTACCAATGTCTGTATTGATTAGGTCCCTAGCCTTTGGTACTGCCTCTTGTTCTTTTTTTTGTGGTGAATTTTTCCGCCTTGTCATTTTGTCCAGATAAGAGTAGATGAAGGAGCAAGTAAAATACTAAAAGGGTGGCAACAACCCCAGGAAAATATGCTTTAGCCAAATCAGAAGAGATCCCAAATCGTGAGGGGGAAGAAAGGGGATAAAAAGAGGTTCAGAAAGAAAGAAAAAAAAAAAAGAAACAATTAAAAAAAGAAAAGCAATAAAGAAAAAATATAAAAAGGAAAATATATATATATATATATATATATTAGATAAACTAGTTAAAAAACGTTAAAAAAGAAAAGGGTAAAAGTTAAAAAAATTTAGCCGAAGAAGAAAAAAAAATTGAAAAAGAAAAAAAAATTAAATTAACTGCAAGGCTAAAGAATCATGGGGAGAAAGCCATGAGTTCCGTGCTTTGCTTTCTCCTCCTCTGGAATTCCGCTGCTCTCCTTGGTATTGAAACTGCACTCCTTGGTAGGTGAACTTGGTCCTGGCTGGGTTTCTTGTTGATATTTTGGGGGAGGGGCCTGTTGTAGTGATTCTCAAGTGTCTTTGCCCCAGGCGGAGTTGCACCGCCCTTACCCGGGCCGGTCTGAGTAATCAGCTTGGGTTTGCTTTCGGGAGCTTTTGTTCCCTGAGCGCTTTCTGTAGAGTTCCGGAGGGCGGGAAAGAAGATGGCGGCCTCCCCGTCCCCGGCCCGGAGGAGCCGAGAGCCCGGGGCCCCACTCCTCAGTGCGCCCTCAGAGAACAGTGCCCAATTACTCCCGTCACCCTGCCTCCGGCCGTGCTCCGAGCTGACCGAGCCTGCGACCGGTTCAAGGTAACCCCGAGCTTAGAGCTCACTCCTCGGCTCTGTCTCTGTAGCCGGCTTTCCTGTTCTAATACCTGTAAGCTCTGCAACACTCAGACACCCCCGATCCTTCTGTGACCCTGCGGGACCTGAGGCCACGCTGACCCTGCGTGGGCTTCACCCCGGTTAAGCCTCTGGAGCGATGTCCCTCAGCAGAACAGACTTTTAAAAGTCCTGATTTTGTGCTCCGTTGCTCCGCCGCTTGCCGGGAGCCGGCCCCTCCCCCCGCAGTCTATCTTCCCGTCGCTTTGGATTCACTTCTCCGCCAGTCCTACCTTTCAGAAAGTGGTTGATTTTCTGTTTTTAGCGTTGCTGTTCTTCTTCTCTTCGATCTCCCGTTGGATTTGTGGGTGTTTGCAATCTTTAGATAAGCTATCTAGCTGATCTCCCGCTACCTGAAGTAGTCTCAGCCTGCTACTTCTCCGCCATCTTGACTCCTCCTCCTAGATTAACCGTTTCTTATCTTTTATTTGCTGTCCATAGAATGCAGAGGTACAACACACTTTTATTGCATATACTCATACTCAACTGGGATGGGGGGGTTATAATTGCCACAGGAGATGTCCCTCCGTGCCCACACAGCCACCACAATTTAAACATTTATTTGAGGCACCTGGCTGGTTCAGTTGGTTAAGCATCTGCCTTCAGCTCAGGTCATGAACCCAAGGGTCCTGGGATCGAGTCCCACATCGGGCTCCTTTTTCGCAGGAAGCCTGCTTCTCCCTCTGTCTCTCTCTCTCTCTCACTCTCTTTCTCTCTCTCTCTCAGTCTCTCTCAAATAAATAAATAAAATCTTTTAAAAAATAAAAACAAACATTTTCTTAAATGATAGTTATTATATATTTATGTGTTTATACAGTTCATCATTGTTTAAATGCATTCGTGTTCAGGAATGGAAATCCCCTAATAACGAAATGTGTTTTTCATCAATTTTATCCTCTGACTTTCCAATGTAGACTGTGTCTAATCATGTCCAGTTAGAGCTAAAGCCTTTGTTCCATCTAATTTTCACCAGACTGGAATAAAACGAAATAAAGGCAGCCATTGTCTGTCCCTTTTTTTTTTCCTCTGATTGGCCAAGAAAAAGCTATTTCATATTTATAGTTCATGCCATCAAGTGGCCAGTTGTGTAAGCTAAACCATATAAAGCATTATACTCTATGCTTAGAAGAGAAGAAACTGTGAAGAAGAAGGGGGGAAAAGAAAGAATCATTATTTAAACTCTAAATGAAATAAAATTTGATCTTATGTCATATTTTTCAAATGATAATAGATGGATGACCAATAACTTGTCTCCCCCTTTCAAGACTTTGGTGAAAAACAAAAATATTTTTATGGGCTTAAAGCCCTTTTTAAAGTGTGTGTTCAGATATTCCCTTGATAGCCATACCAAATCATGCTGGGTGAATAGAGCTCTTCAGCAGGTTTTAATCATTTGTATTTCAGTCCCTACAAATGGGAAATGGGAGAAATTTTGTTTAAAAAAAATTCCTTAAGTGATTGCAGTTTAACTGGTAGTCTAGGCTTATCAGAATGATAAGAGCAACTATCCATGTAAATTCTGAAAGGAAAAAAATAATAATTTACTTACACTGATGACCATGTAACAAACGTCTTTATTCTAATTAAAAAGATAGTATAAATAAGATAAAAAGTTCCTGAGGAATTAAAATTTTCCTAACAGAATCTCTTATTTCATTAATCTGGTTGAGTGTGAAGTATTGTTTGCACAGTATACCTCAGTTTTGATGTCGCATTTATCAGCCTCAATTTTAAACCTCGCACATACGGAGCGCTGACTTTTCAGGGATCCAACAGGAAAGAAAAAAGGTGTTCTATATTTTATTTACAGAGTCTATTTTTCTTTTTTCAAGCTCAAAGATGAGGAGACACATGGTGCTTAGAGGTATACTTGTTCCCTTATCCTCAAAAGTTATCTCACAGAAGCAGGACAGACTTAAGGACATGATCAATGGTTCCGAAGTTGCTGGCAAAAGATCTCTGCCCTGAGTTTCAACAAGGCTTTGGCACTAGAGGAAATTATGTAAACCATGATATTACCAGGGAAACTAATGACCCAGATACTAATTCCCCTCCAGGTTCCTTATAGGAAGGAAGGTAAGGGAGTAGAAGGATAAATAGGGACATAGAAACAGAGCTGTTTGACAATAATGGTTCACTCTTCCCTCTTGAGAGGAAAATTACTCATTCTACTCCAGTTCCATAGTCTACTTGGAGTTCTATAACATGCTTTTACTTTTCTTTATGCTACGGTGACCTTTGTCCTTTAAAATCCCTACCTTTTACAATTTGTTGTACCATTTGAGGAAATAATGCATAGTTACATTTCTATAATGTACTAACATTACCTATTAATGTTTTCTCAATGTCTCTTTAATTTTCCTAAAACCTGGGCACAGTTCCCAAAAGGAAATGTCAACTGCTTACAGTATTTCCTCTTCAGTAGTTTTTCAACACTGAGAACCTCAATAACCTGATAACTTTCTTCAAAGTACAACACAACATTAGGAAGACTTAGTCAGAATTAAACATTTTCTAGAGAGTTAGGCTCCTAGTTTGCAGCTGCATTTCAAAAGTAATCACTAGATTTGCAATAAAGTTTTGGGGAAATAACTCAAGTTTCCCAGCTTGGAGTTTCTAGAAATCTTCTCCTCAAAAACAGAAAAAGGAGGAGTTAAGAAAGAAGAAGTTATTTTAGACTTTTATACACCTTAGGCAAAGCTGAAATTTTTGTAGACTACTAATTCTTACCCTTCATAGATTTTATATATAGCTCACAAAAAATTAAAAGGAAAGAATTTAAAGTTTCAGAAAGAAAAGGAGGACTATAAGGTGACTACCTCTGAGGATTCTGTTAAGATCACAAGAGAAGCATTTATATTTCTTAAAGCTTTCAGAATTCTTTTGAACCAACAACCATGAAAATTTTTGGAAGTAAATGGAAAAATAGGAAAAGGTACCCTTATTTTCCCCAAATGCTGGCTTCCCAGGAAGGCAGGTGAGGAACCAGTTGGTTACACACATACCCTATTCCTTCTCCTTTCAATTTTCTCAGAAGAAATGGCTTGAATGGCATCATGTTTCACAGAAGTAGGACAACTAGAGGACATTCAACTCTACAGTTATCTGGAACTGACATGAGCAGCATTCTTTGAAACCTTGGTAGGAATGAGTGGATCATTCCAGGAAAGCTTCTAAAGGTAAATTTCCTCTTAGGGATTTTTGTGGGGAGTTTCAGATTCATGGGCCTCCACAGTTCTTAATTACTATTACCTCTTGAGTAGACCTAGATGTGCCTTATTTTAAGATATTCTTTGAAGGCTGGGAGGTGGAAGGGTAAGGTCCCAAGGATATTTAGTCAAGGAGTTAACTGCTTGGGTGTGACTGTCCTATGTACTTTTAATATAAAGGGATTAAAAATCCTGGGGTTTAGGGGAGCCTGGATGGCTCAGTTGGTTAAGAAGCCGAACTCTTGATTTCAGGCTCAGGTCATGATCTTGGGGACCTGGGATAAAGCCTGGAGTGTGAGTATGGCTCATTAGGGAGTCTGCTTGAGGTTCTCTCTCTACCTCTGCCACCTTGTTCCTCACAAACAGGCTGTCTCATGTGCATTCTCTCTCAAGTAACTAAATCTTTCTAAAAATTCCTGGGGGTTAAGTAACAAGACTTCTCTCTTCTATGTCAGCCTTCAAAAACAGCAGAGATCTAAAAGAGTCAGAGATCAAAACTGAAGGTTATTATAGCTAAAAGCCAGGCTGGAGTACATTGCTTAAGTGTGTAGCCAAATAGGCTTGATGAAGAGGCAGAGCAAAAAAGAGAGAGTGTCATTGAGATGGAGACCTCTTCCCAGGAAACAAGAGATTGGGGAATATTAGCAAGTGTTCCTCAAGAACAAAAGGGATCTTTGAGTTTTCCTTATTGCTCAACTCATATTAAAGCTGCATGAAATGTGGCATACACATATTACCAAGTAAGAGAGAGTATGCATTTCACTTATATATTAACTTTGTTTATTTCTTAGAAACCTAAAAATTAGGGAAGCACTTTAAATAAATTTGAACTGTTTGCCATTAAGTGCTGAGTGCATTAATATTTTCAAGTGAGCCCTACTACCACAATATTCCCTACAAAACAAAGAGGGTTTACTTATGTCAAATAGTTTGGGGGAACCAAGAGATAACTTATTTACTTCTTGGAGAGTCACAATGATCCTTAAATGTTAAACTCTCCATGAATCCTACAATAGAGTTTAATGTTATTTAATTCATCATTTCCCAAACTTCTTTGAGCATGGAATATTTTGTTGCCTATGTATTTGTTGTTTCTTAGATATACTTTTTCAAAATCTGCCTACCTACTTGTTCTACTTGTTTATGGAGCATTCCACAGAAAGTGCTGGGCTTGGGAACTACAAATATATTTGTTCTTCAAATCTCCCTTGTGGGAAAGACATGCCATAATTCACATTTTTTTACATGTTTAAGAGGAACATTTCCCCTAAAACTGCAGTGAGCTGTGCAAATCCTAGCTTGTCATACTTTAATTGACATTACTTCTTCTTTCCTAGTTGTGTATAAAATAATGGTGTGTCCTACAACAATGGTGTCTGATTCGATGAAATGTCCATGGGAAGATAGGACACAGAAAGTCTATGTTTTCTTTTTCCTGTCTCCGTATATCCAACATTATATTCCAAGTCTAGAGTGTCTCTATTAAAAAAAAAAAAAAAGAGTATCTCTATTATCTAGCTTAGCACTTAATACATAATCAAGTTTTTGGTAAAATTGAAGTAAGGATTGAAAACAGGCATGTGACTTCTCTTACAGTCTACAAAGATTTAGAATCTCAGAGGTTTCCTGATTGGAATGGAAACACATGCTCTTTCTGGAAACGGGTAAGGTTTCCATGACAAATTATTTCTTTTTGGCCTCTGTAAAGACAGTATTTGGCATCTCTTTTGTTGATGTTAAACAATGTCACCTCCCAATTTCCATGCATAAGAAGCTCACTGTTGCCAGTTTAGAATAGTTTTGCGTTATAAATGCTTTTTTGGTTCCTGTTCACTTCCCCTGTATATTTTAGTCTCCATTAAACACACTTGTGTAACGTGTTTTAATTCTGAGAGTCTATTTAATTTCGATGGCTTCAAGTTACATTGAAAAAGAAAATAATATTACAATTTTTTTTCTCTTTAGTTGGATGGCTGGTTTTACTATTAATTCACTATTAATGTAATAGCCTAGCCAGACATGGTCAGTACTAATAAGCACTTTCAGCTGTCAGACAACTATTACGATGATGGCTTCCCAAATAAGGGCAGACTTTCTACCATCCAAAAAAACTCATTTCACTTTGCACTACAAAAAGTACTTGTCAGGATCAAATTATCTTAGATCCCTGGTTGGAGACACAGTGCTTAATCATTACTCTGATATATCATATAAGCAGATTGTTTAAAAAACTGTGAAAAGTGTCAAACAGTAATTTCATTATTTTGGGAATAATGAATTATGGAAACAAGACAAAAGGTTATTTGTTAACTTTCTGTCTATAGAGACAAGGACTTGTAAGATCCCCAAAACAGTGACTCAAGATTTTTAAATTTAATATGTGATCTGTAAATCCTACTGAATAAGCCCCACATCACACCTTTTTTTTTTTTCCTTTATCCTTATTATTTATTTCCCACATTGGAGATTCTAGACTCTTCAGATTCTTGCTAGAATGAAAATTCAGTTGTCTTATTAAAGGTTGGTCATCTTACCTCATGGTGTAGGAACTAAATCTATGTCATTTCCAAAATTTATATTGTATAGTCATAGAGGAAAGTTTGGGAAGAGGAAGGGAAGTGTGATTCATCTAAACAACCATCATTTCAAAATTGCATTTCTTTTTCTCCTTGGTTAAAAAAAATTGACGGTTAGAATTAAAGTGGTTGAAAATGTATTTTTACATGCTTTTCTAAGATATTCATGAACATTTCTTTCATTTTACAATATTGCAGTTAAAATGTGGTTACATAGATGACTTAAGATGTCAGAAATGAGTGACTTCCGAGAATACTTGTTTTGAGGAGCTAACACAAGGTAAAGACATAATGGAAGAGTTTATGTTTTGATCTCCTAGGATAGTGCATAAATGGCTAATTATCAGAAATACTTCAAGCCAGGAGAATCATGGCCAGCCAAGATTCCTTAAGAAGTCTATTAGAGTGCCTCAATGAAGAGTGGATAATGAATGGATGAATGAAAATTAGGACCTGGACCCTATTTAGGGTAACTTGACAATATTTTGAGGGCATCTGTGGAATAAAGGAAAAGCCCAAGTTTTGTTCTGATTCATTTTTGTTCCAAATCAAAGTGTTAACATAACTGGATTTTCTGCCAATATAAAACATAAAACATCGCTTTATTTTATTCCCTACCTATAGCTATAATTACCTTTTTCCCACACTTAGTGTAATAATGAAAAAAGCAATTGGTTTTGGAGCTAGACAAACCAAATATTTAATTAGACTTTTGTACTGGACTCTAAGCAGAGCACCAACATAGACAAAACCAAGTTCTGCAAACCCCTCTTGTACTGTCATTTCCCTTCCAAATACTCCTTTCTACTTCCTTTTTTTCAAACGTCCATCTCATCTACACCTTGTCTCATCATCGAGAGATTAAGAAGCCAAATCTCTGTCAAAACCTCCTCTAAATGCACTGGGAGAGCCTGGTTATCTTCCTAGGAACCTTGGGAGCCTGTAGTTCAGTTCATTGCTGTCACAAAAACCTCCAATTCCAGTACTTTCTGCCATCGATGGACAAAAAACAGACATTTCTAACTTGCTGAGTTTCAATTCTTTTTTCTTTTAATCCAGTCAGCACTGTGTTCTTTCTATATAAGAGACTAGCAGAACTGTCCTTGTCCCCGTTGCTCTCTGCTCTGGGTTCCCAGAGCCAAAAGCAAGACCCACTTTCCTCCTGACTTACCTGTACTCCCCCACTCTCTTCGATTCTTTCCACAGGGAGATATGCTAATTACTGGACATATTCAGATGTGAAGTGGAGTCCTAAAACATTTCACAAAAAAATTTTTTTTCTCTTTCTATCTTAGACATCTGTGACTGTATGAAAAAAGCATCTCAGATTTAGTTAGAAGTGATAGCTTCTAGCACTCGTGAAGAAGGTATTCAAAGTTAATAAGAGATAGGAGTACTCCCACCCAAGATCTCTCACCATTGAGTCTTCTACATAGTTATACCCAGGCTAGGATATCAATAGAGAGAACATGGTTACTAAGACTCACATTTTATTTTTATTATTATTTTTTTAATCCTTTTTTTAAAAAGTAGGCTCCTCACCCAACATCGGGCTTGAACTCACCATCCCTAGATCGAGTCATATGCTCTACCAACTGAGCCAGCCAGGCAACCTTCACATTTTTTTAAAATTTTTTTTTTAAAGATTTTATTCATTTATTCGACAAACAGAGATCACAAGTAGGCAGAGAGGCAGGCAGAGAGAGAGGCAGGGGAAGCAGGCTCCCTGAGCAGAGAGCCTGATGTGGGGCTTGATCCCAGGACCCTGGGATCATGACCTGAGGCAAAGGCAGACAATTAACGACTGAGCCACCCAAGTGCCCCCACTCTTTATTTTTAAACCTAACTTTATTAAATCTCACTTCACTTTATACCCATACTTAGGTCAATGCAACCACTTTTCTGCCCCTTTCTTACCCTTTCTTGCTAATATCTCTAAATATGCTTCCAGAGCCTATTCAAATATACTCTTCTAGGTAAAGCATTTTACTACTAATCTGGGCACCTCTGGTCAATCTCTCCTCTACTTCATCAGACTTCATCCATACCTCTAATATAGAATTTATAATAAATAGTACTTGTCACTTTCATGAGCTAGCATATTACCTTCCAATATGTCCTAAATGATCCCATTGCTGGGATGGATGAATAAATCGTTAGCTGGATAAGACTTTTTTTCTCCCGCCACTGGGCTGCAACCTTGTTTTGGGTTTGGAATCCATCCTTGATTGAGCAAGTGAAGCTAACTCTCTGATCTACAGGCATTTTCTGGTTCAGGATAGGATTGTTTGGTACTGGTATCTTGACCCAAATCTAATTTCATCCATTACTTCTTCCTATTAAGTTGTATTTTTTATGAAACCTTTTATCACATAACACAGTAAGAATATGCAAATTACTAGGACAAAGGTCAACATGTAGGTCTCTATTAGATGCTCACTTCTTGAGAACAGAGTACCCCATTATGCTGATTACCTGCTTATGCTTTATACAGAAAAGTCCATACAACTCCCCCATCCATCTTCTTATAGTCTGTCATTGTAATTAGAAATTTTTTGTAATTTGTAATTTTTTAGAGTGATTTTTACAAGAATAGGATATATATACTTGGACACTACAATAATATTGTTTATGAAATTAAGATGTATGTTCTGTGGAACCAAAACTTCTCAGACTATTTCTGAGGCTTAATCCAAGGGCAGATGAATTTTTTTCTGAAATTTGTTAGTGTTCAAATATTCATATGTAATCTCACTGCCAGATGGGTTACAGGCTACTCAGCTTTTGGATAACTAAATGTTTAATAAAATTTTCTCAAAGTTGGGTAATTTCTTAGTATTTTCAGAGGAATATATAATAGAAAATCAATATATATTATATATATAATATATATATATATACTTATCCTCCCATGCTTGATAAATGATCTAGATAGATATAGATAGATTGATTGATTTCCCCCCGCCCCACCCTGAAGGAGCTCTTTAGGTTCAGAGGTCGGGTTGCTAACTTTCTAGCAAGGAGCTCCATCTAGTGGTAAAATTAGAAATGTATCAAAGGCAGGTATTTTTTAGGAGAAAAAAAATATTAGCACAAATTACTTTTTCTCTTTTACATCCTAAATTTCTGTGTGTGCATATGTATCTGTGTTTGCATACATGTATATTCATTAAAGCAACTTCCCATATAATAATATTTTTTCTATATTTTATAAAAATGGCTGTAGCAAATATTCAAGTATTTACTAAATTTGAAACCCTTTATTCACTTGTTTGACTGATTGTTAATTTATTTCTTATGACCACTTACATATAGCATATATGTCAATACTAAAGATAAGGATTCAGAATATTTTTTTTCCAATCCCAGAAACATCACATTTTCCTTTTAAGAGAATACTTAACAGTGAGTTTAGACCATCTCAATTATATTCAGCAAAAATGTCCTAAATACTGTGGCCTTTCTTCCTTCTTCTCTTTCTGTTCTCACAAGCTGAAATTCAAGTCCGTACCATAGAACATCAGCTAGAGGAAAATGAAGAAGACCATAGAATAGAAGAAAAAATAAACAACAGTGACTCAAAATAAACGCAGTGACTGTCGCAACAAAGCTGAAGTGATATACTTTCTATTTGTTGGGTGAAAACATCTTATAAGTCACACTGCATCCTGGCACAAGAACAAAGAGGAGAACACCTTCTTTTTTGGGATGATGTGTACTCATACCGGTGCCTAAGAAGATCCACAACAAATTAAAGCTTAGATCTTATAACAAATGTACCATTTTATATCTGTCCCTTGCTGGGTAACTACTTCAAAACTAAGTAGCTTAAAACAATTATATCTCATGTCTTTGTGAGAATTTGAATAGAACTCAGCTGGAGTTTCTTATGTCCCCCGTAGCAATGACTGCAATCACCCAGTGAGCTCTGGCCGTCAGGGAGGGTGGCTTCTTGAGGAAGGTGGGAAGCTGGAACTCAGCTGGGAGTGTTGATTGGAACTCCTGGTTGTCATTCCATCAACATAGCAGCCTCAGAGTGATCCGATTTCTTACGTGCTAGATCAGGGGTTCAACAGAAGGAGGAGGAAGCCACTGCATGACTTTTAATGTTGTTGGATTTGATTTGCTAGAATTTTGTTGAGAATTTTTCCACCCATATTCATCAGGTACATTGGCCTATAGTTTCCTTTTTTAGTGGGGTCTTTCTCTGATTTTAGAATAAGGTAATGTTGGCCTCATAGAAAGAGTTCAGAACTTTTCTTTACATTTCTATTTTTTGGAACAGTTTGAGAATAGGTGTTAACTCTTCTTTAAATGTCTGGTAGAATTCCCTTAGGAAGCCTTCTGCCCTGGACTTTTGTTTTTTGGGAGGTTTTTTGTTTGTTTGTTTGTTTGTTTGTGGGGTTTTTTTTGTTTTGTTTTGTTTTGTTTTTGTTGTTTTTTATTTGACAGAGAGAGAGAGATCACAAGTAGGCAGATCACAGGCAGAGAGAGGAGGAAGCAGGCTCCCCATGGAGCAGAGAACCTGATGTGGGACTCAATCCCAGGACCCTGAGATCATGACCTGAGCTGAAGGTAGAGACTTATCCCACTGAGGCACCCAGGCGACCCATGTTTTTTGGGAGATTTTAAATTCCTGATTCAATTTCTTTGCTGGTTATGGGTCTGTTCAAATTTTCTATTTCTTCTTTAATGACCTAACCTGGTAATTCCCAGAACATCAGAGCAATTGCACACTCAGTAGGAGCTCACCCAGATTCACTTGGATAAACACCCCATTTCTGGAAGGACAAAAATGTCAAAGAATTTGTAACCACATTTCCAAACAACCAGAAATCTAAAGGGAGAGTTGACAGTACTAAGAATATCTCATCTATAGAAAAGAAGACACAAAGAAGTTCGGAAGACTGTCTTCAACTATCTCAATGGTCACCAGTGAAATTACGATACATTCAAGAAAATGGATATCAGTACTAAAGTGAAATTAAAGAGATAAGTATTTCAGTGAAAATACTTGAAAAATACTTGAAAAAAGGAAGAAGAGGTTTTCTGATGGCTGAATCTTGCCATGACTATAATAAACAGCCTTGGGAGGCAGTGAGCTGTCAATGTGCAGAAGGTCACAGATGCTACAGATATGATACTTACATTGTGTGACAAGTTAGAGTACATGGACCTCAAGACTCCAGAGGTACAACTGAGTTTAAAGAGATCAGCCTAGTTCTCCATAGTTTGGAGGGAAGATATTTGGAATAAGATTTATGTAATTCATAATGTGACAAAACACCTACTTCCCATATTGCCTTTCTGTTGTAACACAATAACTAGTTAGCTCTGAATTAATTAGTGATCTGATTTAGATGTAGAAATATAAAATGTTCATGGTTGCATTTCTGAATTCTCTCGCATATTAAAATCACCATAGGAAATAAACAGAGAGTGGTTCCCTAGTTCTAGCCCCACTTAATCTAGATTGAGTTTTAGACCTTGCTATTTTTTAAAGCTATTTTTATGTTTTATTTGTAAAGCTCTATTTATATTTTAAAGTTATTTTAATGTGCAGTTGGAGTTGAGGACCAATGGCTATAGCATGGATGCTGCCCAGGCTTTCAGGCGTCACTGTGGGAACACTGTGCAGCTAAGCAGTCCCCTGGAAAGTCTGGGAAAACAGGTAGTTGTAACTTCAGAACAGCAGCATGTGCCAACAACCAGAAGAAAATAAAATACATTTTTTTCATTATGCTAATGACTAGGTAAATGTTCATATAGAGCCTGAGGAACTTCTACCTTGAGTTTTTAGAGCTGTTATTCTCTACAGATAGAAAGTGCTTATTTAATGTGATTTCAGGAGACAGACCTGTCCCTTACTAAATCTAGATAGACTGTGATCAAATTGAAAAAAAAGGAACATAGCATAGTCATTTTGGGGATTCCAATGCCTAGCACTTTGCCTTGTATGTTAAGACTTCAATAACTGTCAAGTTGAATAACTACATAGAATAGAAATTTGATAATATATTTTAGGGACATATAATGAAAGGAAAGTCCAGAGGAAGACAAAGATTTATGAACAGTAACTTTTCTAGAAATAAGTGTACACTGTAGACCATTTTCATTTGAACTTAAACAACATTTTTTATATCAGTCCCAATTTTATCTTGGACATTTCCTGAGCCACTTGTTTTTGATGAGATTAAAGAACTTAACAAATACCTAAAAAGTTCATTTGAGACCAAATCTATGATTTCCAGTACATTTCCTATTAAGTTCCCTATGTGTTATTCAATATGAAGTTCAGATTCAAGTGAAGGGTAAAATTAAGTTTGCCAGTTAGAAATTAGTCCACTAAAAACTTCAGATCTCTCAGGAACCACATCACATCTAACTTTCTGCTGTGGTTTGGGACTGAGGATGGAAGAGAGCCCACTGTAAGTTCTGAGTGAGAACTAGAATCATTCTTCATTTTTATTTGAAGGGCTTAAATTTCTAGTTACACCACTGGAGTGAATTATTAGTTCTAAGTATCAGAGTAAGGACCAACCAAGGTACCTCAGAGTTCATTCACTATTAAATCATCACAGTGTGAACATCACAGCATGATATTCAAACACTTAAAAGCCGTTCCAAAAAAGGATGTTTGACAGTCTTTAAAATTTCTTTATAACTTTGGATAGGAATTGTTTCGTGCTATGAGCCATAAGAAATAGGCAGACTGCTGGGCCAAATTCATCATGAAGATTGATGCCATAACAAATTACCTGACAATTTTACTTTCTAGCCCTAGGGGTGGGGAAGGGGGGAGGAACTTTAAGTAAACCACTTTATTTTTATTTTGTGAGGTTTCATTTTTGTTACAATGTGTTTTAATAATTAAATGAATTTTATGCCTTTACATGAATGATATATAATGCAAAAAGTAAAATTGGAAAAGCAGGGGAAATATGCAAATGTGGGTAAACCCAATGTAAAAATCCATCACTGTTTTGTTTCTAGAGTGTGCTTAGTAGTAAATGTTACTTCCCTGAAGGCTGGTATTGAAACCTTATTTATCAAATGGATTCCCAGTACTTAGCTCAGGGCCTAGAGTAGGAATTCAAATTTTTTATTTGAAAAGAAAATTAATAATTAGTTACGTTAAAATAAATTAACAAATGCATCAAGGAGGGTTACCTTTCTAATAGTCACAAACTTTATTTAGGGCAGAATGAATTATTATTGTTAGGGCATAATTAATCATGATTTATACTTTTTCCCCTAATTCTAAGCATATATGTCAACGTTTATTTTTATAATATCATGAAATTTTAACTTTTTATTTACCTAAAATACCTTTTTCTTACTGTCAATGCCACTTTTAAATTGTGAAATTTAAGCAGATTAACTGGATACTGTAAGATGGTGCCACAACCACAGTGATGTTAATCTAACCAAAGAGTATTCCCAAATACCTTTATTCCTTTCAATCCATTAATCCAAACTGTGTTACTAAGAGGAAGACTAATTTTGGGTCTAAGAGCCATCACGATGATGAGAAAACCAGTAGCTGTGTTACCCTTTGGTTTGTCTTCATTCTCATGTCTGTTGTCTTTCCCTTCTCCCAGTATTACCAAGTGTCTGAAGTTAAGAGAGAAACCTCCAACTCAGAAAGCTGGTATTTCCCTCTGTGAGAAACCTAGTGGTCTTATGCTACTACTATTTTGATATGTATTTTCCTAAATGAACCCAACTCTACTTTGCAAAAAACCTAACATTTAAAAAATATTTTTAAATACACATTGACTTTTCCAGGAATGCAAGTATTGTATAATAAAGGGGAAAAAATGTACTTTTATTTTTTTCTGGAGTCTTATTAAGCCTGTTCACCATTTTAGACAAATCATGACATTGATCAAGATAATTTATGGTATTACGATAATTTACTTGCCAGCACATAGCCCCTGTATTAGTTTGCATTGTTTAGCTGTTGCATAATGATGATTTTGTGTTTAAGTGCAAATATCTCACTAAATTGTTTTCTAGAACACTTGTGCCTGAGGATTAACATATGGAAATACAGATCATTTTATCATCTATCCTTTTATTGTATTTTATTATTATGAATGGACATTATGTAGATTTATAAGTTATGTTTGTATAAGAGATATATTACCAATAAATTTAATTTTAGGATATTTGATACAAAAAGGAATTGGATTTGAAAAGGATGACAATTTCTACTAGCTCATACTCTCCTCAATGTGACAAATTTCTTCTGAAAATCTGAGCTAAACAGATAAATATTTAGAAGATTGAGAACAGTTTAACTTGGCTACTACTCAAGAATTCAGGTATACCTACAGTGGTCCCAGACAATTGTTTCTTCAACAATGATACCAGGGATGCTGGGGGGCATGATGGTCCTTTGAATCAATCTTTTTGTCTGAGAGCATTTGCTTATAAAACTCATGATATATCCTATTTACATGAATTCATTCATTCTTTAGTTTTGAACATTTATTCAAATTCCAGTAAGTTAACGTACAGTGTTAATACTAGTTTTAGCAATAGAATTTAATGATTCATCACTTTCATACAACACCCAGTGCTCATCACTTGTGCTCTCCTTAATACCCATCACCCATTTAACCCATCCCCCTGCCCAACTCCCCTCCAGCAGCCCTCAGAGTTTGTTCTCCATAGTTAACAGTCTATTTTCTGGTTTGCCTCTCTTTTCACCCTCTTATGTCCCTCTGCTTCATTTCTTAAATTCGACATATGAATGAAAACATATGGTATTTGTCTTTCTCTGACTTATTTTGCTTAGTCTAATTCACTCTAGCTCTATCCACGTTGTTACAAATGGCAAGATTCCATTCTTTTTGACGACTATTATTTCATTTTAGATATACACACAGTATCTACTTTACACGTTCATCATTTGATGGACATTTGAGCTCTTTCCATATGGTTATTGTTGATACTGCTGTCATAAACATCATGCACGTATTCCTTCAAGTCAGTACTTTTGTATCCTTTGGGTAAATACCCAATAGTGCAATTGCTGGGTTGTAGTGTAGTTCTATTTTTAACTTTTTGAGGAAACTCCATACTATTTTCCAGAACAGCTGCACCAGTTTGCTTTCCCACCTACAGTGTAAAAGCGTTCCCCTTTCTCTGCATCCTCATCTACATCTGTTGTTCCTTTGTTGTTAATGATAACCATTCTGACAGGTGCGACGTGGTATCTCAGTATAGTTTTGATTTGTATTTCCCTGGTGGGGAGTGATACTGAGCACCTTTTCAGGTGTTTGTTAGCCACCTATATGTTTTTCTTGGAAAAATGTCTATAAATGTTTTCTGCCCATTTTTTAACTGGATTGCTTGTTTTGAGGTATTGAATTTGATAAGTTCTTGATAGATTTGGGTATGAACCCATTATCAGATTTGTCATTTGCAATTATCTTCTCCCATTCCAAAGGTTACTTTTAATTTTGTTGATTGTTTTCTTCACTGTGCAGAATCGTTTTATTGTAATGAAATCCCAGTAGTTCATTTTTACTTTCGTTTCCCTTATCTCCAGACACATGTCTAGTAAGAAGTTGCTATGCCTGATGTCAAAGAGGTTAACACCTGTGTTCTCCTCTGGAATTTTCATCATTTCCTGTCTCGCATTTAGGTCTTTTATCCAATTTGAATTTATTTTTGTGCATGGTGTAAGAAAGTGGTCCAGTTTCATTCTTTTGCGAGTTGCTGTTTTTTCCAACACTATTTGTCAAAGAGACTTTCTTTTTTCCTCTGGATACCCTTTCCTGCCTTGTCAAAGATTAGTTAACCATATATTTGTGGCTCCATTTCTGGGTTTTCTATTCTGTTCCATTGATCTATGTGTTTGTTTCTATGCTGGTACCATACTGTCTTGATGACTACAACTTTGCAATATAGCTTGAAATCTGGAATCGTGATGCTTCTAGATTTTTCTTTTTCAAGATTGCTTTGGTTATTCAGGGTTCTTTGTGGTTTCATACACATTTTAGAATTGTTCTAGCTTTGTTAAAAATGCTGGTGGTATTTTCATTAAATGTGTAGTTTGCACTGGGTATTATAGACAATTTAATAATACTTATTCTTCCAATCCATGAGCATTTCTTTCATCAGTATTCTGTAGTTTTCAGAGTCCAGATCTTTCACCTTTTTGGTTAGGTTTATTCTTAGGTATCTTATGGTTTTTCATGCAATTGTAAATGGTATCGATTCCACTATTTCTATTTCTGCTGCTTCGTTATTGTTTTATAGAAATGCAACAGATTTCTGCACATTGATTATGTATCCTGCATACTGAATTCATGTATCAGTTCTAGCAGTTTTTTGAAGGAGTCTATTGGTTTTCTACATAGAGTATCATGCCATCTGTAAATAGTTAAAGTTTGACTTCTTCCTTGTTGATTTGGATGCCTTTTATTTCTTTTTGGTGTCTGATTGCTGAGTCTAGGACTTCCAGCACTATGTTAAATAAGAATAGGGAGAGTGGTCATCCCTTACTCCTGACCATAGAGGAAAATCTCTCAGTTTTTCCTTATTGAGGATTTCATTAGCTGTGGGTCTTTCATATATGGCCTTTGTGATGTTGAAATATGCTCTCTCTGTTCCTACTTTGTTGAGGGTTTTTATCAAGAATGGATTCTGTACTTTGTCAAAAGTTTTTCCTGCACCTATTGAGAGGATGCTATGGTTCTTATCTGTTCTTTCATTAATGCAGTATATAGTATTGATATGTGAATGTTGAACCATCCTTGCAGCCCAGGAATGAATCCCGCTTGATCGTGGCAAATGACTCTTTTAAGTGTTGTTGGATTTGATTTGCTAGAATTTTGTTGAGAATTTTTCCACCCATATTCATCAGGTACATTGGCCTATAGTTTCCTTTTTTAGTGGGGTCTTTCTCTGATTTTAGAATAAGGTAATGTTGGCCTCATATAAAGAGTTCAGAACTTTTCTTTACATTTCTATTTTTTGGAACAGTTTGAGAAGAATAGGTGTTAACTCTTCTTTAAATGTCTGGTAGAATTCCCTTAGGAAGCCTTCTGCCCCTGGACTGTTGTTTTTTGGGAGGTTTTTTGTTTTTTGTTTGTTTGTTTGTGGGGTTTTTTTTGTTTGTTTGTTTTTTGTTGTTGTTTTTTATTTGACAGAGAGAGAGAGATCACAAGTAGGCAGATCACAGGCAGAGAGAGGAGGAAGCAGGCTCCCCATGGAGCAGAGAACCTGATGTGGGACTCAATCCCAGGACCCTGAGATCATGACCTGAGCTGAAGGTAGAGGCTTATCCCACTGAGGCACCCAGGCGACCCATGTTTTTTGGGAGATTTTAAATTCCTGATTCAATTTCTTTGCTGGCTATGGGTCTGTTCAAATTTTCTATTTCTTCTTGTTTCAGTTTTGGTAGTTCATATGTTTCTAGGAATTTATCCTTTTTTTTTTCAGATTTCCCAATTTGTTGGTATATAATTTTTTATAATATTCTAATTGTTTATATTTCTGTGCTGTTGGTTGTGATCTCTCCTATCTCATTTATGATTTTATTTATTTGGGTCCTTTCCTTTTCCTTTTGAGTAGTCTAGCTTGGGCTTTAACAATTTTGTAAATTTTTTCAAAGAAATAGCTTCTAGTTTCCTTGATCCATTCTACTGTTGTTATTGTTGTTGTTGTTTCTATATCATTTATTTCTGCTCTGATCTTTATTTCCCTTCTTCTGCTGGCATTAGGCTTCATTTGTTGTTCTTTTGTTGTTGTTGTTGTTCTTTCAGGTGTAAAGTTAGGTTGCATATTTGAGATTTTTCTTGTGTCTTGAGATAGGTCTGTATTGTTATATACTTCCGTCTAATGACAGCTTTTGCTTCATCCCAAAGGTTCGGACCATTGTGTTTTCATTATCATTTGTTCCTATATATTTTTAAAAATTTTTCTTCTTTAATTTCCTGGTTAACCCATTCTTTCTTTAGTAGGATATCCTTTAATCTCCATGTATTTGTGGTCTTTCCAAATTTTTTCTTGTGTTTAAGTGGCATAGTGTTGTGGTCAGAAAATGTGCATGGTATGATCAATCTCTTTGTACTTGTTGAGGCCTGATTTGTGACCTAGTATGTGATCTATTCTGGAGAATCTCTCATGTGCACTCAAAAAGAATGTGTATTCTGCTG
This sequence comes from Enhydra lutris kenyoni, assembly GCF_002288905.1. Classification (NCBI taxonomy): domain Eukaryota; kingdom Metazoa; phylum Chordata; class Mammalia; order Carnivora; family Mustelidae; genus Enhydra; species Enhydra lutris. Next base: position 17,176,547 of record NW_019154091.1, read on the forward strand.
CTTTAGGATGCAGTGTTCTGAATATATCTGTTAAGTCCATCTGGTCAGTGTCATTCAAAGCTATTATATCTTTGTTGGTTTTCTGTTTAGATTATCTGTCCATTGATGAAAGTGGGGGTGTTAAAGCCCCCACTTTTTTGTATTATTATCAATGAATTCATTATGTTTGTTGTTAATTGTTTTGTATATTTGGGTGCTCCCAAGTTGGGGCATAAATATTTATAATCGTTAGATCTTCTTGTTAGATAGACTCCTTAATCATAATACAGTGCCCTTCCTTATCTTTTCTTTAAGTCTTTGGTTTAAAATCTAGTTTATCTGATGTAAGTATTGTTATTCTGTCTTTCTTTTGATGTCCATTGGCATGATAAATCATTCTCTATCCCCTCACTTTCTTTTTTTTTTCCTTTTTTTTTTTAAGATTTTATTTATTTATTTGGCAGACAGAGATCACAAGGAGGCAGAGAGGCAGGCATAGAGAGAGGGGAAAACAGGCTTCCTGCTGAGCAGAAAGCCCGATGTGGGGCTCAATCCCAGGACCCTGGGATCATCACCTGAGCCAAAGGCAGAGGCTTTAACCCACTAAGCCACCCAGGTGCCCCATATTCCCTCACTTTCAATCTGCACGTGTGTTTAGGTCTAAAATGAGTGTCTTGTTTTTTTCTTTTGTTTTATTTTTTGTTTTGTTTCTGTTTTGTTTTGTTTTTTTTAATCCATTCTGACATCCTAAGTCTTCTGATTGGAGCACTTAGACCATTTACATTCAGAATAATTACTGATAGATATGAATTTAGTGCCATTTTATTACTTGTTTTGGCATTATTTCTGAAGATTTTCTCTGTTCCTTTCTAGGCTTTGTTGCTTTTGATCTTTCTTTCCCACTATAATATTTCTTACAGGGCTGGTGTAGTGGTCACAAACTCCTATAGTTTTTGTTTGTCTGGGAAACTCTTTAGCTCTCCTTCTTTTCTGATTGATGGCCTTGCTGGATAGAATATTTTTGGCTGCAGATTTTTCCCAGTCAGCACATTGAATATATCATACCACTTTTGTCTTGCTTGCCAAGTTTCTGTGGAGAGATCTGCTGCTAACCTTATTTTCTTCCCTTGTAAGTTAGGAACTTCTTTTGTCTTGCCTGTTTTTAGGATTTTTTAAAACTCTATACTTTGCAATTTAACTATGATATGGCTTGCTATTGGCCTGCTTTTGTTGATTTTGATGGGCTTTCTCTCCTGGATTTTGGTGTCTGTTTCCTTCCCCAGGTTAGGGACATTTTCAGCTATAACTTCCTCAAATAAACCTTCCACTTCTTTTTCTCTTCTTCTTCTGGGACTCCTACAATTTGAATGCTATTATACTTTGCAGAGTCACTGAGTTCCTTAAGTCTACATTCATGATCTAATATTTTTCTTACCCTCTTCTTTTCTCCCTCATTATTTTCCATAATTTTATCTTCTATATCACTTATTTGTTCCTCAGCTTCTTCCATCCTTGTGGTCATTACAGTCAGTGTTGAATCTTGGTTATTGCATTTTTCATTTTAGCCTGATTAGCTTTTAACTCTTTTATCTCTGTAGTAAGGGACTCCTTGATGTTGTCTATGCTTTTCTCAGGCCCAGCTAGTGGCCTTATGGCTGTTGCTTTAAATTCTGGATCAAGCATATTATTTATATGTGCTTTGATTACATCCCTGGTCATGACCTTTTCTTATTCTTTCTTTTGGGATGAATTCCTCCATATTAACATTTTGTTAGGGCTCTTGTCTTCTTCTGCATATTAGGAAAGCCTGCTGTTCCCTGTTCCTGAGAGTAATGGCTTTATGAAGAAGAGGTCATATACTGTCCAAGGCCTGGTGCTTCAGGAAATATCTCTGGTATATGATGAGTGCTCTACACTGCTGTGTTTTGGCTGCTCTTTTCCTCAAGTGAGTCTTCTGTAGAGGTTTTCCTTGCCTTGGGGAGTGTTTAGACTTTGGCCAGAATGTGGCAAGTTTTAACTAGGTGTACTCTGGTCTGCTTGTTAAAAAAGACCTGATGCTATTTCCATTAGAGCCGAAGCTTTGCTTCAGTGTCAGTAGACAAGGTGCATGCAGTGGGTTTGTGCTGGTTTTCTGGGTGAGGGGCCCACTGCACTGATTCTTGGGTTCACTTGCCCAAGAAAAGCAGCATCTACAGAGCACAGGGATGCAGAGCTTGTGTAAGTGATTTACACTTCCAGTATTGATTCTGTGCTCCTTACTGAAGTTAGTTTATGCTGAGAGGCAAAGGAGAGAAGTGGTGCCAGCTCCCTCCTTCATCCGTGGAGAGGGGAGTTTGTGCCTATTGCTGTCCAGAAAGTCTTCCCAGAAGAGTGAACAATCTCTTCTTGTGTGTCCTAGGTGTTCTTCCACTGAGTTTAAGACTCCAAATTTTAAAGACCTGGTGTAGTGCAGAGCCATGCTGGTCCTCCGGAAGAGGGTCTCCCCAAGGCAGGACTGACACATGTTTGTCCCAGAAGGGCAGTCACTAAAGCACAGGAGCATGGAATTTGGAGTAAAGGACAGACAAGAGCCAGTGTCCAGGCTAGCCACCCTCAGCAGGCATCTCTGTGCCAATGTTGAGGGGTGAGGTAAAGTAATGGCACCTGCCAGCTCTTTTGTCCCTGGAGAGGCAATGCCACCTCTCCCTGACATGCTCCAAGTAAAGAGTGCTATCCCTCCCAGTGCATCCCAGGAGATCTTCAGATGGCACTGTCTGCTTCCAGTCCTCTGCCCTCCTCCACTGGAGCACTGCAGTGTGCTCAGGGCTTCATGCTGGTCACGCCACAGACTTCTTAAAACTCGTCTTTGGGCCTCACTTGTGAAAACATAAAAATCAGTCCATCTCATTTTTCCAGTCAATGGCTTTGAGGAAATGCTTTCCTTATGCAATCCTTATGAGCTCCTCACTCTCTATTTCTGTCTCTTTCCCCCTTTCTCCACAACCAGGGCTCTGTCACTTCTGCAGCACCTGTGATCTGATTCTCACCCAAATCACATCTAAGTACCGCCTACTTTCCATGAGGTGGCCTTTCCTCTTCATCTAGCTGTGCAGTTCTGTCAGTCCTCAGATCCATTTCTTGGGTATTAAGAATGATTTGATATTTATCTAGCTGTGTTCAAAGAAAGAGGCAAGACTAGGGTCCTCCTACTACTCTGCCATCTTAGCTCCTCTCTCCCTCCACGAATTTATTTATAAATGGATTTGAAGTAGCCATTGCTCAGAGGACACATTCCTTAGTTATGAGGTTTTTCATGAAGTATTTGATGAAGACTAAGAAAAATACCTCATTAGAAGATGTATACAAATCAGCAGCATCTATGTATTTATGGTTTAATTACATTTATAATTTACCTATATAACATTCTTGTGAATCATCTATGTAAAGAACCTTAAGGTTGAGGGGCTTGTTACTGTGTAAAGTATGTAACCTGATTATTAATTAATGTGTCCACTAATAATTAAGGCTCTCTTCCTATATTCATATTCCAGGAGATGAGGGAAAAAAAAGAGATAGAAATAGCAGAAGGCAATGTGTTCTTTCTTTTCCATCCATTCCTTTATCCTTCTAGTCTTCCATTTTTTTCTTCTTTTTAATTCTTCTATTATTTTCATTTATTCCTTCCTCCCTCCTTTCCTTTTATACTTCCTTCTCCACTTCTAAGCAGATGGTTTTAGGACAATTAATAAATAAGGACTACAGATGCCATCGTGAAGTTTAGAACAATAGATCCAAACCCAAGTATAAAATCTTAAAGGTCTTTCAACTAAAAAAAGAACATTCAATTGGCTTTTTTGAATTTGGCATTTAGTTCAGACTTGAAATGAAAACTAGAGGCACATTTGTACACATTGGTTAAGTGAAGAATTTGAAGAAAGATATCAAATACATTTTGTCATTTATATATTTTTTTAAAATTTTATTTAAGTTGTGGCTTACATTTAAATATGCTGCTCATTAATTTTACGTAGATTGGTTTATACATAGATTGTATTATCTCTAAAATCAAAAAGAAAATTGGGAAATCTCTACACTATCAATCATTCCTAAGTAGTTGAGCCTTTAAGACCAGAGCTATAAGGAATGTGCAATTACTGGTAGCTATTGGCAATGTTTCCTGAAGAAAAGAAGCATTGGTAGTAATTTTGCACTCAACAAAAATTACAGCTATCTCTTGGATTAATGAAAAGCTAAGGTGCTTTCTGGCTTTATTAAGTATGCATTTTAATTTACCTTAAATCTGATATTTTAAAAATTTGAAAAGTGCCCCCCTTAAGTCACACCAAACAATTTTAATATTTTTCATATCTCTGCAAAATCTCATTCAAAACAATTAAACTAAAGGGTTTTTTTTCCCCTGAATTTTCCTAATTCTTTGAATTCTGGCCTCCAAAAAATTTACAAAGATTACAACTCCAGATGTGATTCAGTGTTCTTTTGTCTTGACTCCAGTAAGTGTATCTACTTAGTATATTAATAAATCAGTTAAAAATACTTTTATTTCCATACATTGTCATTAATAGGCCACTGTCAACTTGGAACACATGCTCATGGAAGGGAGTCCTGTTCCCTATGGTTAGACAGTTCTCTTTGCCTGCTCTGACTTCCTGAATACAAATTATTAATAAAGTTGCAGACAGCATCAACTTACTTGTCTTGTTTTAGGAGTGGCAGGAATTCAGAATGCCATTGTAAGACATAAAAGTGGCCAGAAGTAAAGGGACTTTGACATCCTTGCAAAATCTATGCTATGCAGGTGTCATTCTTCACAGTATTACTTTAGCTTATTATCTGGAGACTCTACAAGCGGCCTTGTCTGAGTGATAATATAAATCTACCCTTCAACCCAGTCAAAGTTTCACGCTAACAAAAAAGGAAAACATTATAGCAAGCCACTTTTCCAAATGTGTTTGGTAATTTCTAATTTTTTAATGTTTCAATGTTTTAAATGTTTTGAAACTGAAAGAACAGTCTGTTGCTGGGTACGATTAAGGTAACAGTTGATTCATATTCATTCTCTGACGTGATTCCTACAAATGACAGAAATCTATGAAGCTGCTCAGACTATGCATATATATTTAAAAGGCCAGAATAAAGTAGAAAAATGTTTTCAATTAAAAACAAAAACTGATAAAGAAAATTACCTAGTCTAGTTTTAGTACCTTTGAGACAGATGATTCATGTTCAAAGACATCATCATTGCGAAATAGAGCCAAGGCATTTATTCACTTAACAACTTGAAAATCTAGAATGGCTTCTATCATTTATATATTTTTATTGCGTATATTTTATCTTTCATCAAAGTCTAAATGAAGAGTTTATCACAAATTTAATATACAGCAGAGAATAAGGTGGGTTGAAAAATAAGCCCATAATTTGTTAATATACTAAACCAGGTTTTTTATTGTTTTTTCCACAAGCTGAAGATCACTAATACCCCCTACCTTGTACTTGTGGGTTTCAAACCCTCTTTTTTATTATGCCTTTTCATCTTGAGATATTAAAACCTCATTTGATGTCCCATTCCTGCCTGTAGAGGGTGGTTGGTGTGCTACTTAATTAGGAGTCGGAAGAGAGGTACTGGTGGAAATTGAGTTGTCCCAGTGAAAGATACAGCAAGGCCCAAGTTCCATCTTTATGGAAAGAGGCCCTCTCTTTCTGAGCTCTTTGGTCTGCAGAATAAATAGCATTCATCTGCTTATTACTGTTTGTCTACATTGTAATGTACTCCCCAATATGCCACAATATACCTCAGATTCAACAGTATAATACACTTACATTCCTGAAAGAATGCAAAATATTTTAGTTCCTGTAATCAGCCAAGAAAATCATGAAATATAAATCATGGGCCTCTGTTCTTGCTTCATTGTGAAAATCAATCCATTGTACTTCAGGAAGCTGAAAACAAAGCTAACCTAGGAGTGCCATCTAGTGGAGGGATCTACTATGACCACAACAGGCTGTATACTTCACAGGCTTTTCTTTAAAGAAAATGGGGGAGAGTCTGCTGTCCCACAAAGGAAATTTGTAGCTAATACCTGGTAATTAAGGAAAGAAGTTGAAACCTGATTACCATTGCCATCTTATCTCCTCATAGAAAACCTACTCCCCAGCTTAGAGGCTATGGAGGAGGAAAAGGAAGAGGCTTGTTATGTTATCTCAGCAGAGTTATACATAGTATGCCTGACACTGGGTGAGAAGGACCTTAAATCTTATATTCCAGGACAGAAGAGCATATTCATTGGGGTAACCACTGGGAGACAGAAAAAGAAATGGCAAAGAAAATAGTCAGGAATTGGAAAAAAAAAGAATGTAGCTTTCCCTCAAGAGGATTTGATGGTGGTATAGATGACTACTATGCAACATCCAAGAGAAAGAAAGCCCTGATGGGAGCTTGGAAGTTCAATGACTGCCCTGGGTGAGAGGTCGGGGGAAGGCACTGAGACAAAGATATTTGAAATCCCATATATACATCAAACATTCTTCTATGGGGAGGAGTTTTGCAAACCCCTGGAGTATAAAGATAACTTAGAACTTTATTTACATAAGGGTCTATATATCCTAAATAAAGTTGAGTGCTAAGCACTATAGTTACCTAAACTTGATCCAGGCAGGTGAGAAAAGGGGAATCTCTTGCCATTTCTTAAGAGGATTCCATAAGGAAATAAAGCCCAAATTGTGGTGCATTTAAATATCGCCAAGTGTCCTTAATAGGAATTTAAGATTTTAGGCCCATCTGTTAAAATTTGGCGGGGCTGATATGGAGTAAAACCCTGGGATTTTTATTTTAAAAATCATCCTTATTCTGATACAGGTGGTGTGAGTTCACAATTTGAGAATTACTTCCTGTTGAGTCACAGGCCAAGGGAGCTAAGGTTTACCACCTCAGAGTAAGCAAAGTGAAGCCGAGGGATAAGAAAGTATAGTTTGTGCTTTTATTATTACCTAGCAGCTCTAGAAGACTTTAAGACTATAAGAGAACCTGGGGGAGGAGCAAGATGGCAGAGAAGTAGGAGACCTAAATTTCATCTGGTCCCAGGAATTCACCTAGATAGTTATCAAACCATCTGAACACCTACAAACTCAACAGGAGTGAAGAGAAGAGCAGCAATTCTAGGAATGGAAAAATGATCACTTTTTGGAAGTAGGATGTGCAAAGAAGTGAATCCGAGGCGCTATATGGGAAGAGAGACTGCGGGGGGAAGGGCCAGCTCCTGGCAAGTGGTAGAGTAGCAGGGCACAAAATCAGAACTTTTAGAAGTCTGCTCCACTGAGGGACATTGCTCCAGAGGCTAAATGGGGAGGGTGAAGCCTTTGCTGAGACAGTGTGGTCCCAGGACCTGCAGGGTCACAGAAAGACCAGGGGTGACTGAGTGTGGCAGAGCTCCAAGGTATAGGAACAGGGAAGCTGGCCACAGAGATGGAGCCAAAGAGGGGTCTCTCAGCTTGGGGTTAACTTAAATGTGATCCAAATCACAGTTGGGCCACTCGTCTTCAAGCAGGGAACCCACAAGTGGCAGATCCAGGGAGACCCCTCTTCCTCTACCAGGAGGAGTGGTGTGGAGTCTGCTGCAGGAATCTGCTGTGTTTGGAGACTCCAAACGGGGCTGTGTGCCAGAGATAGAAATTCTCGGTCACAGGATGGGTGACCTCAGAGTGTGCCCAGAGACCAGGGAAATGGGAGTGATTGAATGTTTTTCTCTGAGGGTACACTGAGGAGTGGGGCCCCAAGATCTCAAGTCCCACAAGGCTGGAGATTGGGAGGCTGCCATCTTCATTCCTGTCCTTCAAAGCTATATGGAAAGTGTTCAGGAAACAAAAGCTACCAAGGGCAAAACTGAGCAGATTATTTAGTCTGGCCCCTGGCAAGGGTGGTGCAATTCTACCTCAGGAAAAGACATTTGAGAAACACAGCAAGAGGCCCCTCCCTCAGAAGATCAGCAAGAACATCCAGCCAAGACCAAGTTCGCCAATTAATGAGAAATGGAAAACACCAGTGCTAGGGGAATACAGCACATAGAATTCATGACTTTTTTCCCATGATTCTTTAGTCTTTCAAATTTCAATTTAAAAATTTTCATTATTTTTTTTCTTTTTCTACTCTTCTTTTATTTGAATTTTTCCTCTTTCCTGTTTTAACCTATTTTTACTAATTTATCTTATCCCCAACCTAAACCTACACCTAAAAGAACTGGAGTAAAAGCAGCAAAGAAAGTCTAAACCCAGCAGGAGAAGAGAAATAATAAAGTTCAGAGCAGAAATCAATGAAATAGAAACCAAAAGAGCAGTAGAATGGATCAATGAAACTAGGAGCTGGTTCTTTGAAAGCATTAATAAGATTGATAAACCCCTAGCCAGACTTATCAAAAAGAAAATAGAAAGGATCCAGATTGATAAACCCCTAGCCAGACTTATCAAAAAGAAAATAGAAAAGATCCAAATTAATAAAATCATGAATGAAAGAGGAGAGATCACAACTAACACCAAAGAAATACAAACAATTACAAGAACATATTATGAGCAACTATACACCAGCAAATTTGACAAACTGGAAGAAATGGATGCATTGCTAGAGATGTATAAACTACCAAAACTGAACCAGGAAGAACTAGAAAACCTGAACAGACCCATAACCAGTAAGGAGATTGGAGCAGTAATCAAAAATCTCCCAAAAACAAGAGCCCAGGGTCAGACGGCTTCCCAGGGGAATTCTACCAAACATTTGAAGAATAATTAATACCTATTCTCCTGAAACTGTTCCAAAAAATAGAAATGGAAAGAAAACTTCCAAACTCATTTTATGAGGCCAACATTACCTTGATCCCAAAACCAAAGACTCTATCAAAAAGGAGAATTACAGACCAATATCCCTGATGAACATGGATACAAAAATTCTAACCAAAATACTAGCCAATAGGATCTAACAAACATTAAAAGAGTTATTCACCATGACCAAGTGCGATTTATTCCTGGGCTGCAAGGTTGGTTCAACATCCACAAATCAATCATTGTGATACAATACATTAATAAAAGAAAGAACAAGAACCATATGATACTCTCAAGAGATGCTGAAAAAGCATTTGACAAAGTACAGCATCCTTTCTTGATCAAAACTCTTCACAATGTAGGCATAGAGGGTACATACTTCGATATCATCAAAGCCATCTATGAAAAACCCACAGCGAATATCATTCTCGACGGGGAAAAACTGAGAGCTTTTCCCCCAAGATCAGGAACACAGCAGAGATGTCCACTATCACCACTGCTATTCAACATAGTACTAGAAGTCCTAGCCTTGGAAATCAGACAACAAAAAGAAATAAAAGGCATCCAATTTGGCAAAGAAGGAAGTCAAACTCTCACTCTTTGCAGACGATATAATATTTTATGTGGAAAACCCAAAAGACTCCACTCCAAAACTGCTAGAACTCATACAGGAGTTCAATAAAGTGTCAGGATATAAAATCAATATACAGAAATAAGTTGCATTTCTATTCACCAACAATAAGACAGAAGAAAGAGAAATTAAGGAGTCGATCCCTTACAAGTTTACAATTGCAGTCGTAAATTGCAATTTGTTAATTGCAAATCCCTTGCAATTTTACAACTGCACCCAAAACCATAAGATACCTAGGAATAGATCTAACCAAAGAGACAAAGAATGTGTACTCAGAAAACTACAAAGTACTCATGAAAGAAATTGAGGAAGACACAAAGAAATGGAAAAATGTTCCATGTTCATCAACTGGAATAACAAATATTGAGAAAATGTCTATGCTACCTAGAGCAATCTATACACTTAACACAATCCCTATCAAAATACCATCCACTTTTTTTCAAAGAAATGGAACAAATAATCCTAATTTATATGGAACCAGAAAAGACCCCAAATAGAGGAATGTTGAAAAAGAAAATGAAAGTTGGCGGCATCACAATTTCAGACTTCAAGGTCTATTACAAATCTGTAATCATCAAGACAATATGGTACTGGCACAAAAGCAGACACATAGATCAATGGAACGGAATAGAGAGCCCAGAAATGGATCCTCAACTCTATGGTCAACTAATCTTCAACAAAGCAGTAAAGAAATTCCAATGGAAAAAAGATAGTCTCTTTAACAAATGGTATTGGGAAAATTGGACAGCCACATGCATAAGAATGAAATTGGACTATTTTCTTATACCACACACAAAAATAGATTCAAAATGGATGAAAGACCTCAATGTGAGACAGAAATCCATCAAAATCCTTGAGGGGACCCAGGCAGCAGCCTCTTTGACTTTAGCCACAACAACTTCTTCATAGATATATCACCAAAGCAAGGGAAGCAAGGGTAAAAATGAACTATCAAGACTTCATCAAGATCAAAAGCTTCTGCACAGCAAAGGAGACAGTCACCAAAACCAAAAGACGACCGACAGAATGGGAGAAGATATTTGCAAATGACATATCACATAAAGGGCTAGTATCCAAAATCTATAAAGAACGTATCAAACTCAACACCCAAAGAATAAATAATCCAATCAAGAAATGGGCAGAAGACATGAATAGACATTCCTGCAAAGCAGACATCCAAATAGCCAACAGACACATGATAAAGTGCTCAACATCACTTAGCACCAGGGAAATACAAATCAAAACCACAGTGAGGGGGTGCCTGATGGCTCAGTGGGTTAAGCCTCTGCCTTCAGCTCAGGTCATGATCTCAGGGTCCTGGGATCGAGCCTCACATCGGGCTCTCTGCTCAGCAGGGAGCCTGCTTCTCCCTCTCTCTCTGCCTGCCTCTCTGCCTGCTTGTGCTCTCTCTCTCTCTGTCAAATGAATAAATAAAATCTTAAAAAAAAAAAAAACCCACAGTGAGGTACCACCTCACACCAGTCAGAATGGCTAAAATTAACAAGTCAGGAAATGACAGATGTTGGCAAGGATGTGGAGAAAGGGGAATACTCCTACACTGTTGGTGTGAAGGCAAACTGGTGTAGCCACTCTGGAAAGTGGTACGGAGGTTCCTCAAAAAGTTGAAAATAGAGTTACCATATGACCCAGCAATTACACTACTGGTATTTACCCTAAAGATACAAATATAGTGATCTGAAGGGGCACATGCACCTGAATGTTTAGAGCAGTAATGTCCACAATCACCAACTATGGAAAGAGCCTAGATGTCCACTAACAGATGAATGGATAAAGAAGATGTGGTATATATATACAATGGAATACTATGCAGCCATCAAAACCCCCCAAATTTTGCCATTTGCAATGACGTGGATGGAACTAGAGGGCATTATGCTAAGTGAAGTAAGTTAATCAGAGAAAGACAATTATGAGATGATCTCACTGATATGAGGAATTTGAGAAACAAGACAGAGGATCATAGAAGAAGAGATGCAAAAATGAAACAAGATGAAACCAGAGAGGGAGACAAACCATAAGAGACTCTTAGTCTCAGGAAACAAACTAAGGGCTGCTGGAGGGGAAGATGGAGGTGGGAGGGGTGGGGTGGCTGGGTGATGGACATTGAAGAGGGTATGTGCTATGGTGAGGGAAAAAAAAGGACTGCAAGAAAACCAACTCATCCCAGTTTGCTGGGGATTTTCAGAATTTCAGAATCCCAGGAAACCAATCAGTCCCAAGCAAATTGGGACAACTAGTTACCCCACTGAAGAAACCTTTAAAGAGTTGTGCAGCTTTGTAGTGTCCAGAAGCAAGCTTGACAATGAATAATTGGGCTTCTTGGGATAATCTGGACTGAAAATCCAGCTCTGAGGAATTGCTATTAGGAATTATACTGGGAGGTATAGTGAAGACCTCAATGAAGCAGCTACCTGCGCTAACAATAGGGAAGAGGCAGTTATTCAGTAGCGCTCATTGATTGGAGTCATCACTAAGGCCATAGATAATCCATCCTTCTAGAAAAAACTTTTTTAAGTTTTAGTATTCTTTATTTCCCAACTGAGCAAATAAACTAACCATAAAAGGAAAGGAGAAGGGGGAAAAGTGAATTTGGCACAACTTGCTACCAGGAAAGCCATGTCAGTTTGAATAATGTAAAACTAAACTTTGTGTGAAGTCTTTTGAAGCCTTCAGTTCCACCAACATGTCAGTCCTTCACATCCCAAGGATAGTATAACTCTTCCTGAATGAAAGAGAATAAAATAACCCTCTTGGGGAACTTGGTGAGTTTTAAGTCCTAGAAACTTAAGCCAGCTCTATAGAACTTGCATTTTTGACCTAGCTCTAAAATGGTCAGTAAGGATATGATAGAAGAAGACAGGTTTACACAGGGATAGAGATGGCTGACTGTCCAAACAGAAAATATGATCACAAATTTTGTAAAATCTGTTGTAAATTACATCTATTTGAAGCTACATGTCTTTGATAACAATGATTTCAATTTCATTGCAAGAAATCAGGTCTACTTTCTTGAATTAAAATCCAGGAAGTTGACTAAATGAATCTCGCTCATTTCAGAAGACGAACCTTTCTTTTCTTTCTTTCTTTTTTTTAGTAGAAGACCAAACTTTCTTAAGATCTGTCCAAGCATAAAGTGTTCCTTTTTTGCAGTAATAGAGATTGAATGAACATGAATGGGTATGGCAGAAACAACCAGCTGCTCACACAAATCCATGAATATCTCTTCTTCCCAAACACAAAGCCAAAGCATGTTTTCCTGCCTTCCTTGTGCTTAAGTATGGCCATGTAACTGATTAACCAATGGAAGGCAAGCAGAAATGGTATGCACTACTATGAAGAATGGCCTATGGAAATCTAACACACATCCTCAATGCACTTTTCCCTTCAGGCTGACACAGTGACTAACAGGGTAACTTTGAAAGCATTTGTTGAAGATGACAGAACCTCTATCCACTTGGGAGCCTGCATGACTGTTGAGGAAGACTTCCTGACCAATTCTCGCCTTACAAGAATTCTATGTGAGAATATTTTTTTTCAAAAAACATCTATTTTTTTAAGAGACATTATATGCTTTGGGTAGTATTAGCAAAGTTCTACTATTTTCATTAATTTAAGCAAAATCCTAAGATAGGCTGCGTTACAAAGCTATTAATTTTAGGCTTGCTGTTAAAGAAGATCTCCAAAGGGATGAGTGTGGGCTAAAAGCAGGTGACATCTTGTGATATGGCCTCAGATCACCTCAGTGTAAATGTACTTCCTCTAAGACAGTCCATTTGCCATCAGAGTGTTAAGTGTATTAAGTGTGAAAGGGTAGTGCAGCAGGCAAAGGAGATTTTTCTAATTCATTTTTGCTAAAGGTAATAAACATTATGAGCTTATAGGAAAAAAGAAAAAAAATTAAATTAGAGGTGAAAAGGAATGTGTCGTGCTGCTACTTAACATTTATTCCTTCAAGTTGAAATTCTGATTAAACAGAGTTTTGAGTTATGGGTCACTTGAGAGGCTTCTGAATGTTGAATCCATATTTTAAAAAGTATATATGTCTCCTAAGGACCAATGAAGTGGAAAGTGGGTCAGATGTGCCAAAAGCACCAGGAAAGGAAACTCCTTAAGTGGGGGAAGTGTTGCTAATAAGTGAGAAGGTTACCTTTTATTGAGTATACACATTTATGGTCACAGTTTTAAGTTTCATTCAAGCAGCATTGCCAAGATTAAAGTTTATAATTAAATCCTCATTTTACAAAGATGTCAGTGAGTTTATTCTGTGGTTTTATGATTTAATTAATGACTAAGACAACTTATTTCAAGCATGAGTAGTTTTAATAGTATAGTTTAGATTACTAACTTGATGTTCCAGAGGGACTGCTCCCTTGTGAAAGGGCAATCCCTATAAGATTTTCTTACGTTCAAACCTGTTCCTTCACCATGGAGTGTATTTTATTACTCTGTCATGTGGTTTCCACACAACTGTCTTAATAGTAGCTGCTTCCCAACCTCTCATCCACCAAACACACACATTTTCTGTCTTTATAGACTTAGTTCTGTATTTTTGGTAGGACTAGTAAGAGAAAGGCAGAATTCCCACACATGTGTCTACAAAGATGTGTTCTAATGAACACAGGGACTACTGCTTGTCACAATTTTATGACCAAACTTAAATAAGAGTTACGTAATGGACCAGGGAAATAAAAAGCAGATCCTAAAGGATGCAAAAAGCTTTGTTACACTGAGCTCTGGCCTTTGTGGCTTCTTCCAAAGATTTTTTTTGGTGGAGAAGAGGGAATTCTTGTCACACACAGATGAGTGCCTTTTCCTACTGCCAAGGAAAACAAAAGGAAGAGAGGTAATGGGCCCAATTAATAAGGATTCCGGATGTCAGAGGTGGAGGGGAGTGAGACAGTCATTGAAAAAAATGTTATGATCTAATACTTGGTCAAAACTAAACACAAAGGATTACAAAATTCTTTAACAAAGCTTATACTGGGTATACAATCTTCATAAGAAAAACCCTTAAAAACAGACATCTCATCAAAAGTGTACCCTAATGGGGGCACTTAGGTGGCTCAGTGGGTTAAAGCCTCTGCCTTTGGCTCAGGTCATGATTTCAGGGCCCTGGGATGGAACCCCACATCGGGCTCTCTGCTCAGCAGGGAGCCTGCTTCCTCCTCTCTGCCTGCCTCTGTGACTACTTGTGATCTCTGTTGGTCAAGTAAATAAATAAAATCTTTAAAAAAAAAAAAAGTGAAGCCTAATGTCCTGATGTAAACTATGACCTTTGGGTGATTATAATGTGTCAAAAGAGGTTCAGCAATTATAACAAGGGTACTACCATGGTGGAGGATATTGATAACATGGAGGCTGTGCATGTGTGGGAGCAAGGGGTAAATACGAAATCACTAGAGCTTCTTAATTTTGCTGTAAACCTAAAACTGCTCTAAAAGATAAAGTCTTCACTTTAAAAAAAAAAATGTCTTCACTTAAAAAAAAAAAAAGATATCTGTTAAGTCTATAGTTGGTATTAGGGTATCCCCTCACACACACACACACACACACACACACACACACAGAAAGAAAGGAGAGGGGGTGTGCACCGATGACAGCTCCATGGCTCAGACTGGGTTGTGCATGTGGAGGACATATATCCAAGTATAAGCCTAATTTTCAATAAGCCTTTATCAACCTGGGAAACAAGATCATCAATGAGACAATAATACCAGAAAGTAGTATGTGACTAAATATCAAAACCAAACTGCTGGGGTGCCTAGGTGGCTCGGTCGGTTAAGTGTCTGCCTTCAGCTAGCTTGGGTCATGATCCTGGGGTCCTGGAATCAAGCCCCACATGAGGCTCCCTGCTCTATGGGAAGTGTGCTTCTCCTCCCTCTGCAGCTCCCCCTGCTGGTGCTCCACCTGCTTGTGCTCTCTAGTGCACACTCTTGTCAATTAAATAAATAAAATCCTTAAAAAAATCAAACGGAAGCAAACTGCATGGGCAAAGATAATGGTCATATGATATAAAATTTGGAGATGGGAATTCTAATCTCAGTTCTGCAGTTGCTAGTCTGCTAACATGGACAAACCCACTTCAACTCTTCAGACATCACCGAAAGATTGAACACACGATCTCTGAAAGTTCTTCTACCTCTAAATTCTTAGACTTTAGTGTTAAAAATAAGCAGACTAGGACAAGAACAAGAGTGCTTCTCAGAGGACATTTAGAGAAAACAAGACTCAAAATGAGGCTTAAAGCAAAAGTAGCTTCCAGGAAGTGTCCAAGGGGGACAAGAAAGGCATCCAAACATGGAAAAATCTAACACAAAATAAAAATCCAATACAGTGAATAACATGGGATGTCCACTTAAACATGACGATTCATCTGCATACAGAAGGACTGTGTCAGAGGCAGCCACCAGATGAAATCGTAAGGTGTTTTGAAAAAGAGGATGAGAATTTTCACAAGCATCTTTAAAAACAAGAGTAGAGATACAATTAGAGGGTAAAAGAGAAAGAACTAAGTATTAAGGGAGTAGTTATGGGACTGAAATAGAACAGAATTATACAGGGAATCAAAATGATACCTTAATGAACCAGGGCTATTGACAAAAAGAGTAGCTGGTCAAATAGTAGCTTTTGAATAAAAATATAATTATGTCGAACAAAGTTGAGATATACTGGTTCTAAGCTGCTCCCAAGGTTTAAAAAAATAAAAGAGGAAATTAAAGGCTGTTCTGTATTTGCATACCTCTGCCCTCCCGCATCTGTGTCCATACACAAAAGCAGACATAGGGACAGTCTGCTAGTCTCAATATCGGGGGAGATAATGAAATAAAATAGTTATTTGCTTTTTCTAAAGGTTTACAATTAAGGCACATTATTGTAACAAAAAATAAAACTAACTTTCAAAAGTATTTCACATAGACATTACTTAAAAAGTTGAAATATATGAGACTATTGGTAGCCATAACATTACTGGTGAAATGTTTTGTCTTGTAATCGTCTCATTTTAAAAATCTTCAAATTACTCGTACCTTCAAGTATGAAAGGATCACTTTTGCATGTATCAGGGAAATGAAGAGGTGGATGTTCTTGCCATTATGCTGTCGTAATTGATAAAGTTTGGCCCACTCAGAGACAGTTCTATGGAAAATGTCATGTTCGTGCAAGGCTTGTGGAAACAAGCAATTCAGGAAATAAAATTAATCTTACAAAGAGGAGCTAAGAGGAAATTTAAGAATATAACACTTCCTCTATATGAAAAATTACTAAGCCAAAATTGGTTAATAGCAGTTGCATTCCATAGACAGGAAGCAACAATACACTTAAATTGTTTCATGCTATTAAGTTAAACACAAAGAAAGGTTCACTTACTCAACGCATTGCTTCTGAATACAGGAAAGAAATACAACATATGGGAAATTTACATAATAAGTTTTCATAGCTACATTTAGAGATAGTAAAGTAAGTCTTCTCTGAGATGTGACCTGTCAAATGTAAAATGATGTAATAATAGTGCTCAGACATTGGGATAAGAAGTACTGCGTCAGAAGCCTAAGAAAGAGTGAAAGGTTATAAAGAATTAGAAATGAATATTGACTTCATTATTACATTCAAAATGCTTTCCTCTAAGAAAGTGATAGTCTCTGTTGATCTCATTATAAAAAATCTAAGCAATGCAGAAAAGTTTAATTAAATTTAATAAAGCCTTAATTGAACTGTAAACAAACCACACAGATTATCACTATATAGAAATAACCATTTTTATGATTAGGAGAACATTGTTATAAAAATATATTTGTAAATATATGTTTATATCAGCTTTATTAAAGTATAATCAACACAATAAGCTGCCTTGATTTAAAATATACAATATGATGAGTGAGTTTGATATATGAAGATAACCATGGAACCTCTCACTTTGGGGGATAATGGATATGTTTATTACTATGTTCATTTAATACACACTTAAATGGTTTTTAAAAATAAATATTAAATCATTTCATCATTCTTAAAACCCTACAAGATTGGCATTAATTTTATCCCCATTTAAAAATAAGAAAACTGGGACGCCTGGGTGGCTCAGTTGGTTGGGCAGCTGCCTTTGGCTCAGGTCATGATCCCAGCGTCCTGGGATCGAGTCCCACATCGGGCTCCTTGCTTGGTGGGGAGCCTGCTTCTCCCTCTGCCTCTGCCTGCCATTCTGTCTGCCTGTGCTTGCTCTCTCTCCCTCTCTCTCTGACAAATAAATAAAAAATCTTTAAAAAAAAAAAAAGAAAAAAAATAAGAAAACTAAGGCATAATTGGGTTACGTAAATTTCCAGGGTGAGACAATCAGTAAGTGTCAATATGAGTTTGAACCTAGGCATTCTGGAATATAAATTATACATTAAAATATAAGATCTATAGGTACTAATAGAAGGGGTAGGTAGAATTTCTTTTGTAAAACTTAAATCACATAAGAATTATATTTTAAATTAAAAGTAGTCAGTTTTATTTTACTTGGATTTAAAAAACAGAACTGAAAATGAAGGAATGATTAAACTTTAAATAAATTTTTCTTCACGACTAAAGATATTTTTTCCACAAAAGTTTACAAAAATAAATTCTTATAAACAGTAACAGGATAAAGGGAAATTGTGTCATTCATTTGGTTTATTTAACATCCCCTAAGGCTCGATATTATTAAACTCTAATGGAAAGACCACGCAAAGTATTGGCTGGGCATACTGTCACTGTCTGGGAAGCTTTCTCTCCCTGAAAGTGAGTTTCCCAATGAGAAAGCAGGAGGGGGAGTGAGAGAGAGAATGAAAGAGAGTCCGGCAAGGAGAAGGAGATTCAGAGGGAGAGAAAGAGGCAGAGAGAGAGAGAGAGAGAGGGAAGTAGGGAGAGAGAGAATGTGACACACGATGTATAAGAAATTCTTAAGTGTTAAGTGGCTGAAACCAGAAACAATTTTCAGCAACACCCAGCAATGGCTGGAGACAGTTTCTGGCATTTAGTGAGCAGACGACCGGGATGCTGCAAAACATCCCCATCATGTACAGAACAGCCTCTTTCTAACAACAAAGAATTATGTGGTTCCCCAAAGCAGATGCTACTACAGCTGAGGATGTCAGAGGGAGAGGTCATGCATGGCACAGAGCTACAGACAGGACAGAACACAGCAGGAACACTCGGGTGGCAGTACCAGCAACAGTAATAGCTTAGCAGCCTCTCACAGTGGGGGAGAGCCTGTGGGAACAACAAAGCCTATTTTTGAGAAGAAAGCAGGGGTGGTCAGAGAAGAACCAATTATCCTGGACCTTGATTCACTTTTGAGTTTCTCTCCAGGACCTGATGGGACATGTTTCCTGCTTTATCATAGATGAACCTGAAAAATAAACTTCTCTCACAAAGCATGACATTCACTTACTTGAAAACAGCAAGAGCTGAAAAGAACCTCCAAGTTTGATGAATTATATAATATTGTCCTATGATTTTCAGTACTGAATATACACGACTTCGAATAAAACATTTCACCCAGCCATTCATTCCTATCTTCAAAATGTATTCAAGTTGTTTCCATGTATACTGTTGCTCTCCCATACACAGTAAAATTTTTCTTCTAGTACTGGTTCTGTCTGATCCTTAAACAGGATTTTCAGTAACTACAGAGTTAAAAACAATTAAGATTTAATATTAAGACAAAGAAAGATTACTACCTGTCCTACTATTGTTCTAGTTTTACTAAAGAATGAAACAGTCATGCAAAAAAATTCTTCTCAATGCCAAAAAGAAATTATTACTATGGCCTTGATATAAAATACAATATAGTTTCTAATTATAAAATTATAATAAAAATCCATACTTCTATTAAGGTATCAGTTTTTTGACATTTTTGAAAGCCTACAAAGGTATTTCACAATATTGTAAGATTAAATCCTTAAACAATATCCATCTCTCCCTTTGAGTACAACTTCCATATTTGTTTGTGATCATCTATGATATAGTTATTTCAAATACATCTGAAGTTATAATTTAGCATAACATTATTATAAATTTCATTTTATCACTATAACAAAGTCCATTATGGGATGGAGTCTCAACTATAATCTACCACTTAATAAATGTGTGAACATGAGTAACTTATATAATTTCTGTGAAGTTCAGGATTTCTATAAAATAGGAATCATGAGGCCTGTCACAGTTGTGAAAATAAATTGAGGTAGCGCATGTAAAGCATGTCGCAGAGTTGTTGATAAGCAGTGAGTGCTTGTAAATGTCATCAACTATTGTTGCTGGTACCTGTACTATCACGGCCACAGAAAACTAATTTTTATTTAATCTAGAGTTCATTCAGTGCAATGACGATAGCCACAGAGCTGTTTATTTGGGGCTACAATTAATTTACCACAGTTTTCTAAATCTATAGCTTATTTTAAATTTGACTCATCATATACATTGGGTAAAAATCTTCCAAAGTTGAAAACAAGTGACCTAGTTTTAAAGATCATTCCATTTACCTAGTGGAAAATGAAAGACTAAAGCCGAATCAATGCTGACAACCACTTCTTTTTTTCAGTTGAACAAGAGAGAAGAACTTGGATCATAAAAGTACAATTCTTAATGATGGTGGAAATCCATCTACATTTCCATAAGAGAGATAAAGGTGAGAAAGTGGTTGTCTCTAAAATTAAAATTTTCACAATCAAGTATTTATGAAAGTAATTGCTCCAAACACTATGACGAATGAAGCACTGTCACTGTTGACTACACCAGAGACAAAGAATAAGGACCAATTGCTACTAAGAGGAGATTTGCAAAACTTTAATTGTTGCAACAGTGACAACCCATAGGCTGAATGGACTTTCAAATTTAGAAAATAAGTAAAAATCTAAGTAATATTAGAATGTCAACAGAAAACACAGATATAACTCTAAAAATATCCAAGAGAAATGTTGGGATGAGGTTTTGAGGAGAGACCTCTGTAAGTGTATGCCTAATTCGAGAGTTAAAGAATAAAGTTATTAGAGAAGACTTTTCGTTTCTTCATGACTCTATTCCTTTAGGGTTCGTTTTTTGTGACCTCTAGAACCACAGAGAGAATTAAGTAGATTTTTCTATAATTTTAGCCACAGGAAAACTGTGGCTTATTCAGATTATTTGGCAAGCTAGAAAGGAAGGAATTCTAGCTATTATGTTTTTGGACTGTTACTCCAGTATGTTACAGCGCAGCCCCTCTCCACTCCCTCTGTCTTCTTCTTTCTCCCCCTCTTCCTCACCCATTCCCTTTGCCTCCTTGTTCCCCTCCCTCCTTCTCCCCCTTTCCCTCTCCCTTCCACTCTTACACACACACATAGACCCACACTTTTTTTTTTCAAGAACCCATTTTTTTTCTCAGTGGACGAAAATTTTTCAATGTGTTCAAAGTAATTGTCAGGCAATCATGTTATTTAAAATATTTCAGAAGGTGCTTTCCTAAACAACTTAAAAATCTAGGAAAAAAGCCTAATTTCAAGACCCAGATTAAACTATTAAAGTTCTTTAAAAATTCAGTCAGATCCAGAAAGAGTATAATTCTTTATTTGCAATAGAGATCTTTTAAGGAAGGCAGATTTTGTACATTGATCTCCCTATGTCCTGTAGAATGAGTTAACTTGATATGTCAAGTCATGGCAAAGCCCAGCTGCCCAGAGCCCCTTTGTATTTCTATGTTTAACAACACAACATTGTAACTGTATGTGCAGTACATGTGATTTTGGCTACCCAGTGGTGGTGGGGAAGTATTTTGAATATTGCAAAGAGGGGGAAATTATTTTAATGTTCCCTTATATCTAGCACTTGCTTTTAATTTATAGTCCATTCAGTAATTAATTTAACCAATTTCTGGACTCTATTCAACAACTTTTATTGAATAATGAGCATGGGGACTGATCCTGCACTAAATGCCTCACATGAAAAAATATGATCAATATTTGTTGCTAGAGGCAAATTTCTGTTACAAAGATGAAAGGACAGAACCCAACACTTTTTGCTTAATTGTTATTATTAGAACAAGAAGAAATACTGATTTACCCCAAATTTGTATCTAAGATGGTAATTGAATGGGAGTGATTCTTATTCTTAGTCTATGATACGGCACCGCTACAGCAATGGCTGAAACAGCAGAGACAGGGAACATGCCTGGCAGTCAGCATGAAAACTTACACCAGATCTGCGGCCCCACCCAAGTAACTGTAAAGAGATGCCTCTAGTCCTGTAATATAGTTGGCATTATCAATTCAAGCTCATTACCAATCTGAGCTCCTTTTGAGCCCCTAGTACACAATCCATCATGTCTAATATATTATATTCCAGTCATCATTGAGAAAAACACACATTAGCAATACAAAAACATATATAAAGAATATGCTGGAACAAAGCAATATGCTTTGAAATAATTATTCACAAAGTGCAATAGAAAGTTTGAAAATGAGGGGCGCCTGGGTGGCTCAGTGGGTTAAAGCCTCTGCCTTCAGCTCAGGTCATGATCCTAGGGTCCTGGGATCGAGCCCCACATCAGGCTCTCTGCTCAGCAGGGAGCCTGCTTCTCCCCTCTCTCTCTTTGCCTGCCTGTCTGCCTACTTGTGATCTCTGTCTGTCAAATAAATAAATAAAATCATTAAAAAAAAAAAAAGAAAAGAAAGTTTGAAAATGAAACCATTAAGTAGGAAAAAAAAATAGTGGCTTTGGGAAGATGAATTTGATTTTGGTCTCCTTTGGAAAAATGAGTCATTCAGATGTAAAAGAGGGGAGAAATACATGCAACTCATTGAAAAGAACTTAATTCATGCATTCATTCCCAAATATTTTTTTGAACACTTACAAGATAGCAAGCACTATTCTTGCAGGGATATAGCAAAATAATGTCCCTGTTCTCTAGAAGATTAAATTCTAGTGGTGGAAAACAAACAATGAACTCATGAACAAAAAGATAACATCTTAGTTGGTAAGAAGTGCCATGAAGTGACAAGAAGTAAAACAAAACAATCATGAAGCAAAGAGTGCCATAGGGAGGATTGCTATTTTAGACAGCATGGCTAAGGAAGGGCTCTTTAATAAGGTAACATCTGAGAAGGTGCCTGAAGTAAGAAGTCTGTGAGTAGGCAGGGTATGTGTAAGAAACACATTCAAGGAAGAGAGTAGGGTTAATGTGCAAAGACCCAGAGGTGGGAATGTGTTTAGGCAGGTTTGAAGAGCAGACTGGACAAAATTATGAAAAAGATTGCATAAGTTTAGTCTGGCTGAAGAGTGGTCAAGTTGGACTGAAGGTAAACCTGGTAAAGTTAGATTTCAGGTAGATTGTGCCATATCTCCTATCAAAGGGATTTGATCTTTGTCTTAGAAAGTAAATTAGCAGTAATGATGTAGACAACCAAATTACTTGAAATGGAGACTAAACATTAGGCTAGTAGAATCATCCAGGTAAGAGAAGATGAGCACCTGACGTCAGAAAGTAACCATGGGATGGAGAGATTTAGGGGGTAGGATTAGAAGAACGGTCATGAATTCAACTTGTAAAATGAAAGAGAAGAAAGATCCAAAGAGGCTCTAGAATTTTTAGCTTCCACAACTGGGTGAATGATGTTATTCACAAAAGTGTTAGATATTAGAGGAGGGTCATATGTGAACAGAAAATAATGAACTGTCTTGCACACCGTGAATGTGAGGGGCCTAATGGACACCGACTATGAGCCATTCAGTAGGCAACAGAATGCGTACAGGTCAAAAGAATAAAAGATTAAATGCTTATTTTTAATAATCAGGACAAAAGATATAAACACATACGGTGAAAGAGAAATGATAATATACAAGCAGAAGTTTCGTACTATTCATGTACTTTTAGTCCCAGTTGGCCCTGAAGAGACTGAAGAGCCGGGATGAAGCCATCATGTTTTCTCACCACACATTCTTAGTTCATGCTGCATCTAGACCTTATCTTTCTCTGCCACTGGAATTTCCATCTCTCCAAGGTACACATGTCAATATCTAGCATTTCTCTAGGATTCTATTATTTGTGTCTCCATATACCACTCAGGACAACAAATAAAGAGTTTTTTTGTTTTTGTTTTTGTTTTTGTTTTTTGGTCAGAATCCACCCTGCCTCTTAGGGAGCAGACAAATAGGGATTATAAATGTTTATACTTTAAAATTGTATTCCTCCCAGAAAGCAAAGCCATATCAGAACATGGTATAGAAACAGTAGATTTTAAGAAAACAGAAGATAAGTGAGCTGTATTTAAGTACTACTTTCATATTCATCTTGATCTTTCAATAATTCTTCAATTATTTTTCTTTTGGACTATTTACCATTAAATATGCAACTAATGCCTGAACCTGTCTTGTAAATTGGATTCCTGGAAACTGAATAAATTCAAATAGTAACTGATAGTGAAAGCACTTCGATTTTGGATCTTTGGTGAGATTTATTTTGAAACCTCCTGAGGACATTTATCTGACATCTTTTAACTTAATCCATTAGATTGGAATGCCACGGAAGAGGTCAGAGAAAGAGAGAACGACTTTATAAAGCAATTATGTACTGTAAAATAGTATGCATGAAAATCACTTGTGTAAGTGAAAAATAAGAGAGCGACCATTTTGTGTTCCTTCCAGAAATAAGTTATGATTAAATCCATTTGCTTGATTTACATTGAAGGTGTTATTTTGCCACCAGGATTCTTAAAAATGTATCTAAGTCAATTTTCTTAAAGGTCCTCCTATGTCAAGTTTTCTGCCATTTTCTGTGTATTATTTATCTTACTATATCTTTAAAAATAATTTGACTGGGGTGTCTGGGTGGTTCAGTCAGTTAAGCATCTGTCTTCGGCTCAGGTCATGATCTCGGGGTACTGGGATTGAGCCCCTTGTGTGTGGGGGGGTGGGGTCGCTGCACAGCGGAAGGTCTGCTTCTCTCTCTCTGTATCTCTCTCTTTCAAATAAAAAAGTAAAATCTTTTAGGAAATGAATCTGACTGCTTTAGGACAGAAGACTACATAGACTCAAGTGGCAAAGTCATTATTAGCAACAACATTGTTTTAATTTCACATTCTCCATATTGGGATTAAGTTAAAATACACATCTGAAAACTGTAAAAGCATGGCTGCCATTGAAAAGTCTGAAATACATTTCTAGCCAAACATATGATTAAAACACAGATACTTACGGATTATGAAAGTAACAAGACTCTGTTGAAAGAGGAGGCATAATAACCAATGTCTCAATACCTTTACTGCTCCAACATGAGGGCAATGGCTTGCTTTCACAGAAAGCATTTTTTAAGCAGCTTCAAGAGAGAACTCTGAGTGGCAGGTGGACAGTGAGGAGGCTTGGAATCTGTAGAGTGGGGAAGGGGGAGACTTCAATACATACAACTTGGTAATCTCTCTCTTCCCATTTTATATAAATTGTCCATCACAATGCTTGGTATATAGCTGATGCTGAATAAATGTCATGTAAACATGTTAAATTATATTAAATATATATTATAATTAATATCCCTATGTTAATAGAGATATGAATCCTAATACATAGATGTGTATCATTTTAGTTACCGCCTGGTAGCAACCAGTAACTTTCTATTTTCTGAATCTTTGCTCTATCAATTTTAATTTGATCTAGATTTTCATATATTGGGAATTTTGCTTAGGAATCTAGCCAACATAGTGCTATAAATCATGGTGTCCTACAGAATCCACAAAATTTTCTTCACCCAAATGAGAGTGATCTCAATTTATTACACCAAAACTTTTCTGTCCATTCTTTATTCCATTTGTTGAGTGCTTTTCCTTGTTTATATCTACTTTTCCCCTCCTTATACCATTCGTCAATGCTTTCTCTGTTAAAATAATGTGGAATGTAAGGCAGGTTTGCTGAATTTAATTAATGCAAAGGAAATGGCTATACTAGCAAAAGAAACAAAGTAAAGGCTTTCAGAAATCCCTAACTAGTGAATGAGACTTTCATTACAAATTATAGAGGCTAGAAATCATGAAGGAGGAAAGCAATCCATTCATAGATAAATTACTTGAAAATAATTTTTAAATTACTGAATTACTTAAATAAAATTTTAAAAACCTATTTATAACCTCAATGATAGAAGTCATTCATTTTTTAATTTCCATTTTAAAAAATAGAGCAAAAGCTGAAATTTCTGGAATGATTAGGATTTGCATACATTAGATAATTGAATTATAATATCAAATAATCAGAATATAACTTTATATTAAACCTTTAAATTATAAATGCATATATTATTAATTTGGAAAGCATTTTGTGGTCTTTCAGATTTAAAGGCCATATATATATACACATAATTTCAGATCATATATTTTTGTACTTGAGAGAGAATATTTAAAAATCTGTGAAAACCTAAAATCTTAGAACTATTTGGACCCTGAATTTTCACTGAATCTAAACCTTCTATTTTATAGACTCAAAGTGCCCTGAGAATTGAGAAAGTAAAAAAGTCAGTGAAAAGCAAAAGTTAAATTCAGAAAAGAGTTCCGATCAGGAGATTAAATAAATAGAATTAGTATTCCCCAAGCTAGTTCCAAGTTTGTGATTATATATGCTGTGAAGGCAACATCATAATGTGCCAGGGCCAAAGGATTTACAGTCAAGTCTGGATCTTGATCACATTTTCATTTTGTGAGTAAATAGCCTAACAGTTCTGAATATTGGCTTCAATTGCTGGTGTATTTTTCTAGCTTGTTTTATTTTAAAAATATGAGGCAATTTGCAAAAAAAATACATAGTAAGCAAGAGATCACTTCTTCCCTAATTTCCTTAGTTTGCAAGCTTTCCAACCTATAAAAAGTTGAAAGACACCCTCATGCCTTTAATCTAGATTCACCACTTGTTAACAATTGCTTCACAGATATAAATGTAGGGAAGATGTAAGTATAGGTGTAGACACAGATACAGACCTAGATACAGATAGATTTGTCTTTTTTTCCAGAAAAAACAGAAAGTAAATTGCAGACACAGAAAGACTTTATCCTTAATTACTTAAGCACAATACTTAGCCATTATCTCTAAAGAACAAGGACATTGTCTTAGGTAACCACAGAACACATTACCGTTATCACACCCAAGAAATTTAACACTAATTCAATAATGATCATCTTACATAAAAATCTCCCCAAGTAGCTCAACAATATAGTTTGCAGGTGTTCTTTTCCTCCTCTGATCAAAGATGAATATACACACGCACACACACACACACACACATATTACATTTAGTTGTCTCTTTAGCTCATTTCATCTAGAACAGCTCTTAGTTTATATTTTATGACACTAATATCTTTATAGAGTCTAGGCCAGGTGTATTAAGCAATGCCCTATAGATGGGTCTAATTTTTTTTTCATGATTAGATTCAGGTTAAATATTTATATCAACAATACTATTTTTAGGTGATGTTGTGTCCTTCTTACTGAATCATCTCAGGAGGCATATAATTTAGATTTGTCTCGTTGTTGATGATGTTAAACTTGATTGTTTGGTAAAGGGGATGTCTACTAGATTTTTCCATTTTCCAGGTACTTTTTTCCCTTTGTAATTCATATGTTATCAATGGTGATACTTTCTGACCATGTAATCATGTTACCAAACAACTCTAAAACAAAGGGTTTTAATATGTGTTAATGATCTCCACCTAAATCAGTTATTAAATTGATAGCTACAAAATGGTAACTTTCTAATTTTACCATTCCATCTAATTTATTAGATTATATTTTTTTGGTAATTCATTAGTTTCATTATCCTTTTGATATTCAGTCTATCCCACATTTGGACAGTGAGAGTCTACCAGAAAGGCACCTCTATCTTTTGCCTAGGACCCATAAGTCTTTAAGTTCCTTTTTGTTCTGGCACAAAAGTAAGCTTCAGGCTCACAATATCCCTTCCCTTCTCCAAAAGTGAAATGAAATCATTAATTAATTCATCTTTTCCTGACTCCTTTGAATGGACATGGTTTTTAGAAACCAAGTGGATGGGGAGCAGTACATGTTCACTGCCACTTAGATTTCATTGTTTTTACAATCTTTTGTAGCTAGAGCTTGATAGCTGGAGATTATATATAGAGAGAGTTCATACTTATGGTTTATATATATATATATATGAGCTCCTATTTACAACTCCAATTAAAATCTGTCACCAGAAACCAGGTGATGGGTATTAGAGAGGGCACAGATTGCATGAAGCACTGGGTGTGATGCAAAAACAACGGATACTGTTACGCTGAAGAGAAATAAAAAATTTAAAAAAAAAAAAAGAAAGAAAAGCAAAAAATAAATAAATAAATAAAAATCTATCACCAGAGATTTCTTTCTCAAACTGTCCCCACTCCAAATTTGTATCTCACTTTCTTCACAGTGGAAATACTGTTTCACAACAGCATCTATATATTTACTCATTTGCTTTATCCTACAATTCACCTGAAATTGCTTAAGAATCACTACATCAGAAGTGCCTGGATAGCTCAGTTGGTTGGGTGCCCAACTCTTGATTTTAGCTCAGGTCATAACCTCAGGGTCCTGGGATTGTGCCCTGCACTGGGCTCTGAGCTCAACATGGAGACTGTTTTTAAGATTTTCTCTCTTCCTCTCCCTCTATCCTTCGCTCCTGCTCACTCTCTCTGTCTCTGTCTCAATCTTTCTCAAAAAAAAAAAAAAAAAAATCACTACACCAATGGCGCTACCAAAAACAAACCTTAAGTTCAATATTTCCTTGAAGTTGTGTGTGTATAATCAAAATATTGTTCAAAACCTAGCTGAATTACCTATTTTCTTCTGACTGGTTATCAATTTGATATAATGTTATATTCACTGATTTTTAATTTTAGGATTTGCTTTGTTTATCCCTTTAAGTTAGTTTTTGTAATATGGAAAATGTTTTCATAGTTCAAAATGAAAGCTTGATTAAAAGGTATATTCAAAGGAGTCTTACCTGTTCCCCTTTCTTTTCCATTGTTCTTTTGGCAAATACTTCATTCGTTTCTGGTTTATCCTGCCTGGAATTCTTTTTTGCAATAGTAACAGCCAGGATTAGTTGTGTGATGCTTGGAAATTATATGTTTATTTGTTTTAATTTGTAAAAGATACCCATCATATTAAAAAATTATATTAGATGTCTCTAATGAAATATACTCAAATTGCCTTGTTTAAAGAATAAAAGTAAATTAAAGTGAAAAGATAAGAATTATGAAATTTGTATCCTAATACAGTATATTAAATATGTTTCATATCCTCATTTACACAACCAAAGCAAACTTTCTTGCACAATCACACTCTTTTTTTTTTTTTAAGATTTTGTTTATTTGACAGAAAGACTGTCAGCCAAAGAGGGAACTCAAGCAGGGGAAGTGGGAGAGGGAGAAGAAGGCTTCCTGCTGAGCAGGGAGCCTGACTAGGGGCTCCATCCCCATGACCTGAGCCAAATGCAGACGCTTAAGGACTGAGCCACCCAATTGCCCCTTTTTGATAAA
Source organism: Enhydra lutris kenyoni (assembly GCF_002288905.1). Taxonomy (NCBI): domain Eukaryota; kingdom Metazoa; phylum Chordata; class Mammalia; order Carnivora; family Mustelidae; genus Enhydra; species Enhydra lutris. Next base: position 17,205,479 of record NW_019154091.1, read on the forward strand.
ATGTTGCAGAATTCCTGAAGCAACATTTTGGTGAAAGTTGCTTTTTGATAAAACGTTGCAGAATTCCAGAAGCAACTCCAATGAGTCCAATTCAAAAAACACTAGTCTAAGCAGATATTTTGACTCATAAGTAGTTACTATATACTTACTATTTTATTGCTATAATTTATGAATTTTATTGTTCCTTAAATTTTAATAGATAGTAAGTTGACATGGGTAGTAAGTTTCGTCAGGACAGTAATAATGGTTTTTTTAATTTCCCTGGTTTCTCACTGGGCCTGATAATGCACATACATTAAATGTTTTTTTAAAGAAATTTGAAGAATCAAAGAATGAAAATGGATTAATGAGTTTCCAGGAAGTAGTCTGTTAAAGGCAGAACCTATATTCTTTAATAAATTATATGTATGCTCATAAATAATTATCTCATCTCCTATTTTAAAAGTTACTGATTATTTAATCTCCTTAGAAGATTTTGTGAGATGACTTATTAAATTGACATTGATTTGAATTATCCAGTTGCCTGACTTACAGGTTTTGTCAGCTATTTTGGCACCCAGTAGACATAACCTTATACGAATACACTCAGAAATGTATGTCAGTTTCCAGAATATTAGTAAATAATTTCAGAATTAAACTCCTTAGGAATGTAGAAAAATGTACTTTCACACAGATCTCCTTTAAAAAATTTGTATATTATAATCCACAAGATGGTGCTGTCTTCCCACCAGCAAGCCCATAAGCAGTCCTATGGGATATATATAAGCCATAAAATACAGTATATAGGACAGAGGGGAAAATAGTTTCTTATTTGAACAGAAACTCACATAAATGCCTCTAAAACTGTTTTTAAAGTCTGCTTTCCCCAGATATTCTTATTAGAACTTAAGTCTATTTCCTAATGCTTCAGCCTCATATGTTTCATGTAAATATGTCACCTCAGACTGACCATGTCCAAAACTAAACTCTTGATCTTCATCATAGCCCTCACTCAAACCTGTTTCACAGAACAACTAAATCTTATTTTTTGTTTGGGCCAAAACCTTGGAATATTTGCCCCATTGTTTTTATAAACCACAGCACCCCCCCACCATTCAGATTGTCAAGCAATCCTGTTGACTCTACTTTCAATGTATTTCCAAAATCTAGCCACTTACCATCTCTCCTGCTATTAGCCTATTCTTAGCAACCATCACCTCACAACTGATCTTGCCTCAACCTTTATGTCCCTGCAGTTTTTCCTTGAACTACAGCTTATGATTCTTTTAATCACTACTTAGATTATGTCATGGTACTTGCTCAAAACCTGCAAAGGCTCCTCATTTCACTCAGAGTAAAAGTTAAACTCCCAGTTCGCTCTTACCCCTCAGGACTCAACTCTACCATTGTCTTCTTCTCTTATTCAACTCCAGCCTCTCTGGCTTCCTTGTTTTTCTCTAAATGCAGGAGATATCCACCAGTCATGCACCACTACTCTAGCTCTTCTCTTTACTTGGAATGTTGTCTCACAAAGTACTACTTAGCTACTGCCGTATTTTCAAGTTTTTGCTTAAATGGCACCTTCTCAATGAGACCTAATTTGTCCCATCCGTAACTCAGTACTTCCATGCCACTTTCCAGCTCACTATATGGATACTTACTTATAATTGTTAACAACCATTTCCCCACTCCATGAGGGCAGAGGTCTTATTTAATTGATTTAAACCTAAAGTCTAGACTAGTGGTATTAGTAGGTGTTCAATAAATATCTGAGTGAATTAATTATGCTCTAAGCATTAATAATTAGTGTTGAATCAAAACCAATTTGATTTGCACTTTACAGAGAATTTCTATTAGAAATGTGGAAAAACTAAATAAGATGTCAATTATATTGCATAATGGGTATCAATCTTAATTCAAAAGATGTTTACTTACAACCCATAATATAAAACATATTGTCAATAAATGATGATACAATAAGCAAAATAGGCATCTCTAAATTTTGCCAAAGCTTACTTGGCATTACATGCTATAATTTGATGTAGCACTTCCTTCAGTGAAGGAGGAATTAGGATAATGCAATGAGCCAAACCAGGTTTCTTAGCATGTGCACTGCCGTAACATAAATGTATCTGTCATATAAATGCATATACACTTTTATATTTGATTTCAATTTTGGGGTTTACGTGAGGATGTTCTAATGTGGCTTTTATGCTCAGTCTGTGTATGTCCAATTGTGGTGGAATCAGATGTGGATAAAAAGCCCATTTGTCTGATTCAGTAAGACATCCCTGTGAGAAGCTGATCCAGGATATGCAGATTTCTAACATTTATACCAAAATGGGGTCAAGGATTCCAAACCAAAACAACTTCTGGTCACACTCATTTCTGTCATAGTCTTTTAGTTATGATTTGAAATAAAAAATGTATGTTCCACCAGTTTGACTATTTTTCTTAGTTTTACTAACTACTTTGGCTAAACACATATGTTATTAGTAGGTTATTTGACTAAATTGAAAAATAAGTACTTAGTAAGCTCTAAAATTAGTTAAAATGTCAAAACTGATTATGTAGACTAGTGCAAGGCTCTTTATGAAAATCTATGTTCCCATTTCAGACTGCCATAGCATAGAACTTTGCTTGTAACACTGTCCTTCCATTCCCATCATCATGAGCACTATCTTCACTATAATTATTTTACCATGCTCTATTTCAAATATTTACAAAAGCAGAGTGATTGAATGATTTTATCAAGTATTATTAGTCCATAATTTTTGTATACATTGGTCTCATACATTTTTAACCCATGAAAGTTCTTGAAAGAAATATAAAATCCCTGAAAAACACTACAGTCTGTGTTATTTCTGATCTTTAATAGCCCATGCCACTAGTTTATAAATTTCAAGCTATCAAATTTATTATTCAAGAGAGAGAGAAAGAACAGAAAGAGAGAAGGATTGAAGAAATTTAAATTTAGCAATGTTACTGACAGATGATTGTTGGGGCTCAGTTAACGAGGTTCATTCACAACATTTGCCTTTTAGATGACATTCTCTGACCAAGTCCTCTTGCTTTATAGGAATGAGCTCTCTACTTACCTATTATGCCATATGTAATTCCTCATTCTAACACCTGAAATAAACATTTACTAGTATAAAATGTTTTACTCAATAGTAGATGTTATTAATTCTCACCACATCAACTTTTCCTCCCTTTCCTTTGTGTAAAAGAAGACTTTCAAGACCCCGTATTTATGCAGGGCTATGTGACAAGTACTGGCCAAATGGCTATGAAAAGTAGCACTTGTCATTTCCAGTCCAGACGTTCTAAGAGTTTCTGTGAGTTCCCCATGCTCATTCTCTTTCCCTGTTGCAGTGACCCTGGAAGCCATGCTTTGAGATCTTATGGCCCAACACAGTAGAATTTCAGTCAACTGGGGTCCCTGAGTAACTTTCTGGAGGAGGGACCCACTGATCTCACAAGACATGCGTTAACATTTGGGAGACAGATTTTAGTGCAGCATAATCCAGCCAATACTGAATAATTAAATCAGTAAAGCATTCCCTGGCTATTAGTACCTTTCACATACCATCTCGTTCCAAAAAACGTGAGTACAACAGTTCTACTTAAAGGAGATAACTTGCATTAACTATTCAATGAACAAAGGCACAGTGCCTCCTTTTGCTAAATAATGTGATAAAATTGGAAGAACAAACAGGTATGGTCTCTACTATAAGCAAGTTTAGAATCTCTGGGGAAGACAGCTAATTTTGTTGTTGTTATTGTTATTGTTTATTAACCTAATAACGACAAATGTCCTGGAGAAAGAGAGTAGAGGGCAGTAAAGGGGTGTGACCTAATCTGGGAATTTAGGGAGGGCTGAAAAGGGATATCTGAGTAAGAGCTGATACTTGATGTTTGAGACTGGGATCAAGAACAATTTTGGAGGACTTAACCTTTGCAAAGATGGCCATCTTCCTAAAGAAATACATCTAAAATGACATCACCGTCTGGATCATAAGAACACAGATAAACTTGTAAGCAACATTTTAACTGCCAACAACTTGATCCAGGGAATAAGTACTCAAACTTAACATTTTTGTTGGGGGGGCTGGGGGTGTTTATGTTCATGCCTGTAAATAGAAGTCTAAAGTTGGAAACAAGCATGAGCACAGAAAATTATTTCTCTCCCACTAGCTGGAAAAAAAAAGTCAAGAAACTGCACATTTGGCAGGAAAATTCTAAACAGCCTACAAGTGCCAATATCAGAAGAACAATCTTTACACTATGTAGAAAATTGCTAGTTAATCCTTCTCCAAAAATTTAATTTTATAAAATGAAAGCAGGTTCTATGTTTTAGCTATAGTAATGAGTACATACATAGTTCTCTCAGATTGTTGGAAAATGTAAGCAAGATTTCAAACTATTTCAAACAGATTTAAACTGCGATCTTCCTAATATACTACTTAATCTCTTGCATTTATAGAATTGTTTAGACTTTCTAAAGCATTTTATATACATTATCTCATATGATGCCAATGGATGAAATATGCATAGATATATAATTATACATAAAAATGTGAAACCTGTGACAATTCCACAACCCTCAAAACTAAATATAAATAGAAAAGGAACCCAGTCAGTCTGGGGCCAGAGTAAGTGAAATGAAATCAGATTTAGAATAGTGTTAAACGGAAAAAGAATGCACAAGTAAAGAAAATAAGAATTGGAAAAGAACCTTTACAGACCATCTAGTTCAAACTTCCCAATTATAAAAATGATCATGACAACTTCATATAGTTTATAAGGCATTTTTTAATATGCATGAGACTTTCAGAGTACAGGTCATAAGTGGTAGGTGGACATAAGACAATCCTTTTTCTGGGCCGCATGTGACAAGCAAACAACACTTAATAACCAGGCTTTCTCCCTGTTGTCCATCAGCTGTCATCTAAATGCACTGAAATCTATCAGCCCTTAATTAAAACCAGGAAACACAATGGTATTTTATTTTATTTTTTAAATGTTATTTATTTTAAGTAATCTTTATACCCCACAATGGTATTTTAAATTTAGGGCCAGATGGTTATCCCACCATCAAGTCTTGCTGAGATTTCACTGCAGATATCCTCCCAAAACAGATCACCTCATTTCTACCCTTGATCTCTTCATTCTATTTCCAACATACCAGTTGGAATATACTGATAAAACATTACTCAGATCATTCAAGGTCTTACAAGAGGTGTCACCTTAGTATATCCCTAACATCTGTGGCTCTCCCTCCTGCTCACTTCTCTCTAACCATGGGAACTTAACCACTATTTCCCTGCGTTGCCTTAAGGGCAGGGCTGGCTGCATATGTTGTGGAACCCAGTACAAAATAAAAATGCAGATTTTCTTGCCCAAAATTTATTAAGAATTTCAAGATAGCATGGGTCTTGTGCAACAGCACAGACTGTACACCCATGAAGCCAGCCCTAAGGGGTTAGAATTTACTGTGCCTACTACCAGGACACCCTTCCTCCAGACACCCATGTGTTTGATTACACCCTACATCTCTTTTTCTCCCACCACTATTCCCTGAGCTTTCAGTCCTTTCTTTAAATGTCGCATTCTCAAGCCTTGCTACTCACCCTATTTAATCTTGTAACACACACACACACACACACACACACACACACACACACACACACACCATTCTTTACGTTATTTTTGTCCATAGCTCATAGTCCTATCTAGCACATGATACATTGTTCTTATTCAACCTGCTTCATTTCTGCCTTCCCTCATTAGAAGGCAGGTTTCAAGAGAGAGGTTTGTTTTTTGTTTTTTTTTAAATTTTCATAACTGTATCCTTTGCATTTAGAACAGTGACAAGTACTCAATAAACGTGTTGAAGGAATGAATGAATCAATGAATGAATGAGAATTACTGTTAGCTTTCAGCAGTAAAAGACCAAAGAATTGTGCATGGATAAACCACAGGCTGGATCCCAGTCCCTTTGACCCAGGAAGATTCTCAGGAATTACTTTAGAGCACTCTGAGCCCAACATAAACTTCATTATAGGGCATTAACTAAAAATCTGTTGGTAGAATTGCGGATGTAAAGAGCTGAATCAGAAATTCTCAGGTTAAAATGTGGTTACTAGAACACCACCTCTGTCCTCCATCCCTCAACAGCAGAATGTGTCTTCTTCCTCCAGCTTCTACCCTCTCTGCAGGTCTGGCATGTGAGATCTGAAACACTTAATATTACCCTGTCTATGCATCTTCTTCCTCCAGCCCTTCCAGTAAGTTTGGAGGGTAGGCAGCATGAAGTAAATCAGCTATTTTTCTTTTATTCATTTTTTGTAAGTCTAATTTTTCTCTCTAAATATTCACTTAGAAGATACAGAAACTGCTCTGTATAATAACTTGAGAATTAGATTTTTAAGCTTAAGCAGACTATTACAAGCACTGTGACTCAAATCTGGTTCTTTTTCATACACAAGAGTGAAGAAACAATTGTCTATCTTTTCTCTCATGTATTTCACTAACTCAAACTCATCTGCGCACAGCTTTTTATACCCAGTAAATGGAACTTATACAAAGTGAAAGTCTCTCTATAACTTCTGCTAACCTTAGATCAGCCCTCTTGACCATATATTAGATGGCATTACAAATCTCTGGAGACAGCTGTCTTCCTAGAATCCGATTAATCTTGTATTATTTTCCAACTAAGTATGAGTAAAGATCTTTATCTGAGTTCAAAGATCATTGGAAGTCTGTGCCGATGGGGAATATGTGCCATAATATTTTGAGTGAATGAGTAGGAAAGAAGATACACTAACAATATAATGGAATGGCTTGTCAGTGTGAAGGGCATAGCACATCTGAGGCTTGTAGTGACAGATAAGTAAAAAGGCAGCACTAGTGTGTCTGAGGGTATGTGTGTGTGTGTGTGTGTGTGTGTGTGTGTGTTGCAGTGAACATGAATTATGGTTGTTTTTCCTTCACTCCCAAAAATGCTTGTATGCAATGGAATCAGGGTGTAGTTGTAGATAATTATCTTAATGAGAAACCACAGAATGTAAAGTGTGTAAGACATAAGGGTATGATGGGTTGATAAAAAAGTAATGAGAACAACTGAAAGAGTATTTGGATTGGGATGAGAAATTATATTTAACAAAATATATTTTCTCCGACCTACAGCATAGGTCAGAGAAAAAGGTGCTTGAAATCCTTATATCAGAGTATATAACGTAGGTGATAACTACCTGATAGGCCTTCAGGCTTTCACAAATTAAGCTGTCATTAGTTAAAATATTGCATATAGCCTTTTAATCAGCAACAAATCTGTTCAGTTGCAATATCTATCTATCTATATAGATTTCTAGACATTATGTGTAAACTTATCCAATGAGAATTTTATTGAAGAATGAAATTAGTATATATTTTATAAGAATTCTTCTGAAATAGTATGTCTATCGAGAAAAGAAAATTATCTTAGTTTTGCATAATTCCGTTGAGAGACAGTTCTCTTCAGGTCTCTTGCATTTTTTCACACCTTGCGAGAGGGATTAACTTCCTCTTTTTCCAGTTTTTTCTAGAATATTCCTAGACCAGACAGCTTTGGAAGACAGCAATAGTCTCTCAAGAGCAAAGGGCTACTTCCCTGACTAAAAGATTTTAGGGTCTTAAACTTGGAATTTCTTTCCTGTAAAACTGTATTTTTAGACATTATCTGGCCTTCTTCATCACCCAATGCAAAGCATGTTGATACAAAACATGTTGACACACACATTTTCTGCTCTGACACGAATAATAATTTTCTTGGTCTCGGACCCAGAGTCTTCTGTCTTCTGCAAGCATCTGCGCAATTGTGGCAGTCTAACTTAAAGTTAGACTTTAAGTTAGACTATCTGTTAGTTTCCAAGGAGGCTAAAATTCTCAGGTCCACTGAAGTTCTTGGCAAACTTTATTCCAAGTGATTTTGTGTTTCCTGATGATCAATGATTAATAATCAGTATAATTTCAGTAACTATTTTAGAAATTTACCAAGCATTGCTGTCAAATTTGTAACACTAAAGTTATGGCCGTGATTTCCTCTCCCTTTTAGTTAATCTTCCTACCTCTGACTTCCTTTCAGGATAGCCCTACATTCCATGATGTCTCATTCATAACTTTTATAGACCTGCATCACACTTCAAAATGTGACTCATTTGTCCTAGAAAACATGAAATCCTATAAGGTTGCCCTTATTGAACAATAAGGACTTGGTGGTGAAGTACAACTTAGCAGAATTTTAAGGGAAATTTGCCATATCCTGTGAGTTAAGACTTCTACTTCACCACGAGGTCCTTAATCAAAATTGAGTTCAGAGGCAGATTGTCCTAGGGAAAGTTTATAAGCTTGAATGTTTAGCAAATTTGTGTGTTTATCCCGCATCTGCCGTGAGAACACAGAATGATCTTTTATTGCTTATTTAATAGATTGGGAAGATAGTTATTCACTCAAGAAATATTGATTGAGTGTCTTACCATGTGCCGGTTACTATTCTTCATAATAGAGATAGAGCTGGAAATAAGATCAGCAAATTTAAGGGGTACAATATTTGCTTATAACTGACATCCTAATTTGTATTTTGCCTTAACCTCATCTGTTCAGGATGTTTGCATTTCTTCTCATACTAGGAAAAAGTAGGTCAAATGCAGAGAAGTTGAGGGTGGGGAACTATTATCCGTAAACTGTTAGCAGGAAAACAGCTAAAATGGAGTTTACGTTCTAGTTGATGTAGACAAACAATAAAAAGTAAGCAAATAAAAAAATTCTACATAGTTTTGTTGAATGAATAGTTGAAATACAGGAATTAAAATTTTCTGTCCCCCAAAACATATTAAGAAAATTATGAAGAACAAGGCAAGGCACAAAAAGAGATACTGTAGATCAGGATAGACATTCTACAACAATACTACAGAGTAGAACATTCTGGGTGGCTCAGTCAGTTAAGCTTCCAACTCCTGATTTCAACTCAGGTCATGATCTCAGGGTGGTGAGATAGAGGCCTGCATTGAGCTCTGCACCTAGTGTAGAGTCTGCTTGAGGTTCTCTCTTTCCCTCTTCTGCCTTTCTCCCCTCTTGCCCCCCAAATAAATAAATAAATCTGGAAAAAAAAGATAATAGATCATTCTGCAATGTCTATAACTGAGCTGTCCAACATGATAGTCATTAACCTATGTGAATACTGAACATTTAACATGTGACTAGTATGACTGAGAAATTGAATTTCAAATGTTAGTTTTAATCATTTAAAGCTTAAATATAAACAACACACCTGTGGCTCTCGTCTGCCATACTGGAAAGTGCATTTCAAAAAACTTTCGAGACTTATTTATCGTTGCTTGGATAATTAGAACCCAGGCCTCCTAACTCCAAATTCACTCTTCTTTGATACCACAGTAAATGTGACCATCAAAACTGGCTTCTTCTATACAAGAGAAGACTTAAACAAGTTTGAGAAGTAAGTTTGTATTTAATTCATTTTATTTTTTTATTTTAGTTCTATTGATGTTAATAATTTGATTGATAATGATAGTTAGCTAAAAAAAAATTTTCATGAAGTTTTTTTTCATCAAATTTATAAATCTTACTTCCTTAGAGAGGCATCATGAAATACTAAGGAGAAAAAAAATTAAATTGAAGATTGAACCTTGTGGAATTTTTTTAAGTTTTTGTTAAAATTTCTGTGTGTGTGTGTGCACGTGTGTGTGCACATGCGAGAGAGAGAGAGAGAGAGAGAGAACACACATGCCTGCGTAGGAGTGCCTGTGCACACACATTCCAAGTTTGTGGAAGCCAATCTGCATATAAGCTTGGTAAACAAACTTATCTAACATGATTTGAGAAACAAAAGAAAGGAATTCTGTTATAAAATCTCTCTCCACCAGACTAAGCTCACTATCATTGATCTTCGCCATAAATCTTTATTTGTATCAGCATTGCCATTAATAAATAACAACCAGATTAATCAATTTCAAAATGAGAGGACTATTTTTTTTTTAATCAAAATCTTGTTAGCATCAGAAAGACTGAATAATCTATCTTGGTCCATGAGAAGCAAAGAGAAGAAAATCACTGTAGGATTTAAAATCACAGAGAAATAAAGATTTTAGCAGGAATGTGAAATTAGAAAAAAGGCTGACTCAGAAAATCAAATCTAGGTGAATTTGAACAGCTATGAAAAAGACATTAGTTTTTGAAAAAAAAATGACAAAAGAAGTTCAGATTATTTCCTTTTATTCAAAAATCAGGGTGACCCTGGCTACATCGAAGCTTTTACTATGCTGTATTTTGTTCATGATACTTATCACAACTTTAAAATTTGTCTGAATAATATGTTTTTGTTGATAGTGTGTTTCTTCCAAGAAACTAAGCTCCTTGAGGGCAGCATTCATGTCTCTTTTTGTTCATTGTTGTAATACCATCATCAAATTCCTGTTATATAGTAGATATTTAATAAATATTTGTGGAATAAATGAGTGAACAAATGAATTATTAACTCAGTTAGACTGCACAGATCTCAGGGCAGTGTGTATGGCACTGCAATAGATTATAAGACAAGCAGAGGTTTTTTAAATGTTTATTCCTGATGACAACAGCTATCATCTATTGAGAAGTTTACACAGGCCAGGCCAGTAAGTTCCTCATATATTTAATATAACTTAAATACTCAAAAGTATCCTTTTTGGTTATGGTTATACAGACTACTATTCTCATTTTCTAAAGTAGGTAATAGAAGTGCAGGGATATGAAGTAATTACCCAAGATCACGTAATCAAGAAACATCAAGATTCTAACCCAAGTCCGTTTAATATCTTTGCTTTTGCTTGATCAGCTCTATTCCATGTGATATATAGACAAGGCCAGGGAAAGAAAGCATAATTGTCCAAAACAACGTCACCTACTTCAATATTTTGCATAAAGCTGGCTCTGGTTAGTGACAAAATATATAGGATCGAGCTGGGGTCATATAACCTGGTCCCAGAGGCAGCAAACGAGTTTGGGGCTAATGCACACCTTACAAATACTGGTAATGTTGCTTGTTTTGAAGCCAAGAAAGACCTATAAAACAAGATTTGCAGAGTCGATGTGCAGAAAGCATAAATCTCTACGGAAGATTTCCTATTTACAGTTGGCTCATGTGGCATGCAATAAAGGATTGCTATCAAACTAAAACGAATGTAGCCTGTAGCCCCCAAAATTCCAGTTCCAGAAATAATAAGGAAGGTTTGTAATCATTAATAATGGGCCATAACCAAAAACTACTATTAAGTGAAATGGTGTTTTTCTGGAATTTTGGAAGGTATTTAGGACAGGAACTATCTTCCTTAAAAACTGAAAAAGTTGCGGGAAAAGAACTTCATTGCAGAGAAATGATCATGGCCATTTGGGCATCCAAATGTATACATTGAATACAAAATATTTCTTCTCCAAGAATTCTGGTTTACCAGCATAAACTATTTTCATACCTCTAAAGTTTCTGTACGCTCTCTGTGATGGGGAATTATCACTGACCACACAGCAGGTAGTACAAGTACAGCTTGAGTGACATTTGACGTTATGCACCCATAATCGGATTAGAAGAGGGGTAGTTCTGAATTAATCCACCCTTAAAACATTTTAAAAATTAGATTTTCGGTTTCCAGGGAGTGTGTCGTCTTCACTAGCATGGCCTTCGGGCGCCACCCAGTGGAAAAAGCAAGGAGCCCTCAAAGCTTGGAAACATTACTTTTTCTTCAAGTCCAAGATCCATTCTTTAAATATATAACCTTGTGAGCATCTGGATTAAATCTCCTAATGGGAGAACGCAGATTTTTTATTTTCTTCTGCAGCCCGGGAAGCCAGTAGGACACTGTGTGGGCACCCCAGAGGAAACTTCTCAATACACTTCTGCATGCAGCCATATGGTTAGAATCAGCGGGCTCGCCCAGTGCCAGTTTACAATAATGGGCGTGTATATGAATAACATGCAAGCAATCAGAGCAGCTCTGGGTTTCATAGCCTCCCTCTGAATAGGGTGCTTTTACACCTCATGGAAAAGGCAAACTGGACAAGGGCTAATATTTTTCTCCCCAGTTAAGGCAGCAGGTCTGCAGTTAAAGTGATGTCAGAGTTTCCATTTCAGCTCCGTATTCTCAATGCTTAGCGCTTTGACGTAAACATTAACTCTGCGGGAATATAGATATATATTCACTTATATTGCATCTCAGTCCAGGAGAACATTCTTCTTGTTAAATAAATGATCTTGAAAATAAATTAGATTGAACATCATAAAATTCTATTTTTCGAAGAGGTGGGACTTTAGAAGGGGGTGATAAAGGAATTTTTTTTTTCCTCAGCTACTATGTTTTCTTTCCAATGTCTTAGAAGAAAACAGCAGGAGTCATCACAACATAGAATTAATCTTGCCCTATCAGACTTGATTCCCTGTCAACAGGAGCATTATCTAGTTACTCAGATTATTATAATGCTACACAAGGACTTTGTAAAAACCAAGTCAAAGCTGCATTTTCCAGTTCTATCCTCCTAACTGACATGAACAAGTAATTTAGAAAATATGTTTGAACAAACAACCAACCCCCACCACCCCCACAACCCCCACCACCACCACCCTGCCTGGTAGCACACCCCCCCTCTCAAAGTCACAGCCTCAACAGATTGAGGTTTCTGTGGTAAGGCCCGTCTGCAGGCAGTACCTGTTACCATAATAAAAAAGCACTTTAGTCTTCCTTGCTGTCCAAAAAGTTCCAGTTCTAAGTACTTAATTCACTGGGGGGGAGTTAAAGATGGAGAAAACGCAGCTGTCTGATCAAGGCCATAGTTCTCTCTTGCATGATCCCCAATTTGTGTAAAAGGAAGAAGTGGGGGAATCTCAGATCCCTGACTCTGCAGCTAAAGAAGAAAGAAAGAAAACCTGTGAATTTAGTATTAGGTTAAAAAAAAAAAAAATGAGTGTCTTTGGCATGAAAACCGCTCTTTAACTTGTAAAAGCTTTTTTTATTGATTTGAAAAAGAAAGAGCAGTTAGTTTCTTCAATGGAGGGATTTGTAGAAAGGGCTGACGTGATATTCCGAGTGGATTTATTTCCACTTTGATGTGATGTCATATGTTTAACTTGTTTTCTAGTATTAGGGCCATGCCATAGCAGATAAAAATGATTACCTTCTAAGAATCATGTCTCATTTGCTACCCAATCCCACCTCAACCTCAAGAATACCAAAGTACCTAACATAAATTTAAATACCCTGACTTGTGAAGCATGTTAACTTGGGTGTCACCCGTATTTTTTCCTCACCTCTGTCCATATATCCTCGCACCCACCAACAAGGCTTAGAGATGCCTGGCGTTTCTTAAAATGTGTTCTGTATTTTCACATCACTGACTCTTCTCATCTCTCTAAGAAATGCAGAACCTAAATCATTGTACTTGGGATCAGAATGAAGGCCATCCAGGAAGACGAATCCAAGGCTTCGGAGTCAGGGCAGGGAGTAAGGATACAATACTTATTATCATCTCCCTGAACCCCAGACATTATCAGTCTGCGAGTGAAACTTAATCCTAAACATAAATTGCATTTCCTAAAAAAACATAATCTTGCCTTAAGACACCAACCTCCCTGATTACACGGAATGTCTGTGTTTACACGTTTGTACAGAGCATGCTGACTATATTAGTGTCCTAGGAAACAAACCGTGTGCCGCTCACAGACCTGCTGCAAGCACTGAGGAGAGAAAGAAAGAGAAATTGTGAAATCAGACCCCCGATCTCGAACTCCTTTCAAATTCCTGAAGTACATTAGCTTTTCTCCTGCATGATGTGCACGGTAGTATTTCTTCTAATGAAATCTGACTAAAAGTTTAAATGAGTTTAATGCATGAAATGTATAAATAAAATGTGGCCTTGATTAAATTTAGACTTGATACATAACTTAAATGGGTAGCACAAGAACAGCTTTGGGATCATGTGTCCAGACTATTTTGGGCTCTGCAAAAGTAGTTTGGATTTTATCAGATAACGCAGAGCGCTTTCTATCAGGAGCACAATATATGTTCAGAGCTGAAATCTGCAAAAGGACTGTGGAGAAAATAGTGTAATTGAAAAAGGGGAAGAGTGAGAAAATAAAACTAGGTACTGGGAGACCACAGAATGGAATTCTGAAACGTTGATTTGCAAAGAGCGACTCTCGCGGAGGTGGAAGATTTCAGTTAGAGTTCCTTCTAGATGTCTTGCAGTTTCAGGACTTTGGGAAAATAGCTTAATTTCATGGAGCCTCAGTTTTCCTCATTTGTACAAGTGGATCAAGATGCCTTATCTGCCTACCTCCCAGTTTGCTGGACAGATCAGAAGGAGATAACACCCACAAAAGGTCTTTGTGTATGGGACAGAGCTTCAAAAATCCAAGGCATGATTATAACAGACTTTCTTAACTATAGAAATTTCCTATTCGTATCTAAGAGTTACAAAACAAATATTCCTTCCAGCTAACATCTAATGTATAGAACCCATTATATGTAATGGTTAGGTTAAAGTTATTAGAAAGGGATAAATTAGCTTAAAAAAAAAAGCTCTTTGGAAAACTTCTGCAACTATGGAGGAAACTTTGGAAAGTGGTAGTAAAGTGAATGGCCTTTGAAGTCAGGCATCCTCCACGTGAATCCTTCCTCTGTTACTTCCCAACTATAAGTAATATAGCTACACGATAGGGCAAGTTACCAGCCTTTCATAAACTGCTTTGTTATCATTTATAAAAGAGAGATTATAATACCTGCTCAATAGTCTTGCTGGGACAATAAGACATGATGCGTATGAAAGTTTTACCTCATGCCTGGTATTTAATAGCAAGTATTTAAAAAATTCTACTTTATTTCCATAAATATAAATGCCACGATAAGCACTTCAAGGAGACCACACCCATAAATAAATAAAAATTATTCCACCTCAAAAGAAAGCCAAAGAGTTACTCTTCACTAACAGTTTAAAAATGGAAGACAAATGCTGAAGTCAGGAAAGTGAAAACAAACAAACAAAAGAGATGAAAATTCATTGAAACATAAGGATGGGGGAGGACAGAGTGACAGAAAGTTCTCTTAAACCTCCTCAGCAGGAATGTTTGATGATTCTAGGCAAAACCACAGCCAAAGTCTTTTTTTTTTCTTTTTAAAATATTACACAATGCCACTCAGTTTCAGACATTTAATAGAATGAAACCAGGTGAGTCTGAGCCAATTTTGCCTTTCATTTTTCAAATTTGTTTATTACTTAGCTTAAACCACAACATTCTGAGATCTCACAAGAAAATCTGTTTCTGTAAAATTTTCAGCCTGATTTCCAAACCAGAAAAGAGGTTCAAGTAAACTTGGGCCCATTTCAAAAAAGCATCTGAGATTCTGGATGTTTATTTGATGCAATCTGGACTCCTGACCTTTTGAGGTTCACCCACCACCAATAAAAGAGCCTACAATGAATTTACTGTGCAAGGATCTAGTGCCTCAGCGTCTGAATGGATAAAAATCCCATTGGTCTTAAGGAAAGTTGTTTCTGAACACATGCGGTGGAATCAAGCCTTAAGCAGATATATTGATACCCTCCTTTTAGGAAAATATACCAGCCAATCAGTGCCGTAGCCCAGAAAAATCTGTAAATAGGTTATTTATTCAATATGCTTTATGAGTTTAAAAAATTTTCCTAGGTTGACACCATTAAGAAGAGACTCTTGTTGGAGTAGGCAAGGGGTTTAGTATTTCCTGGAGCACTATAGAAAAATTCAGACCAAACTGCTCTCTCCGTACAGAGCTGCCTTTAACATCAATGTAAGGCTTTAGAAAGTATGCCAATCCTCCCCAAGTTCTTGAACCTTTTCAAAAACTGAATTCTACCACTTTTGAAACGATGAACACTGAGAAATTGGATTTGAAACCACAGCATTAAATGCTTAAAATCTGATCCTTCTGTCAGGACCTGGGATAAATTAAACTGATGTACATTATTTTTAAGAAAGGAAAAAAATATGGGAAGTAGATTTTGAAGCCTGAAGGCATAGAACAAAACAAGTTTTGCAGGTGATACAAACCATCTTAGTTCATTCCCATAATGGCTTTCTACTTCCATATGGTGGCCCATACTGGAAATAATTCTTGGGAAAACACATTTATATGTGATAAATAAAACATTATTTTAGGGGTTTCTGTTTTTATTTTCAGAGTATGCTACTTTTTCTTCAGTGTTCGAACTGCTGTTTAAGTTTTGTTTTGTTTTTACTTTGGTGCTTGAGTTTATTACATCAAGAAGTAATAAGTAGAGAGTGCTAGAGAATGTGTCTAAATGATAAGGGTATAAGGTGAACAATTATCAAGTGTTTCCATCAAATGAATTCAATGCAGCTGGATGATATGTATTAGGATTTAATCAAAGCCTCAGGAATTTAAACACAAAATGGGTTGAGTTTCACTTTAGCATATTTTAAACTTGTTAGTTACTTTATTAATATTTTATTAGTAAATATCATTAATCTCGGACTCAAATAGCATTAGTCTAAAGATAAACACTTTAAGAGCAAAAGCCTCTATCCTTACTGACTGTTGTCAATGGTAGAATTGGACTTTGTAACAGGAACAAAACTAATTAAAACTTTCCTAATTTAGAGAAATCTTTTAAAAAGGGGATTTCCTGACAATGATTCAGGCAGTGATAAGGCAAATTCAAACATCAGGAGAGATAGAGCTATAGATAACCATCATCCAAATATTTTATTTCAATTTCAAAAATCTAACAGTTGAGGCCTACAGCCTGTATCTCTGCCAAAGAGCATGGATTTTTTTTTTCTGCCAAAGATCATTCTGATATCAAGTATAAAGTGGACATCTGCAAAGTAGGAATTAGAAGAAAGAGGTCTATCAATTTTCACTTTAGAAAAAAATATGCATTTATACATATGTACCAACATTACTACTAAAAGTAGCATGCTTTGTCAGTAAAATTAAAATTATTCAAGTGAACTTTGGATTTAGTGTGGGTTTTTAAGGTTTGCATGAATTTCACTTAAAAGCCTTATACTCTTAAATAATTAAAACATACATTGTGCATTATAGATTTAACATTAGGCACTATAGACTATAGACCTAAATGTCCCAAGCAGGCTGTAGAATATTTAAGAAAAGATATATACAAATGGAAGTGGAGACATTAAATATCAACTTGGAAAAATGGGATGAAAAAGAATTCATGAAATACATATTTGAGACAATGAAACTTAAAAAATTCACTGAGTATCATTTTCACATAGACCTTTCTCTCTCTCTCTCTATTTTTTTTTCTTTTTTCAAAAATACTCCCAGAACACACAGCCCCAATACCAGAGGGAGAACAAATGAATGCTAACTGGAATTGTACCAACTAGTTGAGGGCGAGAGGAGGCCACACCTCCATAACCTCCCTTTTCAGTCCGCATTCCAAATGGTTTCATTTGATTTCATAGCGTCAAAAGTGAGCAGAAAACAGACTCTTGATGCAACACAACACACAACCCCTTTTTACCTCTCACATTAAACAGTTCCTGCGAACTCAAGCAAAAGTAAGGCAGATTTCTGGTGAAGGTGACCTTTGCAGGCAGTCACCAATTCGTCCGAATTATTCAAGATACTGTCTTCTCAGTCTCAGGACTTGGAGAATAAAGGGCTTAAAGTGTTGGTGTGTTTTTGTTTTTGTTTTTTCTCTCCACATCATTTCACTGAGTTGGACCTGAGATTCAGAGGAAAGCCAAGGAATGCGGCAAATCTGAGGGCTGCTAGTGTAGGTGCAGGTAATTCCTAGCGGAGGATGTTTTCTGGGATTTGTTGGACTCTCCACAGGATTCTCCACACTCATGTATATAGCAGTGTGAGGTGTGAAGGGTATGCTTTTTAAAAGGAGCCTTATTTATCTGTATATCCTTCCTCTCTCCCACAAGTGACTGATGGGGGTTTTTAGTTAACCTTTACTCATTTACTTTGCTATTTTTGCAGCTATTTTTTTATCTAATTTTGCAGTAGATTGGATACATTGAAACTTTTAAAAAATAAACATGCTAAACTACAGACAAATGAATTCTCCTATTTTCTCTCATACATGTAACAAATATCATACAATGGGGGACCCCCTGATAAGACATGACTAATACTCACCTGTCATTGCCCATTGCCTGTCAGTTATTTGCTGTATGAGAAACTGTGTTTCAGTCTGTTGCATATTAAAATCATGTGATGACAGGTTTCCATTATTTAAATAGTTTATAATGAAGAATGGCTTACCAATGACTTTCTTAGACATTTTTTTTTCCCATAAAAAGGATTCTCAAATTTGTTCTTCTGGGAGAATTTAAACAATTTAGTCTTCATCTGAGATTATTTTTTTTCTCCATTGAATTTATTGTTAAAAAAAAAAGAGGCTGATAAATCATCAGCTGAATAATTTGGTCTTACACAGATAAAAATGTATTCCATGAATTCACAAAGGGCTGCTTCGTACTAGAGTAACACCTCACACAGTGGGTTTTGTCGACTGACTCTTAGCTGAGGGCAAAACTATTTGTGTACTGTCACAAGTTTCATCCAAAAAAGGCTCAGAGTACTTTTCAAATTAAACACCACCATTAAGTTGAAATGGAGCCACCCTGGAGAGACTTCATGGTCTGTCAATCATTGCATGGCCACTTCACAGCTGATGGGGAAACAGCATATTTTTGGCAACATGGTAAAACCCTTTTCATACCAAAAATACAGTGGTGTCTTTGATCTCATAGAGGGAAGGCAAGACTTGTTGGCTTTTTCCTCAAGGATTCATCCAAAAATCCACAAGACCAAATCCATTACTCACACAAAACTCTTGCTGGCGTTGACCACATGACATAGAAAAGAGACCTTTTCAGAAACATTCAATAGGGAATTTTCCTCTCGTGCTAGAGTTTGCAAAATTCCTGAGAGATTTTTTTTTTTTAAACTGGAAAATAACTCTGACCAAAATTTATGTTCATCTGTTACCCCAAATGCTGGCTTCCAATTGAAGCTGCCTTGTTATTTTGTTAATAGTGCTCATTTAATTGTTTTATATATTTTGGGAAAGTGTGTGTGTGTGTGTGTGTGTGTGTGTGTGTGTGTAAATTAGGAATTCCTAAGAAATTAAGAATGTACTTTTATAAGCCAGGTCTTAACTTGTTAATTATGTATTAAGAATTAAATAAGAGGACTAAGGTCTAATTTACTATGATTTTTCAATAAGATTTTAATTCTTTTAATTCCCAGTCTATAATGAGAAACAAAGTAACTCATTCATTTGTAATTCTCTCAGTTACTATAATAAGGTCATGGAATGAACACCTGAAAATAGTTATATAAAGTTGCAATATTTCCTGAGCTTGGCCTGTGTTAAACTTGACTCTGGATCCCAAATGGGATAGAAGTGAAATTAAAATGTCTTGAACAGATACTATGTGCCTAGAACTCTGCTAGCAACTCGTTTTCGTCATCTCATTTAATCCTCACAAGAATAATGTGGGTGTTACAGTAGACTGTAGGATTGTTCTCAATTATTCGCTACCTTCCCTATGAGACAATACTTTCTGCCTCATTCACATACGGATTGGGTATGTGACTTCCCCTGGGAAACGTAAAAAAGTCACTCAGTGAGAGTGATGCACAAATCATGCAAACAGACCCTGTTAGAGTCATCCTATGGTTTCTACATCTCTTCCCTCTGCCTTGAGACAAACGCAAGCTGAATGGGGAGCCTCCTTCTGTGGAAAGGAAGAAAATGGAGCAGAGCTGTGCCTAACCTGAAAAGGATCTGCAGTCCAAGCAAAATGAAACTTTGTTGTGAGCCATTCGCATTTTGGTAATGTTTGTTACTCCAGTATAACTTAACAGAATGCCCACAAGTATCATTAATATTCATTGTGCAGAGGAATGCATTGAGGATCAGCATAATTAAGTATATCACCCAAAGTAACACAGAAAGTAAACTAACCATCAAGGAAATGCATTCAGAGTTGCCCAGCTCCATACCCTATATTCTACCTTAGAGTACTTCAGAATGTCAAAATGCATGCTAACTCATTATCCAGGAAATTCCTCATTGAACTAGAGAACCAAACAGAATGATCTGTTATTCAACTGAATCACATCAGTCTTCCTGAGTAGGCTTTTACCAATGCTAGACTATCAGTTTGAAAAAAACTCCTTTTTTTTTTTCATTTGTACATCCGTCTTCTGTCATTTGTCATCTGCTTACCTTTCTTTTAAGATTAATATATTTAATATTTTCAATACTGAAATCTCAATTCTGTAACAGGTTCAAATCCCTCATCAGCCATGTTAGGTATACTGCCTTGAACAAGTCACTTAGTCTTTGAGCTGCCATCTTTGGTATATATAAAGGGAAAATCACTTTCAAAAGTTTTCTATAAGAATAATCTATTAAAAATGTAGGCACAGCAGGCACATAACAAACATTAAATCCTGTTTCTAGTATCCTTTCTCTGCTTCTGGTTAGGAAACTCCTGTCTAGTATAGCTAACACAGGGTCATTGATAGATGGATTTGTAATATGTTTGAAACCAACCCCACAAATACAATAATTTGCTTGACTTTGCTTTTCCTCAGCTTATACCTTTGAACCTTTAGTTTCCTCCAAAAAGACAAAATGATTTTTTTTATTTTATTTTTTATAAACAGACAAAATGATTTTTATTTTGTTTTGTTTTTCTAATGGGTTTTTCTAGGTTATTTTATCACAGTTTGGCCATATTTTTGTTTCTATTAAAGCAAAAATATCAGACCTTCTATATTAGATTCATTGGGCATTACTGTGTTTTTATTCCAACACATGCTATAGGCTTAAGTACAAAATTCTACAATGTTTTAACTACAGCATTCCTTTAATCTAATTATCAACCAGAATTCGACAGTTAATCCTTTTGTTCACTTCCAGCATTGTTAAAGTTAAAGTATAACATCAGGGTTACTGATCCAGTTTCCACTTAGTGTTAAATTGTTTATCTTTACATTAAATTTTGCTATCAGTCACTAGGTCTTGGGTCACATCAACAAAATCCTCATTTTATGAGAAACAAACAAATAAACAAAAAAGGTAGTAGACTTCAAGTTCAAAACCTGAACTGAAATTAAGATTCTATCAATTACTAGAACACTAAATTTCAATTTTCCTTTCTGTTAAATGGATAAAACAATTTATCTTTGTGATACACACATACCTTTGAGTTTCAAAGGAGAAAGCATTAGGAAAACATTACTATAAGCTGTAAGAGTGATATTAAAGTATTGGGAATTTTTGCTATCGTAACTAAAGTAAAAAAAAAAAAAAAAACACCTTTTCCTCCTATGCTATAATGTTATCTGAGGCAGTTCAAGAAATGCCATTATTTTTAAAATATATGCACAAATAATTAACATGTACTTACACATATGTTTGTATATGCATGCAATATGTTTTTTTTAAACTCTGGGTTTTTAATCTGCAAGAAAGTGAATTGTTTCCCACATTTACTTAAATCACATTATTAACAAATTGACACCAGACTTACTTACTGATTTTGACCTACCTGGAAAGATAAGAAGAGCTTTTTATGAAAGAAGAGACTTTAAAATACAATTGAGTAAAGCAATCACATATTACAACTTTCAGTTGTTTAAATCTCACAAAAAGAACAGTCTTGTTGACTCTTTACATGTAGTTCAATTTTACCTTTGCATTCTAAGATGTACACATTATGTTCAATTTCCTTTTCCGTCCTCTATCTAATTCAGTGTTTAGGTTATTTTCATTTCTGTAACTCATCACTATTTATCAGGTACTATTAGCACTAGTATTTTCTGCTCCAACAAATGTGAAACAAATTTAAAACCCAAGGAGCTGATCTTGAAGTAATCCTAGAAGAAAACGTGGTTTTCAAATTCTCCACAGCCTGCACAATAAATTAGACTGAGTACAGAGAGACTTTTCACAGAGAAAAGCAACATGTGTAGAAAACATAGATGTTTGCCTGGGTGCTCGTGTTTCCAGACTGGTTTTCCTCTAACGCTACTAAAATGATACTTGACTTGACCTGAGCACTTCTAACAAATGGTAAATAACCAGATGCCCACTAGTCACCTCTTTGTATCTTTGTTACCAGATATCGTTAGCTGGTTTCTGCATTATCCTTTCATATACTTGCAATAATGCATCATCACATCTCTTTAGTTGTGTTTTCTTAATCATTTCACTTCAGTGGTTTCAAGTATAAACTCACCATCAAAAATATTGCACTTTTGTTATTATTTATTAATGTCTACCATGTTGGAATTCATGGTTTAATTATCACAAAAACTTGCCTTTGTGGTCGTTCAAAATGAAAGCAGCAGAGTTCATAATCTTGGCTCACCATGCTATCTGTCCATGGTCTTTGAAAGATGGCATATTTTCAAATATCCCAGACTGGCTCAAAATGCTGTCATATGTCACATTGGATTACCTTAGCCAGCTTGTGTTATGTTACATCAAGGATGTGACTAACATCAACCACATGTAATGCAGCAGAGCAGTGCTATCCGCCAGATAAATTTCAAAACGGCATGGTTTTTAGAAACCAGGATTTAGAAATTTCTGGTCATTAAGGAAGAAAAGAGATCTTTAAATTTTAAAAGAGATTTCTATTTTTTTCACCCTTAGTTTCAAAGGATTTGGCAGTTAGAGGCAAATTACAACTCACCATACTGAGTATTCCAAATCAAAGTTAAGCAGCAGAGAGACTCTGAAATGTATAATATCAAGAGCATTCCAGAGCATGGTCAAGTGAAAGTTTTATGTGAGTTACTTAAATGCGAGTTAAATGCGAGTACTTTAGAAAACATTGTTCGACTGAATATTTGTACACGAAGACACTAACTTTAATTTTAAAAAGGAGCAAATGTTGCATAATTTAACCATACTTCAGGTTACACCAGTTTCCATTTGTCCATTTCCATCATATATTTGCATATTTTTCAGGGGACAAAGGAAATATTTACCAATGAAATAACCAGGACAGTTCAAATATTTCTAACAGACATAATCTAAATTTATGCAAATCAATAAAAATTATGTATCGGAAATGTTATTAATAGTATCATGCAACAAATAATGTCAGTCTACAGGATTCTACTATTCTAATACTCTATCAGTCTTCAAAGATACTAAGATTCTCCAAGAAGCCATGAGAGTTCATTGTCAATAACAGGGCCAAAATCTCAAATGAGAAAGATTCTCACCTTTCCTGCTCATGTGACTGGAAATGCAGTTCAGCCGTTTTTTCTGATAATGGGATCAGCAAGAACACTGTCTCTCGGTTAAGCCTATTCATGAGTATCTAGGATTAACCAACACTATAAAGGATATTACCAGTTTTAAGTTAGAATTTACAATTTATCATATACCTTATTTATTCTCCATTACAGTAAATTCCATCTCTAACCATTTTGAAATCTCTAACGCTTCTGGCTCTTTTTCTCTATCTACCTTGGCTCCTACTTTAGCTAGTTTTACAATAGCACTACAAATAAATTTTGTTTCTCATCCTGTTATGCGTTCTTGTACCCACAACAATTTTTTGAATCAAGGAAAATTGAGCCATATTTTTTTTAGAATTGAATTACTGGTCTCAGTAGGGCTATAGGGTTTTCATTACTCACATTGTCCTGTTAGTTACTATCATTTAAGCTAGTGTTTCTCAATGGGACAATTTTGCCCCTCAGGGGATAATTTATAGTGTCTGGGGACGTTTTGCATTGTCATGACTAGGGGGCTGCTACTAGCATCTGGTGAATAGAAGCTAGGGGAGATCTGAACATCCTACAATGCACAGTAGACCCTACATAACAAAGAATTATTGGCCTAAAATGTCAACAGTACCAAGGTTGAGGAACTCCAGTTTAAACTACTCATTGACTATGTGTCAACGTTTTTCTACAAATATTTCCTTCGAATCTCTTTGATCTAAACATCCAAATGTCTATATAGCCTCTCCACTTGCATGGCCACCGCCACAAGCATGAGCCACTCAAACTCAACTAGTCACAGATTAATCTCAAGTTCTCTCCTTTGATCCTTCAACCCCAATCGTAGTGAATGGAGTCACCACCCACTACCTAGGGTCGCAAGCATACACCCGGAATCATCCTTCACATAGCTCTCATCCACACACCCAATCCATTACTAGGTTCTACCAGTTCTGTGGCCTAAATATTCTAAATAGTCATCTCAATTTCTGTCCCTCTAACACCAAGCACCTTGTGTGAACTACCAGTGTTTCTACTTCAACTTCTTGCACAGACTCACCACATCCACTCTTAGATTTCTCCAATCCATTTGCCAAAATGCACCGAATGTGATTTTTCTAAAAGCTCAGATTTCATCATGTATTAGCTTCTAATATATGCATACTTCCGATACACTGAGAAAGGCTTTTCCTGTTTTGGTCATGCTTCTCAACCACATTCCATGCCACTCCTCTCTCTTTTTTCTCAGCAGAGCAGCCTTCACTGTACCTTTCCTCACAATTCTCCTTTATTTAAATAGTCACATGCTTCAAACTTACTTTGTTAATTTCACAACACACATTGTTGACTATTCTAAATCATTAGTTATTTCAGACTAATGTTTGTAATAATCCTTAAACTTAACTTAAAATGTTAGAATTTATCACCATCCCTTTTATCCAATGTCTTGTTCATCCCTAAGTTGAGCTTCTTGAACATATCTTCATGCCTTCTTCTAAATGAAGCACATACTATATTTTCCAGGTAACTACATATACTAACATATCTTCCTACTGCCTTATACATTAGTCCAGGTGGTCAAATTGTTGGCCACAACATTTATTTTCCATTTTCCCTTCCTGATATTTAATACTACAGAGAGGTCAGAGACCACAAATGTTTTTTTGTTTGTTTTTGGGTTTTTTGGTAGATAACATTTTTTCCCATTTCTTGGGGTTCTTTTAAAAATTATTCAGTGTAATCATATGTAATTAAAACTGTTTCATAATATATGTCTAGGTTGTATGTCCTATCTAATACTAAAACTGACAATAATAAGAGAATTATCATTAATTGAGCCCTTAGTATGTGTCAGACACTGAGCTAAGTGCTATATACATAGCATTAAATTTCATAATTGCCAGAGGAGCAGATTGCTATTGTTATCCCCATTTCACATATGGGAAAACAGAAACTTAGAAAGGTTATTCCCCAGGTGATATGAACTAGGCTTAGGAAAGGCCGTATGACTAGTTTTGGGGAATAGAATGGTGGTAAAATTTATTTGTCACTTTGAGGACAAGACCATAAAGGATATGTTTTCTCTACCCTCTCTTTCACCAGCTCATTACTTGGATGTTGATACTCGGGATGACTGTGGAAGCCATTGTCAAAGAAGGCAGAGCCTCCATCATCCTGGTTCTTTGAATATACTAAATGAAGCAGAGGTCTTCCTCAGTCCCAATCAGAAATACCTACATTGGATTGGTAGGTGAGTGAAATATAAATTTGTTTATGCTAAGCTACTAACTTTTGCACTTTGTTTTGTGTTTCTCTCTAAACATTTACTAATGTAAGTAAAAAATATGAAATGCTACACATTGAAACTCTTCTAGGAAAAACAGGTATTCAGTAAATGTTTAGTACGTATTAAAGGAAAATACTTCATGTAGAAAATTAATTGTTGGACTGCCATTGGTAAGATATCTGTTGTAAATAGTTTTCCTGGTGACAGTATAGATATAGCAACACAAGGTCTCAAACCACAAAGATTACAAATGCAAACTACTTTCAGTATTAATATTCATAGCTAATTATCTGAAAGTCATAATGTATTGATGAGTTGATTGGAGAAAAGATTTCTGTAACCAGTGGACTCTTTGCAATATTTACAAATACACTATTTTTTTATGAGATATCTTAAACTCCCTGACCTCAATTTCAATTTTGGTGATCTATCCAAAACAAGTTATACTAAACACATTAAAAAGTCATACACAGGGGTGCGTGGGTGGCTCCATCAGTTAAGTGTCTACCTTCAGCTCAGGTCATGATCCCAGGATCCTGGGATCAAGCCCCACATCAGGCTCCCTACTTCTCCCTCTCCCTCTGCCTGCTGCTCCACCTGCTTATGTGCTTTCTGTGTGTGTGTGTGTGTGTGTGTGTGTCAGATAAATAAAATATTTTTTAAAATAAGAAATAAATAAATAAGTTATATGCAAAAATATCTCAGTTATAAATTTGCTTATGTAAATATTGGAAACAAAGTACATGTGAAGTTAAAGGTATATATTAGGTAAATTATGGCACAATTTTTTGCTTAAAATTTTTTTTGACAATTTTATTATTCATAAGGATACTTAGTATAATGTAAAGTATAACATAAATATAAAAAATTAATTTTCTTTTTGGGTTATGAATCAAGTAACTGATGAATTCTACTTTGACATCCACTCTGGCAACTAAGATGCTGACAGCCAAAATGTGGGCTTGCTTCTGGTAGGTGCAGGATTTTGTGGCACATGTTTTATGGTTTTAATTTCCACCTGGCACATTCTCATTTTTAATCCTTATTTTACTTTCTCACATGTCCCTTGCTTATTTTGAGTTATTTTAAACAACTCCATTGTTGCATACCAGTAGTACCTAAAGTTCATTACACTTCTCAGATGCTAGGATTATACTAAGCAGTTAAAATATGAATCAATGACTCCTCTTAATTACCCTAAGAGGTATATAGGATGATGGTAGTATCCATATCATGCAAACAAGGAAACAGACAGGAAAGAGGAGTCATCTGACCAAGTTTCCACAGCTAAAGACTGTGGAATAAAAGACACTGCAAATATAGGCAGTGTGCCTTCATATTTAAAGCTCACAAAGGGGGGCACCTGGGTGGCTCAGTTGGCTAAGTGCCTATCTTTGGCTCAGGTCATGATCTTATGGACCTGGGATTGAGTTCTGTATCAGGCTCTTTGCTCAGCAGGAAGCCTGCTTCTTCCTCTCCCTCTGCCTTCTGCTCCCCTTGCTTGTGCTCTCTCTCTCAAATAAATAAATAAAATCTTAAAAAATATATATAACTCACAAAGACTATGCTTGTGTCTTAGTAAGTCACCTTAAAATCTTTTGGGATGAAGCTAAGATAAAAACACATTATCAATTTAATAAATAGATTTTAAAATGTGAAACATCTTTTTTAGAAACTAAAAAATAGCTACATTTTAAAATGAGAATCTACAGCAAGGGAAACCATCAACAAAGGAAAGGCAACCTACCAAATGGGAGGAAATACTTGCAAATGATACATCTGATAAGGGGTAACATCTAAAATATATGAAGAATTCATACAATTCAATAGTGAAAAGAAACACAGTCCAATTAAAACATAGGCAAAGCATCTGAATAGACATTTTTCCAAAGAAGACAAACAGAGGGCCAATGGACATATGAAAAAGTGCTCAACGTCATCAATCATTAGGGAAATCCAAAATCAGCCATCACTTAATGGCTATTCTCAAAAAGACAAGAAATTTAACAAGTATTGGTGAGGATGCAGAGGAAAGAAAACATGTGGACATTGCTGGTGGCAATGTAAATTGGTGCAGCCCTAAAGGAAAACAGTATAGAAGCTCCTTAAAAAAATTGCAATAGAACTATCCTATGACCCAACAATTCTATTTCTGGGTATTTACCTGAAGAAAATAAAAACACTTAACCAAAAGATATATGCATCCCCAGATTCACTGCAGCGTTATTTACAATGGCCAAGATGCTGAGACAACCCAAGTGTTCATCATCAGATGAGTGGATAAAAATGTGCATGCGCAAACCTCCCCCCAACAAACACAGGAACATTATTCAGTTGTAAAAAAGAAGGAAAATTTGTCATTTGCGAAAACATGAGTGGAGCTTGAGGGTACCACACTAAGTGAAGTAAGTCAGAAAAAGGCAAATACCATATGATCTCACTTATATGTGGAATCTAAACAAACAAAAAACCGAGCTCAAAGATATAAAGAACAGATTGGTTGCTGAGGCGAGATGGATGTAAGAGGAAAAAAAGTACAAAATTCCAATTATAAAATTAGTAAGTCTTGGGGATGTAATCTACAATATGGTGACTATAGTTAATAATACTGTATTACATATTTGAAAGTTGCTAGGAGAGTCAATCTTAAAAGTTCTCATCAGAAGAAAAAAATGTAACTATGTATGGTGACAGATGTTACCTAGACTTATGATAGCAGTTACTTCACTATATACAAATACCGAATCATTATGCTGTACACCTGAAACCAATATTATCTTATATGTCAACTATATCTCAATTTAAAAAATAGACTTGTCTCACATACCTGGAAAGTCCATGTGATGGATCCAAAGCTGTAACTGGATCCAGGTGTCTGAATCTGCCTCTTGGGTTTGCTTTTTTTCTCTATAGGTTTCATTCTCAGGCAATGTTCCCCATTCTTAGAGTGGCAGTGATGATCCATGGACACTTCAGGCTTCCTTGGTCCTTAGTTCTCACCATCTCAGTGAACTAGAGCAGCCTTCAAGATACAGCACAGGGAGGTGGGAAAAGACCTAGGAAGTGCACTCTTCGGTCAGGGTGGGGTCATATGCTAATCCTGGACCAATCATTACAGACTCTTACTGGCTAAACCCTTAAATTTTAGTCCCACTGAACCACAAAGAATAGAAATGGAGATGGAATGAGTTTCAAAGAATAAAAACAATATGGGGAACCTTAAAACCACAGATGCACATAATTAACACCCCAAACCTAACTGGATTACTCCCCTAACATTTCTGAAAATAATAATAATAAAAGAAAAGAAAAAGTAAAACCGAATCTCATTAATTAATCCAATAGCATATATAGTCAGATACATTTTCTGTTAAGGTTTACTTACTATTTTTCTATTATACATGCAGAAAAGAGGACTATACCCAATTCTTAAAAACTTAACCTAATCGTAATTGACACCTCAGCTTTCCCCCTCCCTCCTTTAAATAGGGTGGGTTAAACCACTTCTTTTTGAAATGTATTTGCACACACATCACCTGGGTTATCCTGTTAAAGTGCAGATTTTAATGCAATAGGTCTATGTTTTGCAGCCCAAGATTCTGCATCTCTCACAAGCTCCCAAGCATTACTGATGCTGGTTGATAGCCACAGGTAAGTAGCAAGACTTTAAACAAGTAAACAAGTCTTTGGATAAAATTATAGCACTATTTAAATTGATTACACTGGCATAACACCTGAAAGACTTAATGAAAATTTCAAAAGTTCTTAATTTGTAGCCCAAGAATACTTTAGGGAACAGAAGAATGTAGCTGTTAAGGAGTATTGATAACCACTTTGAGAAATAGAGGGAAAGTTACATTCTTGTGTGGTATAGAAAGAAATATCCCCTGAAATGAAATGAAGCACATATTGATTATGGAGTTAGTACCACTTTTGCTTCTTACTTGTGTTAATTCATCGTGCACTTCGATTTCATTTATTTCCAGCAATCAATTGTTTTAATCAAAGATATGCCTTTGCTTGTAAGCTATGGATCTCAGAATCCATGAACTCCTTCCCTGGAGGATCTTGGAAGCTAGCAGGAAGGATCTCACCCACATCTGTGTTCAATTCAATTGTCTGAAATGGGATAGGAGCTAGTTTTTATTCATTTAGATCTTTATTTGTTAGTGAGGAAAACAAGGTACTAACCCTCAACACAGACAACCGGGATTCAATTCTTACCTACACGGCTTGGTAGCTGTGATGCTTAGGACAAACCACTACATAGCCTCAATTTCCTCACCTATAAATTGAGAATAATATTAGTATCTACCTCAAATGTATTTAGTGAAGATCAAATGAGCTAATATATGTAAAAGTGCTTAGGAGAACGGCACTTTATCAGCAATACAAGTGTTAATTATTATTTGTCTCCTTGCAATCACAAAATAGTTTCAAAATGTTTAATACTAGCTGGTGATGGATCATTGAATGGTAGAGGCTCAATTTAAGCACACATAGTTATATTGACTGAATCAAGAGAATTAGCTCTTATCTTTTGGCGATTATAAATTATAGCTGATGTTACTGCTTAAACACTAGACACTAACTAGTATTCACAGCAGGGGAGAATAGTTAGCAAAATCTCCAATTAGAGTTTTGTTTATATTCCCACTGGGAGGGATGATTTGTTAGTTTGAAAGAGACCCTTTGTGCTGATTACAGGTGTCAGCACATCCAAGTTTTGGCTGTGCTTGAATACCCGCTGTGACATGCAAGACACAAGAAAATCAAGCCTAACTGTTTTAATTCAAACACATTTCCACTTACAACTGCGTTGATTGCTCTAACCCAGGCTGAGTAACTAATGTGAAACAAAACTTTAAAATTAATGTTTTTTAATGACATGAATAATTTGACCTAGATCAATGAATTTCCTTGTTGCTTATTTGCTACTAAAAAAAATTGATATTTAGTAATTAAACACCAACAGATGTATTGCATTCATCTCTTATATAAATAAAGTATGAGTTTAATTTTACCTTTGGAAGGGACTAGAATGTACATGTGTTTGTCAGCATGATCAGAATATTTTTGAAGTCAGAGAATTCTGGAATAAATAAATCAGACTCAGGTGGAAGTACATAAAAAATATTGCCAAAAATGGAATAAGAGAGAAATTGATGCCATCTTGGTTCCCCCCACATATAAGTTTTTATTTTGGGTGTGAATGTGGGGTTGGCTTTAGGGGGAGATGGATGACTACCTTCATGAAAAAGAAAACTAGATTGTGATAATTTCAGATGTCCTGATTCCTATGAAATCCCCAAAAGGTGATTAAAGAGGAATGGATAGCCTTAAAGTGATCTTACAAATATATACATAATTATGTTCTTTTTATAATCTCATAATATACTGAAGATATTTCATATATTAGGGGCTCTTTTTTTTTTTTTATAACTGGCTCCTTAGGATTGATTTAACTCCAAATAACAGAATCACCCAAGTATTTTCAATCTTACAAGAGTGCTACAAGCTATTAGTTACTGCTATAATTTTACTGAATAACTAGAGACAGAAAACATCAGATTAGCGGGGGGAAAAAAATTAAGTAAAAGAAACATGTATGCCAAACTAATATTTTTCTTTTTTTAACTTTCAAAGGAAATGTCTGTTTTTATCAACTTTAACTTTTAGGACTCTTAGCTCAGGCTATAATAAAACAAACAACACAGGATTGTCTTCTCTGTTGAAGTTAATTTGAATCAGAACAGAGTATTTACCTTTTCTTGGAGTTTGTGTGATTCAAGGTTAGTGTATTTTGGAAAGACTGAGTGAGGCAAACCTAATCCCATTCTGAAGCTCATTAACTGAAAACAGGACCACACTGCAATCGTCTTTTCTACACTGAAGGGACAAATGAAGAATTTAAATGAGGTGCAAACTCTAAAACAAGGTTCTCCTAGTGGCTTCTTTTGTTTATACAGTTACACTCTAAATATAAAGCTGACACCATGCGTGTTAAATTTCACTAGCTAACTGATAAGCTACAGCAGAGAGTACATTAGCACTCTGGGTAGTCTTGTCAGTCACTCTAAGAGACCTCATAAATAATGTATGAGGATTTCTGCTTTATGGACAAAAACAGTGGGTGAATGGATAGATGGATAGTCAAATAGATAAATACATGAATTAATTATTTCTTTTAATTTTACATCAGATCTTGAAGATTTTAGGTATTATTTAAGTTTCTCCAAATAAATGAATATACACTGACATTTTGCTACAAAGATCTGGAATGTGCAACATTCCTCAGAATTGTACAATTGACCACAATGTCACAATCTTGCACCATTCAGCTGTCTGCACAAGGAAAACCAAACTGCAGATTAAAGTAAATTGGAAAATAGAATGAAATTCTTACACCAGTATTTTAATCCTTGTCTAAATTTTTAAGCTTTCGCTTAACCATCAAATATTTTTTCATCAGCTATCACTAACCAATTTCTCAAACTGTGAGTTAGTTATAAAATGACTTTACAGCATGTTTTAGCAACACAAAAGAATAATTCCCATACAAAGCATTGTCCATCATCTATATTCAGTATACATTTTGATGAAGAAAAACACCAATTACTGCACTGAAGCACCTTGAAAACAGCTAAGAAGCACAGGAGGACAACTCTGTTCTTCTGAGAGGGCAGCATGGTATAGTAAAAGGAGCAGGGGCCTTGACTCATGACGTGAAATTTAATCTCTGCAACTAGCCAGTTGGAAGTACACAAGCACAAACCTAGGGCCATCTTGCACCTGTTGTTTCATGTGCAAAATGAGGGTGGTGGAGGATCTCTTTGTCTCTTCTGTCTTGACTCGATGGGAACATAATGTTTCAATAATTTAGGCATGAACAGAGAAGTCAGAATCATAACCTTTAGACTGGGGAGGCCATCCCATTCTCAAAATTCCCAAACACTAGTCTACATAAACTATCTACAAGTGCACCTTCTTCTACTATCTTCTGTCCCTTTCGGCTAGAGCATGAAATAGATTCTATAAATTCCATTCAATATTAGGCAAGATTATGGTACTCGCTTACATGTGCTTTGGGGAGTGAGGGCCAAAGAGTTTTGTTCAATTTTCAAAGGAACCCATGACCTGAAAAGGATTAAGAATCCTTACTCTAGTGTCCTTTCCTGGTCCATCTATATGGTCTAGCCATTGTATAATCTCTTTTCCTCTTACAGTTTCAAATAATCTCTTTGAAGATATCCGAATCAACATTAAGATTTAAATTCCCATAAAATAACTGAAGTTTTGGAGTCAGGAAGGATTGGATACAAATTCCAATCCTATAATTTATCAGAGATGAAACTTAGAAATTTCATTTAGGCCACATGGTCCTCATTTTTTATAGACAGCCTACTCTTTGAAATATTGAGTATCTACTGAATATTTACCCCAAAGATATAGATGTAGTGAAAAGAAGGGCCATCTGTACCCCAACGTTCATAGCAGCAATGGCCACAGTCTCCAAACTATGGAAAGAACCAAGATGCTCTTCAGCAGACAAATGGATAAAGAAGATATTGTCCATATATACAATAGAGTATTAAGCCTCCATCAGAAAGGATGAATACCCAACATTTGTATCAATATGGACGGGACTGGAGGAGATTTTGCTGAGTGAAATAAGTCAAGCAAAGAGAGTCGATTATCATATGGTTTCACTTACTTGTGGAGCATAAGGAATAACATGGAGGACATTGGGAGATGGGGAGGAGAAGTGAGTTGGGGGAAATTGGAGGAGGAGACAAACCGTGGGAGACTGTGGACTTTGAGAAACGAACTGAGGGTTTTGGAGGGGAGGGGGTTTGGGAGTTGGGTGAGCCTGGTGGTGGTATTAAGGAGAGCATGTATTGCAGGGAGCCCTAGGTGTGGTGTATAAACAATAAATTTTGGAATACACACACAAAAATTAAATTTAATTAAATTTAAAAAAAAAAAGAAAAGAAATATTGAGTATCCACACAAGTATTTTTGAACACCTACTGTGCATCAATGATAGAATTGAGAGGCTTGTCTTTTGTTATTTTGTTTGATTTCTTTTTATATAAGATGGTTAAGTAAAGATTCTTTGATCAGGTGACATTTGAGCAGTGACCTAGAGATAGAGAAGGGGTGAATTTTGGAAATGTAAGAGAAAAGAGAATTCCAGATCAAAGAAATAGCCAAGTGTAAATGCCCCAGTGGTGAAGCCTGAACAGTGAGTTGCAGAAATACCAAGATATGTAAACCCAGTTGGAACAGGGGTAGAGAAGTTAGATGGGGTTAGATAGGTCATTAGGCATTTTGGTAAAGATTTTGACTTTTTTATTCTGAAGATTATTAGCAGAGCAGTGGCATGATCTGATATGTGTTTTAAAGGAAAAATTTTGGTGGCGCCTGGGTGGCTCAGTGGGTTAAGCCTCTGCCTTCAGCTCAGGTCATGATCTCAGGGTCCTGGGATCAAGCCCAATTTTGGGCTCTCTGCTCGGCAGGGAGCCTGCTTCCCCCTCTTTCTCTGCCTGCCTCTCTGCCTACTTGCGATCTCTCTCTCTCTCTGGCAAATGGATAAATAAAATCTTTAAAGGAACAATTCTGTTATATGAATTACAGGCTGAAATGGAGCAAGAGTGAAAGGAGACTCTTTGAGGAACAATATATTAATCCAAGTGAGCCACAAAGTCGCTTTTTGCCAGGATATTAGCAATAAATGCGGTGAGAAATGGATGAACTCTGGATATATTTTGAAGGTAGATCTTACTGCATGGATTGGATATGAAGTGTGAGACAGGAAAATAAGTATAGAATAGCTTCTTGTTTTATTTTGTTTTGTTTGTTTTGTTTTGCCTCAGTGACTGGATGGATGGAGTTGCCATTTTCTGAGATAAGCAAGAACAGAAAGAAATGTGGGTGAGGAAAGTAAAATCAAGATTTGCCTTTGCCTATGTTAAGGTCAAGATATCTATTAGATGTTCAAAGTTCTGGGGAAGTCCAGTCCACTCCATTTATGTTGGTGCCTTCAACATAAAGTTGTGCTTCGAGAGAAAATTAGATGCAAGATCACTTAGGGAATGAGTATAGTTAGAAAAGAAAAGAGGGTCAAAGACAGAGCCTTGGCTCATTCTCACCTTTCAAGGTCAGGGATATGAGTTAAAACCAATCAAGGAGATTGAAAATTGCTTCAGTGGAATATTGGGAGAATTTACATGAGTTAATGAGTATATAAAATTGTTGGGCATTTTTTTTAACAATTGTATATCATAAACCATCAAAAATAGCATATCTTTTATTCATATTCTGTTTTATTCATATTCTAGTTTTAGACTTAGCCTAAAATTCTTAGTATCAAATACGTACATATATGCATCCAATTCTTTGTATCAGTTGCCCAATGGTCTTTTGTATCTAATCATTTGATTAGTATCTCAAAATCAATATGTGTACACTCAGTTTAACCACCTTTCCTCTAAACCAGATGATCCAATTGCATGCTTTATCTTGGTCTTGAGGATCAGTGTTCTCCAGACTAGGTAGAGTAAAAGGTTTTTCATGTTTACTCTGGGGCTTTGCTTAAGTGCAGAGTGTTATGAACTTGCTTTCTGAAACATGATTCTATTAACACAAATCTAAACCTCTTAATGATGGCATTCAAGGCCCTTTTTGACGTGCATCTTTTCCAGATCACCCCTATTCCTACTTGCTTTTAAGAATAGCCTGCTCCGGTCAACATTAGAAAGTCCTTGGGAGCTGTTTTCAAATATGCAACCTTGAAAGAGTAATGTGTTGTTGCGATTACCTGGGCCATGTATATGACTAAACTCAGTTAGGGCGTCCATATAAACTTTCAAGATTCCAGCAGGCGGGTGTGGAGATCTACTCATCCTGCGGCTACTGGAGATCAGTCTCATGTATTAGTTCCCTTGCTTATTAAACCTGCTGCCCACCAACCTGCAGTGGTCTGCAGAGACCACATGGTCCTCATTTATAATATACAGACTACTCTTTGAAATATTGAGTATCCACGCAAGTATTTTTGTACATCTACTGTGTGTCAATGATAGAATTGAGAGTCTTGTCTTTTGTTGTTTTGTTTGATTTCTTTTTATATAAGATGGTTAATTAAAGATTTTTTGATCAGGTGACATTTGAGCAGTAACCTAGAGATAGAGATGGGGTGAATTTTGGAAATTCATCAACCAGCAGTGGTCTGCTTTGTTCTTCAGTCTCTCCTTGCCCTCCCAGTACAAAGGCCAGTTTCAGATTTCACCCAGGAAACCCTCAAGGTTGTGAGCCAACCCTGGGCTACAAAAGCCTTCCCCTCACTCCTGTTGGAATAGTGTGCCCTCACCTACCTTGGTTTGGTGCTGCCTGATTCAAATCGATGTTTGCTCAAATAAACTCTTAAAAATCTCAATGTCCTTCTGGTATAACTTTTAACACTTCCACCACTAACAGCTTCCCCAAGTGCTTTTGTAAAAAATTACCGCAATATTTGTTGAACTGTCTTCACTCCACACCAGCAAATTTATTTTACAAAATGAGGAGCTAATGCCAACAAGGTTGAATTATCTGCTCGTGGCCTACATAGTGGCCACCCTAGAAATATAAGACTTAATGTTCAGTTTAATTTTTCTACCCATTACAGCACACCACATTATGATTAACTAACTGAGCCACTCAGGCATCCCTCACACTACATTAAATATAGATATTAAATAATCATATTTTGAGTAATAGGGAAAAATATATATTATGTAATGGAGTAGAGTTTGACTTTATAATATTCCAAATCAACAATTCCATGAGTTCTTGAAAAAAGGAGAGTACATATGACCAAATTATGTCAACAAATATAAATACCTAGTACCATCCTAAGAAACGCAGTAACATCTACTTTGTAAATTACTTGCAAAATGTCTTTTCATCGTGATTCCACCTTCTAGTTTTGTTTCTTAAAAAAAAAATTGTGTTACAACTAACTCAGAACAATCTGCACATATTTAAAATATGCCATTTGATAAAGTTTTTACATACATTTACTTACATGAAACCATTACCAAAGTTAAGATCAAGGATATGCCGGGGCGCCTGGGTGGCTCAGTGGGTTAAAGCCTCTGCCTTTGGCTCAGGTCATGATCCCAAGGTCCTGGGATCGAGCCTGCATCGGGCTTTCTGCTCAGCAAGGAGCCTGCTTCCCCCTCTCTCTATGCCTGCCTCTCTGCCTACTTATGACCTCTCTCTCTCTCTCTGTCAAATAAATAAAAAATATCTTTAAAATTTTTAAAGAAAAATCAAGAATATACTTAGGACCCAGAGACTTTCCTCAAATCCCCTTTGCAGTCCTTTTCTCTATTCCTTTCCTCAACTCTCCAGTATTCACTTCAACCCAACCGAGCAACCACACATGAGACTACTTTCTGTCACTATAGAAGTTTGCGTTTTAAGAGTTTCAAGTGTATCTTAATAGCAGTTTAAAATTGATCCATATGGCATGGACTAGGTTTTATCTGGCTTCTTTCACTTAACATAATTGTTTTGAGATTAATTTACATTATTACATTTCTCCATAGTTCATTCTTTGGTATTATTGTAAGTAAATATCCCAACCTGTTGGGTATACCACAGTTTGCTTATCCATTCATCTGTTGATCAACATTTGGGTTGTTTCCTGTTGGGGTTATTAAAATAAAGCTGTCATGAACACTCATGTACAAGTTTTTTGTATGGACATATGCTTGAGTAACTATCCAGGAGGGGAATGGTCAGGTTATTTATAAGCATACACTTAGCTGTTTAAGAAACTGCCAAACTGGGACGCCTGGGTGGCTGAGTTGGTTGGACGACTGCCTTTGGCTCAGGTCATGATCCCGGAGTCCTGGGATCGAGTCCCGCATCGGGCTCCCAGCTCCATGGGGAGTCTGCTTCTCCCTCTGACCTTCTCGCTCATGCTCTCTCTCACTGTCTCTTTCTCAAATAAATAAATAAAATCTTAAAAAAAAAAAAAGAAAAGAAACTGCCAAACTTTCTTCCAAAGGTTCTCTATGATTTTCCTTTCCCATCAGCAGTGTATGAGAGTTCTACTCCTTCCACATCCTTGCCTTGACTGACTTGGTTTGGTTAGTCTTTTTAATTCTAACCATTCTTATAGGTGGTTCGCCTTTGAATTTTTAAACACATATATACCAGGCAATGGCAGTAGGAATACAAAGTTTAATAACATATGCCCTTTCTTTCATGGATGTAACAGCTGATGAGAAAATGTATACTCAAACATATAATTTTAGTAGAGTGTGGTAAACTGTTTAACATAGTTGTGTAGAAATTCTTTTTTTTTTTTTTTTTGAATTTCATTTATCTATTTGAGAGAGAGGGAGAACACGGTGGGGAGGAATATAAGAGGAGGGAAAGGAAGTAGCAGTCTCCTCACTGAGCACAGAGCCAATGCAGGGCTCAATCCCACGACCCTGAAATCATGACCTGAGCTGAAACCAAGAGTCAGACACTCAACTGACTGAGCCACCCAGGCGCCCCTAGAAATTCTTTTAACAATATAGGGAATTGAAGTCAAAGAAAGATTAGAGAAGATTTTTATAGATTTGCCACTTGAAAGACCTTCGCATTACCCAACTAAAGAGGCAAGAAAGAAAAGTATAAAAGATCATAACATTTATAGACATAGGGAGATATGTGTGGATTGTGCATGAGTGAGTGGTGGGAACATAATTGGAAAAAAAGGGGTAGGGAACAGATTTTAAAAGAATGTTCCCGCCATGCTAAGGGGGTCAAATATTTTCTCACTGGGGACAAGATCTGTGCTTTTGAAAACAAAACAAACAAATGAACAACAGGCAAAGCTCTGAAGAGTGGGCTAGAGAAGCAGCTGTGAGTAGAAAGACACTTAGGAGTCTAATCAAAGAAAATGGTGAGGAAATAAATTTATGTGTTAGTTTCCAAATAAACAAATCTTCAACATTATATATTTTTGAGAACTATAATAAAAATCTCCCTCTCCCTCTCTCTGTGTTTCTCTCCCTGCTTCCTGTTCATGAAGACATGATTTCCCAAAGGACTCAACTCTTTATTATACTCTTATAATGGAACCCCCTGAGAAGGAAAGTCTGTGAATCTTTAGCCTCCATTTATTCTCTTAGAGATTTCAACCGCTATTTAGTCTTTTAATAAGAGAAAACCCACACAGCTCAGAACTCTTAACACAAGCCTTGAGAGGATTTACAGAGGGTTTTCATTAGATTACATATGTCTTACCAGCCAGCTCCACATTCTCTTCGGTAACTCCATTAAGTAGGAATAATTATTCTTGCAGTATATTTGAGAGTTCCATAGGGCAAAAGCCATAGCATACGGTTTTGGCTCTGATCACTCCCCTTTAAAAAAAAAAAAGTTTAAGTTAAAGAGTTAAAGTGGTGTATGGTATAAATTTATAAGTAATATTAGTGCCTGGGGTATATGAAAATTCTATCATTTATGGCTAAAAATTGCAAAAAAAGACCTTTCCACAAATTTTATTTTTCCATAAGAATGAGCAGTAATTTCACAGTATAATAAAATGGCTACATGTATGTATTTCCAAATCCATCTTAATATGTCCCTTATTCTAGAGCAAGCTAAAGCAGATTTCAACTCTTCATTTACATGCATTCTGACATGTGTCATAAACATAATTCTAAAAATGCTTCCCATACAGTGACTAGAATAGGTTGCCCTACAACAATGATTACTAACTTATTTGGGTATAGAAAAAAATAATTACTCGTGTCCTTTTATATAGGAAAACAGAACAAATCTTTAGGGAACAATTGAGTTTCTACAATGTACAAGACAAGTTGTTAACCAAACAGAGCCAGGTCCTAACTTCTTATGCTTACATTATTATTAGCTCATCTTTATTGCATTCTCTAGCATTAAGTTTCTCTGCTTCAGTATTTCTCAAACTTGGCACTATTGACAACTACCAAAGATGTCTCCAGACATTACCAGATGTCCCCTTGGGGACAAAAATCAACCCCCATTAAGAATCACTGCTCCCTTCAAACATGAAGAAAGAGTTGTACTTTTTGTTTTAAAGAATGGTGTTTCAAAAAATAGGGAATAAAAGGCCCAATATAAGGAATGAAAAATAAATAAATACATATATATATATATATATATACACACACACACATATATATATATTCAACTAAATTTAAATCTAATGTTATTTTTAAATGATAACCAAAAATCTAAGTAAAGAGTAAAATAAAAATTTCATCATGTTGATACTTCATAACATTTCAATGTTCCTTAATATCTTGGTATCTAATGTTACAGAGTACAAACAATTAGATGACTGAGTATTCCATTTTTTGTATGGCAATGCAGTAGTAGAAGGTTCATATGCAGTAGGTTCTCTTTTGATCTATAATCTTTCACATTATTTTTAAAAAATATGCAGCATTTATTTAATGTATCTTCTAAAATTCCATAGTAGCTCAATAATGGTAAATCAAAGTATTAAATAAATATGAGTTGTTATATAATGCAAAGTGGCTAAGATCAACATTAAAATTATTATATTAAATGTAATCAAATTAGGACAGACTGTGAGTAATCGCATATAATAAAGATTTGTCAATTCTTCTTTTTTTTTTTTTAAACAGTACCCAGCTTACAAAGACACTGGATATGTATTCTTTTTTTTTTTTAAGATTTTATTTGTTTATTTGACAGACAGAGATCACAAGTAGGAAGAGAGGCAGGCAGAAAGAGAGGGGGAAGCAGGCTCCCTGCCGAGCAGAGAGCCCGATGTGGGGCTCAATCCCAGGACCCTGGGATCATGATCCGAGCTGAAGGCAGAGGCTTTAACCCACTGAGCCACCCAGGCGACCCAAGATTTGTCAATTCTGATAGAATAGCCAACTCAGTTTTTCAACTGCTGAATCCAGTTTTATACTGGTAAAAAAACATGGCTTTGGGACTTTACATAACATGTTTCAAAACACTCATAAGGTTTTCATACATCAGATCAGTGTTTCTGAAAACTGAATATAAGTTATTTAAATGAATCCAAATTATGCAACTTTTCTGTAATAAAAGTGAGAAACCCATAGAAAAAGAACCTTAAGGAAATATAAATTACATCTGCAATTCAAAATAGAGCATACTTTTTCACCCACTTTTCCCTATCCTTTTAAACTACAGTATAGATCCACTTTTGTTACATAGATGAAGTAGAATACTTTTAATTTCATTATAAGCTGTCTAGAGTGGCTATATTCTTCAACCTTTCTCTGTTTAAAGTGAAATTTATTTTGAAATCGGGCATTGTTTGAATTAATTCTTCCATTATGTGCTAGTACAAAATCAAAGTTAGTAGGCAGTTCGATTTTACAAATGGACCAACTGTTAACATTCCTTCTAGTCTTCTTATGAAAATCAATCTCCAGTTAGTGACTCAGAAGCAATCTCTGTTTACCTCAATAGGCTAAAATTATAATCAAAATTCAACAGCCAAGAAGAAAATAAGGTATCATAATTTACTCCCTTCAGCCTGAAAGAGGTTCCTGGCATAGTGCAGTAAGAGAAATCCACCATCGTGGGTTCAAGAACTCTTCAGGAAGCGTGTGCAAATCAGTCTTCACAGAGAATGTATGTGCATCACTCTTATATTCCTGCTATCTTATGTGGCCATGGAGGGATGGGGTGATGAAAGGGGGAAAATGACAAACAGTTTGTTCTCTGATCTGTTTTGCTTTGGCAATTGTGTAATTCTATAGCTATCGTTTCCTCCAAAATAAGGAGACAGTGATGACCAAGGCAGTTTTATGGCACCACTCTGTATTCACAAACTGGATAGACTTTTGTTGTTTGCAAAGGCACTAACACAATTACACATTATTAATCATGCCTCTGTGTTCCTTTCCTTCCTGCTCCCTTGAAAGAAGGTTCTGATAGTTCATATTCATAGTCTATTGTGTATCTTGGAAGAGGGAGAATGTTAGCCCTGGTTAAAACAGTAACTTCTACCTACTGATACCCTATATTTGCAAGCATATACAGAAGCACCGTTTGGTGTCATGTCTGCCAAGGTCCCTGTTAATTAGCATAAAAGAATACATTCTTAATTAAAAGGGCAGTTTAGTGTAGTGAAGCAAATAGATCTCCTGTTTGAAAACCCACGGTTCAGACCCGGTTCCCCTGCTTAGCAGGTGGTCAATATATTGACACATTTGAGTCTTTATTACTCGTAAGTGAGAACACTATCTTATGCTTCAGTTGTTGGGATAAGTGGAATCAGCCCCAATTATTATGTTATTATTATAGCTACTATAGCAATTATTAGTAGTACATATTATTATAAGGAATGATTTGTTATTAAATATGTGTTTATGGAAACAAACATTTACTGTATAATGATCAAAGATTTCATAAAGGGGATGCAGCATATAGATATGACAGATGGGGAAGTAGAGGGAAAACAGCACCTCGGGGAACGGAGGCAAGACGATATTCATAGCACACATGAAAGACAGATAATAAACCAGGAGGACTTTATCAGCATTCCATTACACGCACGAACCCCTGTCCTATTGTGGGCTGCCTTGCTTCGTCTACCCTCCAGCAGTAAGAGAGTGAAGAATCTGCTTCAACTACTGTTCCCTTATCATCGGTTCTCTACAGAGCAGATAGAAGGATCTTTCTAAAAACATAAATCAAGTTGTATTATCTCCTCCTTAAAATCTTTCAGGGACACTCCATCACCGCTGAAGAAAAGCCAACCTCCTTGCCCGCTCTGGTGAGGTGGTGTGTGATTTGGCCTCGCCTCCCTCTCTGATTCCTTCTCCTACCACTTCACCCCATTGTGCTGGACTCTAGCCATGGCACCTTTATTTCAGTTCCTCAGACTGACTTATAAATATTCCTAAATAATATTTTATGATTTTCAAGGTACTTCCTTATGATCCATTCCACATTACTAAATACTCTGCTTCATGCCTACCTTCTTTATTGCCATACTCTCAGGACCTAGATTAAGGCTTCATAAGTGCCAGCCTAGGTGCTCAATAAATATTCATTGTAGGAAGAAATGAAAGAACAAAAGCTGCAAGTGCCTAGGAACTTTTTTTTTTTAAAGATTTTATTTATTTATTTGACAGACAGAGATCACAAGTAGTCAGAGAGACAGGCAGAGAGAGTGGAGGAAGCAGGCTCCCTGTTGAGCAAAGAGCCTGACTCGGGACTCGATCCCAGGACTCTGGGATCATGACCTGAGCTGAAGGCAGAGACTTAACCCACTGAGCCACCCAGGCTCCCCAAACTTTTTTTTTAACTTAATTCTTTGGTACTTAGGAGGGGTACAAAATATGTTGCTGGTTCACTTTATGTGTGTAGGAGGATTTTTAAAACACAGCAAGGTCTTGAAGTTTCTAGCTTGTTTGGTCCCCCAAATATAAAGAGGGAATACTAACAACAATCTTTCTGAGCCAATTATTTGTATTTTCTAGTTCTTGGAGCTTAACCAACATTTTTAGATATCTAGACCCAGGACATTTGGATCTATTTACAATGAACAGTATTTTTTAAATGATTGGTCAAATACTGAAGGGATAGATACAAAGGTAGATCAAACAATTAAAATAACAACCAAAAAAATCCAGAAATTGAGTACTATTTTATTGGTGGAAAGCAACACCATAACTCACAGTACTTAAAGAGAAATGTGTCTTATTAAAAAACCCATAACTCACTTCCTTTGTGACATTAACTGCAAAGAGCTTCATTTCAGCACATGTGTACAACACCCTCTAATTCACAAATCCTGTTCGGTTTAATAGGAAAGATGGTTTTGAACTGCATGGTTATGAATGGGTGTTCTTTCTTCAGATATCTCTTGTTTGATTATCTTAAATTGAGGTTACTGTAACAACTGAAAACCTGACATGATGGGGTCTTTGTTCTTACGGCACAGAACTGTTTAATTTAACTGTAGAGCTCTGACACATCATTTCACTGCTTTGAAGCAAGAAGTAAGTGGAGCCCTTAAAAAAAATAGAAGTTGACTTGTCGTAATAAAGTGAGGAAGAAATTTTTTGAATTATTCTGTCCTTTCGGCCTGTCTATCCTCACGTCATCACGTTCTCAGGAAGAAGAATTGGCTGAAAGCTGGCTCCAAGTAAATCCTTTCTGGTATTGTTTCACGGAAGGACTGGAAAGTGACAACCCAACTGAGCAGCTGGTTTTTTCTTCCCTTGCCAGACTCTGGGGCAATCATCTGAAACTGAGAAAAACCACAACTCAATCGTTGGTCTTCCACTTAATTTTTCATACAAATTTAAGGTCAGACTGTGGCCCAGCAACTGGCGAGGTGCTTAGAACGCAGAAGTTACACACCAGGCAGCTATCAGAGGCCTACGACCGGACGAGGAAGAGAGTGCTTTCACGATGTTAGCAGAGATGGAATTAGTGCAATGCTGAATTTTGAGGAGCGTAACAATGCTTATGAGAAGTTAGTTTGTATTTCCTATGGGTTGTAAAATGTTGCCAGTACGCAGAGTTGAAGAGTTTGAATACATTTTTGTAAAAGCATATATTCCTTTTAAAAACATCAGTAATTACAATCCAACTATTATAAATAATTATAGGCAAATTATAGATATTCTTACATAAATAAGAAGAAAACAGAGGGAGAACCGTGTGTATTCTTAATCCAAAGTGTCCATTAAAAGCAAACTATCATGTTGTTCCTATTTCTTTTTTTAATTTGCTGGAGCACATGATTATTATTTTTAAGTAATTGAATAAAAGTGGCTGTCATATTATACAATTTCTCTTTCTTTCTTTTTTCTTTTTTTCTTTTTTTTTTTTACAGGAAACATCCAGTACTTTCTTATATCTTTGGTAGAACTTTGAATACTTTGATTTATTTTTAAACCTGATAACTCTCGTTCCAGTTACTCATCTGGAGGGAAATGCAAATATTAAACTGCATTTGTTATGAGTCAGTTCTTAACTCGCTCTTAAGTCTTTGGTTAACATCTTCTATGAATTGACCATGTGATGCCTGATAGTGTCCTGAACTCTATGTTTTTCTGATGACTAGTTTGGCCCTTCAGTAACATTTGCTCATCATCAATATTCCA
This sequence comes from Enhydra lutris kenyoni, assembly GCF_002288905.1. Lineage (NCBI taxonomy): Eukaryota > Metazoa > Chordata > Mammalia > Carnivora > Mustelidae > Enhydra > Enhydra lutris. Next base: position 17,250,226 of record NW_019154091.1, read on the forward strand.
TGAATGAGGTGACGTCTCATTGAAAAGAACAGATTGAAAACTTGTGTCTCCTATTTTGTCACATCTGGGTGAAACTTCCAATGCAATGTTTTTACTTTCTTTTAATCTCACAGAAACATGTTAAAATTGAAGGACTGACCCTGTGTTCAAAGTTATTGTCAGAAACAGTGAAGTCATAGTCTCCTGTTTTTAATAATCCCTCACAAAACACAGAGCATCATTAATCATAAATGACTGCAGATTTCCTAGATCCTGGCATGGCTGTGGGGCCTGAGCATTTTTAAGTGTCTTATAAATTCGAGCAGACAACAGCCTCATGACATTGCATAAAAATTTGTCCGTGATGTAAAGATGAAACAACAGTTGAAAGAATTAGAGTACTTAGAAACCGAAGATAGTTTTATTGCATTCCAATAAATTATAAGTCGAATTTTCAATTACTTTCAGTTTTTATGTTTCATTAACATATCAATCAATCAACAACTATTTATTGAGTGACTACAGTGTGTTCAGCACCGTTAAACACTGTAGGGAATACAGAGACTTATGAGAAATTTACTCATTTGTGAAACAGACTCAGCGACTGAGTGCCAACTCCGTCCCGAGTGCTTTGGAAGTACTCTGTGCTTTGTGAAGATAAGGAAGATATCATTCCTTTTTCCAAGAAACCTACATCCAGTTAGGGAGGGTTTTTTTTTTTTTTTTACACATAAATTTTTACACACACAATTTAGGAAGCATACTGAGTAAATGAAATATGCTGAAGTTTAGACAAAGAAACTCCCCCTTTGCTCTCATTTTCAGGGAATATTTCCTGCTTGAGATGGGAACCAACTTTGGTTTTCAGGTTTGATTCAGGTAAGAAGAGAAAAACAGATAAATGCTATGGTCTGAATGTTTGTGTCTGACCGCCCCCCTACCCCGCCCTGCTGAAAAAAACTTATCTGAAATCCTAGCATTTGAGGTAATAGAATTAAGAGATAAGACCTATGGGAACTGATCAGGTCATGAGGACAGCACACTCAGGAATAAGATTAGTGCTCTTATCAAAGATACCTGGAGAGCTTGCTGGCCCTTTCCACCACGTGAAGACAATGTGAGAAGGTATCAGCAATGACCAGAAGGAGGGTCTTCTCCAGGATACAACCATACTGGTGACTTGATCTTGGATTTTCCTGCCTCCAAAACTGTGAGAAATAAATTTGTTTTTTATAAGCTACCCAGTCTGTTACTTTCACAGTCCAAAGAGACTGAAACAATGAACCTATGTGTTAGAGAAATAGCACAGGCCAGGATCATACATGTAAAAGATGTGTTTTAGGAGAAAGTGAAGAGACTGGTTTTACTAAAGGGATTTTTATGAAAGAAGTAAGGCTGAAAAAAATATCCCAGCTATTTTATTTGTACAGTGCCTCTTCAACTCAGTTCAGCAAAATACCTTAGACACTATGCATAAGACCGATGACTAGATTCCATAAGGAGGGGGAAATGCAAGAGATAGAGAGTACCTTCTCATGGAAATTTTTTTAATAAAGATTTTATTTATTTATTTGAGAGAGAGAGATCATGAGTAGGAGCGAAGTGTAGAGGGAGAAGCAGACTCCCTGCTAAGCAAGGAGGCCAATGGGGGGCTCGATCCCAAGACCCTGAGATCATGACTTGAGCTGTGTAACTGACTGAGACACCCAAGCACCCCTCTCGTGGAACTTTTAATCAAGCATTGGGGAGATACACAAAGAACTCTGACAAATGTTGGAAAGAAATACAAAAAAAGTGCTATAAGTATGTAGGGCAGAAACAAGTCCTATGTGAACTGAGAGGTACCAGAACTCTTAATAAACGTGCCATGTGAGCAAAGTCTTGGAGAGCATGGACTGATGAGCATAATTAGATCATGAAGTCATTTCCATGAGAAATGAGAAACCTGAGCATAGGGAGCAGGGAAAATTGAAAGGTGCACCATGGAAGAGTACATATTCACTTTAATTTGAATGTATGTATGGAAGGAGAGGATCTAAAAATAGAGCTATATACAGTCTGCTGGAAAATGTTTAGTGAACATCGCCCTAAAAAAATGTATGCATGTATTTCTTAATACATATATTGAAAGATTTTATTTATTTGTTTGTTTTTTGGAGAGAGAGAGTGTAAGCAGGGGTAGGGGCAGCAGAGAGAGAGAGAAACAATCTCAAGCAGACTCCGTGCTGAGCGCAGAGCCCCAACGGGGCTTGATCTCAGCTCCCTAAGATCATGACCTGGGCCAAAATCAAGAGTTAGGTGCTTAACCAATTGAGCCACTCAGGTACCCCATGCATATATATAAATATACCTGAATTTATAATAAATGTTTCTAATGCAAAGGATATATAACTCACAATTTTGTAAATAATAATAAAATATGAGTGCTTTCCTCAGTTTTTGCTGCACTGTTGTATCCAAAGGCAAATTATAGTTGCAATTGACAATCCAGTGTAATTCCAATATGAATACTGGTTAATATTTTTGCCTTCATTACTTAGTAAGATGAAAGTAAAGCAATAAAGATGCATGCTAACTTCCATTCATTCATCAATGACATGAGAAACTTTTTTGTTGAATCTGATAATAGCTTTTGAATACTGAAATAATATTTTCTCACTTTGTTATGATATTCACAACTTGAGTTGTACAGACATGACACATGTTTAAGTTTGTACTTCATTATTATCATTTTTTTTCTATGATTTCCTGAAGTCATAGACCAGTCTGAGACTAAGGGTCATCAGAGTACAGTCTGTGGACCAAATCTGGTCTACCATGTGTTTTTGTAAACAACATTTTATAGCCATACAACTCCTTCCATATGTTTCCCTGTTATCTTTAGTTCCTTTTCTGCTACAATGGCAACCCCTGGTCCTCAAATGTTTCCTTAAAGGGCCAGAGAGTAAATATTGGGAGCCAACTATCTCTGTCAAAACTAGTCACTGTATAAAGTATACACCAACAAATAAATAAATAGTCTAGATGATAAAACAAACAAATAAACAAAAGAAAAACTACTCTACTCTCCATTGCAGTGCATAAGCACTTGGTCAATCCATAAAAGAAAGAACTTGGCTGAATTCCAATACAAAAACAGCTGGTCCACAGGCTATAGTTTACTGAACTTGGCTCCAAATACTCAACAAAATAATACATTCTAAAACCTGATTTGTAATGTTTTTTAATTTCCATGGTGTAAATATTCCCACAATGGTGATTTCAATTTCCAAGGTCACATTCTGAATGGGATTAGTAGGAGACACAAAGAAGCATACCATTATAGAGTGTTTCCACCATCAGATACAATGTATGTAAATAATCTCAAAAGCATAATTATAAAATATATTAAAATGATTAAAAACTGATGAGTCTTGAGCATTTATTACCTTTGGTTTTTCTCATTGCCTTTGTTTTTAAAACAATTTTTAGTAATAGGTTTATATAATGTAATTTGTTTATAATGGCTGTGTTTGACAATTTTACCACAAAATTTCTGAAAACAACATTCACTCTTGGGAGCTGGTTAAAAAATATCTTCACTGGCTAGAAAATAGGTAGGATACTTTATGGAGGGTCTTGAATGTCAAACTCAAGGGACAGAAATGTAATCACCAGGAAAAATGGCCTTAGAAGAGTTTTAAAATTGGGAATCACCTGATTATGCCCATGCTTTAATGAAGATTTATTTGGAAGCAGTATGAAAGATAAACTGGTGACAAACTGAAAAGTAAAACACCATTTGGGAAGTTCTTAGGGTGGTTTCAAGGATATCATGAGAAAGTAACCAATAGTGGAGACAGTAGGAATGAAAACTAGCAGGCTAAGGTATACAAGGACGGGGAAATAGAACTGCTACAGTTAGCTACTGTTTGGATCTGAAGGAGAAGGCAGTTAAAGATGTTAAAGATGACATTAATTCCAAGACTTTTTTATCACGTAAAAACTCTTTTTATAAAAATTATATAAATTCCTTTTATATAAAGGAAAAACAGATTACTTTCTAGCATGTTTGATGATCCAAAATTTTGATTATTGGTGCCCCATTATGAAGTAACTAACTGAGATAAATTTGAGCAAGTTACTTAATCTTTCTGGGCTATAGTTTTCTCAAATTGTAAAAAAATACTGTAGTAGTAAAATGTCACCAATAGGTTATGAATTTTAAATGTGACTATTCAAATAAAACACATATAACAGTGCTTGGCAGAAAATAAATCATCGATAAAATGTTATAAATTAATATTTTTATTTATAGAAATACATTTAAATTCAAATGGAATATTCAAGAACTATGCCTTCTCCCATTTACATAGATGGACAGATCATCCAAAGAGAAAATCAACAAGAAAGAGTGGCTCTGAATGACACACACTGGACCAGATGGATTTAATAGACATATCCAGAACATTCCATCCTAAAACAGCAGAATACACATTCTTTTCAAGTGCACAAGGAACATTCTCCAGAATAGATCATATATCAGGCCACAAAACAAGTCTCAACAAATTCAGAAAAATGGAAGTCATACCATGCATCTTTTCTGACCATAATGATATGAAACTAAAAATAAGAAAAAAGTCAGGAAAGAGCACAAATATATGGAGGTTAAATAACAAGCTACTGAACAATGAATGGGTCAACCAAGAAATCAAAGAAAAAATAAAAATTTCATGGAAACAAGTGAAATGAAAACACAATGGTCCAAAATCTTGGTAATGCAGTAAAAGTGGCTCTAAGTGGGAAGATTAGAGCAATGCAGACCCACCTCAAGAAGCAAGAAAAATCTAAAATTAACAGCCTAACCTTACACTGAGAGGACCTAGAAAAAAGGAGAACAAGCAAAACCCAAATCCAGCAAAAGAAAGAAAATAATAAAGAGTACAGCAGAAATAAATGATATAGAAACTAAAAAAGAACAACAGAATAGATCAATAAAATCAGGAGTTGGTTCTTTGAAAAGACCAATAGAATTGATAAAACTCTAGCTGGTCACATAAAAGAGAGAGAGAAAGAGGGAGAGAGAGAGAGAGAAAGAGGACCCAAATAAATAAAATCCCTAATGAAAAAAAGAAATAACAACTCACACCACAGAAATATAAACAATTGTAACAGAATATTATGAAAACCTACATACCAACAAACTAGGAAACTTAGAAGAAAGATAAATTTCTAGGAACATGTAACTTACCCAAACTAAAGCAGGAAGAAACAGAAAATTTGAACAGACCAATTGCCAGCAAAGAAATTGAGTCAGTTATCAAAAAAACTCCCCCAAAACAAGTTCAGGACCAGATGGCTTCACAGGCAAATTCTACAATGCATTTGAAGAAGAGTTAATACCCATTCTTCTCAAATTACTTCAAAAAATACAAGAGGCAGGAAAAGTTCCAAATTTATTCTATGTGGAATAACCCAATACCAAACTGTGTCATCCCAATACCAAAACCAGATAAAGACACCAGTACAGGCCAATATCTTTCATGAATATAGATGCAAAAATCCTTAACAAAATATTAGAAAACCAGATCCAACAATACATTAAAAAATACACAAAAAAATACATTAAAAAAAGATCAAGTGGGATTTACAAGACATCAGAAAATCATACACTAAGATGAAGTGGGATGGTTCAATATTCACAAAATAATCAACGTGATAAGTTACATCAATAAGAGAAAAGATGAAAACCATTATCATTCCAATAGATGCAGAAAAAACATTTGATAAAGTAAGACATCCATTCATGATAAAAACCCTCTGCAAGGTAGGTCTAAAGGGATCATACTTCAAAATAATAAAGGCCTTATATGAAAAACTATAAGATACTGATGAAAGAAATTCAAGATGATGCAAACAAATAGGAGACATTCCATGCTTGTGCATTAAAAGAATAAGTAGTGTTAAAATATCTCTACTACCCAAAGGAGTCTACACATTTAGGGCAATCTCTTTCAAAATACCAATAGCATTTCCCCCAGAACTAGAAGAAACAATCCTAAAATGTGTATGGAACCACAAAAGACCTTGAGTGACCAAAGCAATCTTGAAATAGAAAGACAAAATTGATGGTATCACAATTCCAGACTTAAAGTTACATTACAAAGGGGTAGTAATTAAAACAGCATGGTACTGGCATGAAAATAGACAGATCCATAGAATAGAATAGAAAATCCAGAAATAAACCCACAATTTTATGGTCAATCTTCAACAAAGAAGAAAAGAATATACAATGGGAAAAAGAGTGTTGGGAAAATGACAGCCACATGCAAAAGAATGAAAATGGACCATTTTCTTACACCATACACAAAAATAAACTTAAAATGGATTAAAGACCTAAACGAGAGACCCTGAAACCATAAAAATCCTTGAAGAGATCACAGGCAGTAATTTCTCTGACATCAACGATAGCAACATTTTTCTAGATATGTCTCCTGAGGCAAGGAAAACAAAAGCAAATATAAACTATTGGGACCACATCAACATAAAAATTTTTCTGCACAGCCAAGGAAAAAAGAAACAAAACTAAAAGATGACCTATGGAATGGGAGAAGATATTTGCAAATTATATATCTGATAAAGAGTTAGTATCAAAAATATATAAAGAACTGTAACAGCTCAATGCCAAAGAAACAAAAATAAAAATGGGTGAAGACATGAATGCACTTTTCTCAAAAGAAGACATACAGATGGCCAACAGACACATGAAAAGATGCTCCACATCACTCATCATCAGAGAAATGTAAATCAAAACTATAATGAGAGATCATCTCACATCTATCAAAATGGCTAATGTCAAAAACACAAGAAATGAGAGTGTTGGCAAGGAGGTAGAGAAAAAGGAAACTTCTTGAACTGTTGGTGGGAATATAAACTGGTGCAGCCATTGTGGAAAACAGTATGGAGTTTACTCAAAAAGTTAAAAATAGAACTAGCTTAGATCCAGCAATCCCACTGCTGGGTATTTACCCCCCGCCAAATACAAAAACACTAATTCAAAGGAATATATATACCCCTATGTTTATTGCAGCATTATTTACAATAGCAAATTATGGGAGCAGCCCAAGGGTCAATCCTGTAGATGAATGGCTAAAGAAGAGGTGGTATATGTACAATGGAATATTATTCAGCCATGAATAAAGAATGAAATCTTGCCATTTGCAACAACATGGATAGAGCTAAAGAGCATAATGCTAAGTGAAATAAGTTAGATTTTTTATCTCACTCATATGTGGATTTAAGAAACAAAACTAAGGAGCATATGAAAAAAAGAGAGAGAGAGAGAGAGACAAACCAAGAAACAGACTCTTAACTATAGAGAAAAAACTGTTAAGTTACCCGAGGGGAGGGGGTGGGATAGGTGAAGGGAATTAAAGAGTACACTTACCATGATGAGCACTGACCAATGTATGGAATTGCTGAGTTACTATATGTACATCTGAAACTAATATAACACTGTATGTTAAATATGCTGGAATTAAAATTATTTTAAATAATTTAAAAAATGCCATTGTGTAGAAGAAGAAGAAGAAGAAGAAGAAGAAGAAGAAATAATCAAGGGAATAGAATTCCAAAGAGAATACCAAGTGTGAACATCCTGAGTGGGAATGTAAATAATAAAAATGACAGCTTTGAATTTAAAAAAAAAAAAGGAAAAAGACATGAATAGACTTGTGTGACTGAGTGGTTTAGGAAATAAATGTTGAGGGATGTGGGTGGCTTAGTCGGTTGGGTGTCTGCCTTGCACTCAGGTCACGATCTCAGGGTCCTGGGATCGAGTTCCCCATCAGGCTCCCTGCTCAGCAGGGAACCTGATCCACCCTCTGCCTCTGCCAATCCCCCTGCTTGTGCACCCTCTCTCTCTGGCAAATAAATAAATTATTTTTTAAAATAAAAATAGTTAAAAAAAGAAAAGAAAGAAATGTTGGATGGCATGATAGTTCTTGCAACATGTAGTTCAACATATCTTTCTACGGTAATGTCAGCTCCTAAAGCAGGCTTCCTGACACAGAAGATAGAAAATAAACAGCAATACAATAGAACAAGAAAAGAATATTAAAAATTAAGGATTTGGGGGCTGGGTAGAGAGTTCATAAGAGATAGATAAAGGCTCCTGAGAAAAAAGTTTGAAAAGGAAGTCAAAGTAGAAATACAAGTTTGTTCCTAACAAGGTTAATAATGGAAAAGGTAAAGGAAAGACACTTCAAAAAAATAAAGAACAGAGAGGCAGGAAGGAAAGCTACCTATTATCATGTTGTAGAGAAATCTTACTACTGATGGTGACTTCAGGGTGCGAACTAGTCACATGACTGACTCCTCAATCTTCATCTCTCACCTCCAATTTCCTCCTCAGAGAATTCCTCAATTACCCACTCAGAAGTAGGTCTCTCTGTTACTTTCTATTTCAGTACCCAAGATATTTCTGAATAGCACATACCACAATATTTACCTCTTCATCTGAGTACTTTTTTTTTTAATATTTTATTTATTTATTTGACAGAGAGAGATCACAAGTAGGCAGAGAGGCAGTCAGAGAGAGAGAGGGGAAAGCAGGATCCCCGCCGAGCAGAGAGCCCGATGTGGGGCTCGATCCCAGGACCCTGGGATCATGACCCGAGCTGAAGGCAGAGGCTTTAACCCACTGAGCCACCCAGGTGCCCCATCTGAGTACTTTTTAAAGTCGATCATTTCTAAGTGGCTTGTCCTCCATGAGGGAAGAGGCACTATCTTTCTCACTAACCATTATCTCTTGGGAATCTAGGACTGACCAAGCACAAAGAGGAGGAAACATATATATCAAGAACACAGCAGACCTTTGTAAGAATGTGCGGTGTAGTTTCAGCTCTGTGCAATACGAATTTGAAAATGGACTATTTGAATTCACAGGTAACTATTAATGTATAACTTGTGACTGGCACCATATTAGTAATGGAGATTAATAATAATAATCATAAAAGAATTATGCATTGTTAAGAACTTACAGCATGTAGGGTCAAGCAATAGACTTAGAAACAACAAACTGAAAATAGTAAAGACAGATAAAAGTCACATGGGCAAATGAGTTCATTTACTCAACAGTTTTTGAGGTGAACTTAAGTACTAAAACTTAAGAGCTGTGGGTCATCATTTCTACTCAGTGAATTAATCAAAAGGTGAGGAAAGGCAAGTTCCCAGAAGGCTTTACTTTGTTTTGGCTCTAAAACACAAATACTGTATGCTTAAAGGGAAAATGATATTTCAGCATTTTGTTCCCATGGTGGGGAAAAAACATAAAGAATTGTAAATCTTTGAAAAGAAAGTTCATTTTCACCAAACTTTTAGCCTCAGTTCCAGAGCCGAGGGGAACCATTTATGTTTGGATAAACACTATGACTATTTCAATTCCCAATAAATGATAACAAATTTTAAGTTTTGCCCCTTTAAAAATTATTTAAAAGAAATAGCTGTTTCATAAGCAAGTTACTGATATACAGCTGGCAAAGCACATAAATATTGTTTTTTTCTCTTTTTTGAGCTGCCAGTTCCATTAAATAAATTATCTAAGTTTTCTGAAGTATACACTGGAAGATACTTCCTAAAATATTCTGAGGAATGTATAGATATTTTTAAGATTATTAGTAAATGTCTTGTTTTTTAATACATCAAGATGACAGAAGTCCCCCTGAAGAAGCACACAGGTACATAAAATAATTTCACATAGTTATATATGTGAACTATAATGAACTTACTTAGATTTTTTAACATAGAAATCTACTTTCATTTGTTTTGTTTTGTTTTGTTTTGTTTTGTTTTTTTTAGAGAGGAAGGGAGGAGAGGTGGAGGAGAGAGAAAATCTTAAGTAGGCTCCGTACCCAGTCCAGAGCCCAACCTGGGACTTGATCTCACAGCCCTGACATCATGACCTGCGCTGAAACCAAGAGTCAGATGCTTAACTGACTAAACTACCCAGGCATCCCAGAAATCTACTTTTGAATGAAAGATAAATAATAACTTTTCTACTGCAGCATACATGTTCGTTTGCTTTTTGCATACATTTTGAAACTTTAGTTTTAATTAACTTATATCTTCTTTTTTTTTATTTTAACAAAGTCCTTCTAACATCAAATATTAAGAAATACCTTCTTTTATTTATGAAATGCCTAAAAATATATTTTTAATGAAAGGTTACATTTAAATGATTAATTATTTCATTCATCAGTCAAAAACTTGTCATCTTTAATCTATAACTGTTCTAATATTTTCCACTGGATTGTCCTAGAAAAATGCAACAGATGATCAATACGTATAAACTGAAAGAACACTCAAAGTCAAAGAATCTTTCAGGATTTAAAGCCAAAGATCTCGTTTGTGCTGTGATGAGGATTGATATTTTTTAAGATAATAGTCATTCATCCCTCTTCCAGCATCTGTAAATTTCCATTCACTAAGATGATTAAGAAATATTGAAGAGTTTCCCTGCTCCCTCTGGAGCAGGCCAGAGCTGGTATCTGCTTTCTGTCTAAGACAATGAGGTTGATGCCAAAAAAGGACAGAATTATTGAGGCAAGGTTTTGGCGACTCATACTTCAACATTTATTTGCTTTCTGTGTTTAAATGTATGCTACAGTAGAAGCCAATCATTTACTAACTTTTATAGCACAGTCAAATCAGGTCAGAGAAAAGCTAGAACAAAAATTTCCATATACTGCATGCTCATTATACAACCAGAACTATGCTCAAATTTTTCTTCACAGTAAGCCAGTGAAATAAGCACAATTATGCAAAGACCAGATAATTCAAGTAAGTTAGAGAATCCTGCATGTCTAGAAGGACAAGGAGTCAGGATGGTAAGTTTGGAAGCTATCCTAACCTTATCCTCGCCCTCCTTCCCACTGTTCCTGCTCTGCACATACACACATAGAAACCCTCCCTAATAGTTTATCCAAATAAATCCATCCTTCTTAAATAAAAATATTTTATTGAAAATTTTAAAAATTCATGCATTGAAAGAAAAAATTAAAGAGTTAAAAATATGAGAAAAAACTCACTATAATAAACTTCACTAGAATGAAAAGTTGTCACAAAGCATTTGGAAAATATGATCTAACATTACAACAGGAACACTACCACAAACAACAAAAACCACCTTAATGTAGCAATTGCTGATATAACAGAAGACCAGAAATACAAGAACTCAGAATAGTTGTACAGCGTGCAGGAGATTACCAGCAAACAGGAGAGACTAAGTGGGAACTGGTAGAAGGAAGGAAATAGGAGTAAAATAGTGAAAAATTTTCAAAAATAAGGGCTTAAATTACAGCGATAAGAAGGGAGAGTAGATACTAAAGAAGCCATATGTACACATATACGATAGTCAAAATGATAAACATAGAAGACAGGAAAGGGTAATTCATTCTACATATAACTGAAATTCCCAGAGAAGAAAAATGGAATTGTGAAACCCAACAGAAAGTTCAATATATAACTAAAGAAATTGTTTAGAAATGGAAGAACCATATTGCTTCATTGAAAGACCCTGTGTGCCAAGGAAACCTTATTCAGAGCACTGAGACATCTCTTTGTAGTTATTGGACTTCTAAATTTAAGAGCCAGGCAAAAATGATCATATCACATACATGAGAAAGAAGATAAAGCTGGAATCAGACATCCACATAGCATTCCATGTAAAACTTACTCACATTCCTTCAAATTCTCCTGCAGGTATAAAGATTAAAAGCAAATGGTTTTGAGCCTGACATTCCAAAAGGACTTGTTCAGCTGGGAGCTGTATCTTTTGAGGACCTACCCTTCGGAGTCACATACTATCAATTCTGCCATATTCTACTGATTGAAGCAGTCAAAAGACCAGTCAAGATTTAAATGGAGTAAACAGATTCCAATTCTCCGGGCCAGGAATGTTAAAACCAGTGTTGCAAACTAAACCATGTTCCACCAAAATTCAGTAATCATCAGGACCTCAGAATATAACTTTATTTAGAGAAAGAGCCTTTAAAGAGATCATTAGAATTAAATGAGGTCATTAGGGGAAGCCCTAATACAATATAAATGGTCTCCTTATTAAAAAGAGGAAATTAGGACAAAGACCATGTGAAGGCAGAGGAAGATAGCCATCTACAAGCCAAGGCAAAAGACTTCCAAAAAATCAACCCTGGGCGCCTAGGTGGCCCAGTCGGTTGAACTGCTGATTGGATTTTGGCTCGGATCATGATCCCAGAGTTGTGGGATCCAACCCCACCTCACAGGCCAACACCTCCATCCAGGACTTCTGGCCTCCAGAATTGTGAGCCAATAAATTTGTTATTTAATCCTCCAAGCCTGTGGTACTTTGTCTGGCAGTGAAGGCAAACTAATTCAGTCACTTTGTAATGAAGAGTATGTGGCATAAAAGATCACGTACTCATTTGGAAAATGCAATTTTCCAGAACCAAAATTTAGAAACAAACGACCACAGGGGGGAAAAATTGAGTACACAAATACCAAGACTTCTTTTTAAAGAGATTTTATTTATTCATTTATTTGACACATAGAGAGAGAGAAAGCACAAGCAGGGGGAACAGCAGAAGGACAGAGAAAAGCAGGCTCCCCACTGAGCAGGAAGCCTGGTGGGGACCCTGAAATCATGACCTGAGCTGAAGGCAGACACTTAACCTACTGAGCCACCCAGACGTCCATACCAAGATTTCTGCATGGTGAAAAAAAAAAATTGTCATCTTCAAAGTCAGAAGATAGAGGGAGAACAGAGAGCATAATCAGAATGTTTATCACACACAAAGGACTCATCTCAATAATAAATAAATCTCTAAAAGAAAAAAAACAAAGGACATGAATTCATACCCCCTCCAATACAAGTGGACCCTAAACATATTAAATGATGCTCCACCTCAGATGTAGTAAGAGAAAATAAAAATTAACTTATAATTTTCTAACTATAGTGTTAGCAAAAATCAGTGCTTACAAACGCATTCTGTTGTCGAAGCTACAGTGACATTGGCAGTGGTAGTGGAGCCTGTGATGTCTGTAGAAAGCGAGTTGGTAATGTCTAATGAAATTGTGGTATTCACACTTTGACCTACTAAGCTTCAGGATTTATTTTACGAGTAAGCTGGCATGCCTATTAAATGACCCACATTCAAGCTTATTAATTGTGGCATTGTTTTATAATAGCAAAAGTTTTAAAACAATGTATTTATACAAATTTAGGGAATGGATGAAACAAGCCATGTAGTGTATACACTCAATGGAATATTACACAGCTTTAGAAAAGAATAAAGTTGCCCCTTACATACTAATGTGGAAAGAAATACATGAATAATTTTTAAGTTTAAAAAAATAAGCTATAGGATAGTGTATATATTGTGTTATTTTTTTTTAAAGATTTTATTTATTTTTTTTTGAGAGAGAGAGTGAGCAGACAGTGGGGGGAGAGGGAGAAGGAGAGAGGGACTCTCATTGAGCAGGGAGCCCCACACAGGGCTCCATCCCAGGCTTCTAGGATCATGACCTGAGCTGAAGGTAAATGCTTAACCTACTGAGCCACACAGGCATCCCTATCGTATTATGTTTTGTATAAGAAAAGGGGATAAGTAAAAAATATATGTATTTTAATTTCCTTGTCTTTGAAGAAAAAAATCCTGGAAGCATAGGCAAGAATCTAAGAAAGTGGCTAATCAGAGTAGTAGACAAGGATAGAGGTGGAAAAAAAATCTAAATGTAATGCTTTTGCATTTTTCTGATTTTTGAAGTGTATGAATTATTTATTAATTCTTAAATTAGTTATTTAATTATTTAATATTAAATTACTTAATACTCATTTAAATTATTTAATACATTTATTAAACTAAATTTTATGAAGATTGATAGAGAATATCATAAGAATTTTTAATGCTATGAAATTTAAGAAATTTATGGGGTGCCTGAGTGGCTCAGTTGGTTAAGTGCCTGCCTTTGGTTCAGGTCATGATTTCAGGATCCTGAAGTCATGGTCTTTTCAGAGCCCCATGTTGGGCTCCCCTGCTTATGGGGATCCCCGGCTTCTCCTCCCTATCTGTGTTCTCTCTCACTATCTATCAAATAAACAGTATCTCAAATAAATAAATAAATAATAATAAATTAATATCTCAAATAAATAATAAAATCTTTAAAAATTTGTAAGAAAAATGTGTTTTGTATAGAAATAAGTATGGAAAAGACCAGCTTAAACAAATATAGGGCTTCTTTACATCTAGGTTTTTTAGAGAATTTTGTATGACAGTTATCATTGTTAGTAGCCAATAGGTAATTATTGTTGACAGTATTTGCCAAATGTATTCAAATTAACTTGCTTTTTTTCTTTCTTTCTTTCTAAAAATATCTATTAATATCTTAAGGAGCGAAGCTTGAGAAATTCTATTTTATATATTAAAATGTCATGTTAATAAAATGTCCAACCAGGCAACAACCTTGGAATGATAAATTTTTGTGGTTATTTACTAAAATTGAAGGTTAAATATTGTGGTATTCTTCAATATGTCCTTGGTAGCACTTTATAATCTGTCCAATAAAAATAATGGGTCACTTTTAAAGCCCCTGGTCTAGGAGTAAGTTGCTTTCTACATTACGTTTGGATTTTTCCCTTGTTATTACTTCTCAGAAATAAGGCATCATGCTAAACCTCCTACAGAAGGCCCATTCTTTAAAAGAATAGGTAAGGAGGAATCACAGAGCTATAGAGGAGATGGGGTCCACTTTCAGTTCAAGTGATCAGGAAAAGATTATCAGAGAGAATGAGAATCAGCCCTGAACTAGTACAGTGAGTGAAGGTTTTGGAAATGTCATTCCCAGCAAAACTCTGAGAACTCTGAGAAGCACAAATCTGACTTAGCTAAGGTGATACTGTACACAGTCACAGAAAGGGTCTCTTTCTAGGATCTCTATTAAGAATTCTTCTTGTCTGGGTGCCTGGATGGCTCAGTCAGTTAAACATCAGCTTTCGGTTCATGTCATGAATCCAGGGTCCTGGGACCCAGACCCCTGGTCCAGCTCCCTGCTCAGCAGGGAGTCTGCTTCTCCCTCTGCCTCTCTCCCCCTCCCCCATCACTCTCTTTTTCTCATAAATAAATTGAATATTTAAAAAAAAATTCTGCTTGTCATATTTTTCTTTCCTTGAGCCAGTGCCAAGTTGTCTCATTTAATACAGCTTCATACTAAGTTCCAACACTGACTATGGCCAAGTCCTCATTTCCTGGTTTTTCTTAGAAGTCTCCTAGCTGATTTTGGGCATTTACTCTACCACAAAAATTTTATCAAACTCCATGGAAATTTTTTCAATTATTTAGTAACTTTTAGCCAAAGATTTTTCTGGGACTTATATACTATTTTTTAAGTGCTGCCTTTAGTCACTATCAATACCAGATAAAGGATGGCATTGTGGAAAGAGTCATGGGTCATTCTCCCCCTCTGCATTTTCTACCCAGGTGGAATTGGGTGAAGGGTTCTTTAAACTCTCTGAAACTCCGATTTTCAATGTATAAAATATGCATAATAGTACTTATCCCATAAGGTTGCTTTGAGGATTAAAGGTATAAATAGAAGTTTGAGGGGTTTTTGGTGTATGTCCAGTATGTTAAAAGCACTGTGGAAAGATAATACAAAGACATACAGGAGGTAGTTTTTCAATTCAGAAGCATGTAATTGAGTAAAGAACCAAAGCATAAACAAGAGCAAACTTAAAGTCTAATATAGGAACTGAAGGAGAACAGAAATTGAAATGATTTCAGAAGACATAATAATTTCCCATACAGTATTATTCCCATACAGAATGAGCATTATAATCTCAAATTAGTATTTATAATTAAGGTAGTTATACATAAATACTTTTCCATTTAGAAGTAAATGTCCTTGGCATCTAAATCCATGGAAAATTGACTTTTCAATCTCAGGCAAAGAATTGACCACCAAAGAAAAATATATAATTCTGCTTGCAAAAAGGCCTAATTAATTGTCAAGCCCAATCAAACCCATCATTTAGTCAATTTTCAGGATTGTTGCTCTAAGTATAATTTTATAGTCATCTCCAAATTTGAAATGAAATAAATTATTATTGAATACATAGCAATTTTCTTGAGAATGATTTGGATTTGATGCTTACACTGATTGAATTAATGAATCCCTTGGCACAGCCGAAGTATCTCCAAACAAAGTTAGAAAAGATTATTATTCTTGAATCCCAGTCTTTTCAAAATAGCTAGTTGAAGCTGTAAAGTTTCCACCATTTCTGTTTTCTTCAAAGATTAGCTATCAGTTAGACTGACTAACCTGAATAAGGCATGGATTGGAGGCTTTAACTTGTACCTTATCTAATGAGAGAGCCTGCTGTGTTGTCCTGGGTTCTCCAGCAAAGAGGGAGGTGTCAAATATTTGTCTGTGGCCTAATTCTGGGCTCAACAGTCACTAAAGTTCTACGTGGATTCCTCAGCAGGCTTAGCAGGCTTAGTTAGAGAGGGCGTATCATGGATTCTTAATTCTCTAGGAAAACATTAAAAAGTGGTTCCTAATTAGCCCCATGTGATGGTAAAAGATTAACCAGAGGGGGTATATTTTGACAGAAAAGTGTTAAATTAGACTTAGAAACTTCCTGCAATAATCTGTGTAAGATTCTTCTAAATAGACTGTGGAGTTTAAAATTAACAGATTATTTTAGATATTACAGCTCACCAAAAGTCCTACTGATTATATGTTTTAAAAAACACACAGAGTAATAGCACCATTTTTTTTTTGTCTCCTCAAGACTCTACATAGTAAACATAATCTGATTACCATGAAATTTTAAACCTGGCATGACATCATAGTTCTAAATAAACTAACAATCGCTCATCATTTTGTTTAACAAAGATTTAGCTCTGTGCCAAGCACAGGAAATAAAAATAATGTATAAGGTATTATTGTGCCCCTTACAAATTGCAGTCAAGAAGAGAAAAATATAAGTAGATTTCAAAAACTCTGTAGGATCACTCAAGTGGCAAAAGGAAGCATACATTGAGATAGAGCATGACAGCAGGCAAGAGGACCTTGAGACATTGAGAGCCCCACAGTCCAGGTGGAGAAGTTGAAGTCCTAGAAGAAGGCACTAGTGGAAAGCCAGGTGATACCTCCCAGAAGTAATGATGGTAGTGCTCACAGTTACTCAGTGCTCACTCTTTGCCAGATCACATTCTAAGGATTTATACATAATCCACTTAATGCTCAGAGCAACCCTCAGGCATTCATTCAGTAATTACCCCCATTTTATGGATGAAGAAACTAAGGCACCGAGCAGTCAAGTGTCTCCCTCAAGCTCACACTGATAGTAAAGAGAGGACCTGTTGAATTGCAATTCAAACTCAGACAGGAACTCCAGAATCTGTTTTATAAACAGGAAACCATGGGGAAAAAGGAATAACATGGGTACCAGATTTCTCTCTTAGATGACTGCACAGATGTCATGCTAGTGTTAAAAATAAATATGAGAGGAGAATGAGTATTTGGTGGTGTGGGGGAAGATTATTTTAACTTGTGTTAATACTGAATTTGAGGGTCTTGTAGGAATAAATGGAGTAGGCTGCTATTAGAAATAAGGATCTGGAACTGGGTAGAAAATTACAGATGAGGGGAGGTGCCTGGGTGTCTCAGTTGAATAAGAGGTTGCCTTCAGCTCAGGCCCTGATTCTAGGGTCCTGGGATCAAGTCCCTGCATAGGCTTACTGCTCCTTGGGGAGTCTGCATCTTCTTCATCCTCTAACCCCCTCCCCTGCTTGTGTTCTCACTCATGTGCTCTCTCTCTCTCTCTCTCTCTCTCTCAAATGAATAAATGAAAAATCTTTGAAAAAAAAAAAGAAAATTAGAGATAGGGATTTGGAGGGCATTGTACTGAAGTCATAAAATCACTTCAGAATGAGTCAGATTGAGAGGAAGCAAGATGGGGGAGGAGTAGCAAACTGAAATATTAGGTCCCAGGAGTTGAGCTAGATAGTTATCAAACCGTTCCAAACTACAAACAACAGGATATTGAAGAGATGAAGAGCAGCAACTCTAGGAACAGAAAACCGACCACTTTCTGGAAAGTAGGACATGCAGAGAAGGCAATCCAAAGCAAAGGTAAGAAAGACTGCAGGGGAAGGGGCCAGCTCCCAGCAAGCAGTGGAGCAGCATTGCACAAAATCAGAACTTTTAGAATTCTGCTCCACTGAGGGACATCGCTCCAGAGGCTAAGCAGGGTGGAGCCCTCAAGGGGACAGTGTGGTCTCAGGGCCTGCAAGGTCACAGAAAGACCAGGGGTCTCTGAGTGTGGCAGAGTTGCCAGGTAGGGAAGCCGGTTACAGAGATGGAGCTGAGCAGTGAGCTCTCAGCTCAGGGTTACCTTAAACCGTGATCCAAGGCAGACTTGGGCCACTGATCTTCAATCAGGGACCCCACAAGGGGCAAATCCAGAGAGACCCCCCTCCTTCCTCCACCAGGAAGAGCAGCAGGGATCACGGAGCAACAATCTGCTGGGTTTGGAGACTCCAAACAGGGCTGAGCACCAGAGATAGAAACACTCAGTCACAGGCCAGGTGAGCTCGAAGCACAGCCAGAGACCAGGGAGACGGGAGGGATTGACAGCTTTTCTCCGAGGCAGCACTGAGGAGTGGAGCCCCGAGCTCTCAGTTCCTCCAGTCTGGAGATTGGGAGGCTGCCATTTTCATTCCTGTCCTCCAAAGCTCTATGAAAAGCATTCAGGGAACAAAGGCTACCAAGAGCAAACCCAAGCAGATTACTTAGCCCAGCCCCTGGCAAGGGTGGTGCAATTCCGCCTCGGGCAAAGACATTTGAGAATCACTGCAACAGGCCCCTCCCCCAGAAGATCAACAAGAACATCCAGCCAAGACCAAGCTTACCAATCAACAAAAACTGTGGAACTCCAGAGCTAGGGCAAAGCAACACATAGAATTCATGACTTTTTCCTCATGATCCTTTAGTCTTGCAAAGTTAATTTTTTTTTTAGTTTTATTTTTTTCTTATTCTATTTTTTTAACTTTTCCCCTTTTAAAGTTTTTTAACTATTTTATCTTAACAATATCTTTTTAAAAAATCTTTTAAAATTTTCATTGTTACAGTCATAGTTTACCCCTTCATTGTATTTAACCATATTTTTTGTACACATATAGGGTTTTTTTCCTTAAAATTTTTGGATACAATTTCTTCTAATAGATCAAAATATACCCTAAATCTAGCACATGGCTTTGTTCTAGTCTCCAGCCTGATCACATTCTCTCCTCTTATTTTTTTCTTTTTCCAACCAATTTAGCAATTCCTTTTTTAGAATCTTTAATTTTCATCTTTACATTCATATTCCATCCCTTCATCTTGTTTACCCTTATTTTTGTATATATATAAGTTTTACTTTCTTTAAAATTTTGGGAAGTAGTTTCTTCTAAGTGATGAGAATACACCCAGAATCAAGTGGGTGTCTCTGTTCTATTCACCATATATATATATATACACATATACACATATGTGTATACATATACACATATACACACACATATATACATATATGTATATATACATATATATACACATATATACATATATGTGTGTGTGTGTGTGTGTGTATATATATATATATTTCTTCCCCCCTTTCTTCTCCCTCACCCCCCTCCCTGGTTTCAGATCTCTCCTGATTTGATTAGTGTATATTTTTCTGGGGTCTTTGCCACCCTTTTAATATTTTATTCTCTCATTCATATATTCTTATCTGGATAAAATGACAAGGCAGAAAAAAGACATACAAAAAAAGAACAAGAGGCAATACTTATGGCTAGGGACCTAATCATTATGGACATTGGTAATATGTCAGAACTAGGGTTCAGAAAGATGATTATCAAGTTGCTAGCTAGGCTCAAAAAAGTCATGGAAGGGGCACCTGGGTGGCTCAGTGGATTAGGCCTCTGCCCTCAGCTCAGGTCATGATCTCAGGGTTCTGGGATCGAGCCCCACATCGGGCTCTCTGCTCAGCAGGGAGCCTGCTTGCTCCTCTCTCTCTGCCTGCCTCTCTGCCTACCTATGACCTTTGTCTGTCAAATAAATAAAATAAAATCTTTAAAAAAAAAAGTCATGGAAGATATCAGAGAATTCCTTTCGGGAAAAATAAAATCCCTTTCTGAAGAAATAAAAGAACAAAAATCTAACCAAGTTGAAATAAAAAGAAAAGCTATTAATGAGGTGTAATCAATAATGGAAGCTCTTACTGCTAGGATAAATGAGGCAGAAGAGAGAAATAGTGATATAGAAGACCAAATGACAGAGAATAAAGAAGCTGAGCAAAAGAGCAACAAACAACTACTGGACCACCAAGGGGAAAATTCGAGAAATAAGTGATACCATAAGATGAAACAGTATTAGAATAATTGGGATCCCAGAAAAAGAAGAAAGAGAGAGGGGGCAGAAGGTATACTTCTGGATATATGCAGCCAAAAATACTATATCCAGCTAGACTGTCATTGACAATAAAAGGAGAGATAAAAAGCTTCCAGGACAAACAAAAATTAAAAGAATTTGCAAACACCAAATGAGTCCTTCAGGAAATATTGAAAAGGGTTCTCTAAGCAGTCAGAGCCTAAAAGTAGTAGGCCAGAAAGGAACAGAGACAATATACAGTAACAGTCACCTTACATGTAATACAATAGGACTAAATTCATATCTTTCAATAGTTACCCGAATGTAAATGGGCTAAATGCCTCACTCAAAAGAAATAGGGTACCAGAATGGATAAAAAAAACAAGACCCATTGATATGCTGTCTACAAGAAACTCACTTTAGACCCAACAACACCTCCAGATTTAAAGGGTGGCAGTGAGGGTGCCTGGGTGGCTCAGTGGGTTAAAGCCTCTGCCTTCAGCTCAGGTCATGATCCCAGGGTCCTGGGATCGAGCCCCACATCGGGCTCTCTGCTCAGCAGGGAGCCTGCTTCCTCCTCTCTCTCTGCCTGTCTCTCTGCCTACTTGTGATCTCTGTCTGTCAAATAAATAAATAAAATCTTAAAAAAAAAAAAGGGTGGCAGTGGAAAAAAATTTATGATGCTAATGGACATCAAAAGAAAGCTGAGTGGCAATCCTTATATCAGATCAATTAGATTTTAAGCCAAAACTATAATAAGAGATGAGGAAGGACACTATATCATACTCAAAGGTTCTGTCCAACAAGAAGATCTAACAGTTTTAAATGTCTATGCCCCTAACATGGGAGCAGCCAATTATATAAACCAATTAATAACAAAATCAAAGAAACACATCAACAATAATATAATAATAGTAGGGGAACCTAACACCCCTCCTCATTGAAATGGACAGATCATCCAAGCGAAGATCAACAAGAAAATAAAGGCTTTAAATGACACACTGGACCAGATGGACATCACAGATATATTTAGAACATTCCACCCCAAAGCAACAGAATATACATTCTTCTCTAATGCACATGAAATATTCTGCACAATAGATCGCATCCTGGGTCACAAATCAGGTCTCAACCAGTACCAAAAGATTAGGATCATTCCTGGTATATTTTCAGACCACAATGCTTGTAAGCTAGAGCTCAACCACAAGAGGAAAAATGGAAAGAACTCAAATACATGAGGCTAAAGAGCATCCTACTTAAGAATGAATGTTTCAACCAGGAAATTAAAGAGAAATTGAAAAAATTCATGGAAACAAATGAAAATGAAAACACAACTGTTTAAAATCTTTGGGACACTGCAAAGGCGGTCCTGAGAGGAAAATATATAGCGGTACAAGCCTTTCTCAAGTAACAAGAAAGGTCTCAAGTACACAACCTAACCCTACACCTAAAGGAGTTGGAGAAAGAACAGGAAAGAAAGCCTAAATACAGCGGGAGAGGAGAAATAATAAAGATCAGAGCAGAAATCAATGAAATAGAAATCAAAAAAGCAGTAGAACAAATCAATGAAACTAGGAGCTGGTTCTTTGAAAGAATTAATAAGATTGATAAACCCTGGCCAGAATTATCAAAAAAAAAAAAAAAAGAGAGAGAGAGAGAGAGAGAGAAAGAGAGAAAGGACCCAAATAAATAAAATCATGAATGAAAGCAGAGAGATCACAACCAACACCAAAGAAATAGAAACAATTGTAAGAACATATTATGAGCAACTATATTCCAGCAAATTTAACAATCTGGAAGAAATGGAGGCATTCCTAGAGACATATGAACTACCAAAACTGAACCAGGAAGAAATAGAAAACCTGGACAGACCCATAACCAATAAGGAGATTGAAGCAGTTGTCAAAGATCTCCCAAAAAACAAGAGCCCAGGGCCAGACGGCTTCCCAGGGGAATTCTACCAAACATTTAAAGAAGAATTAATACCTATTCTCCTATAACTGTTTCAAAAAATACAAATGGAAGGAAAATTTCCAAACTTATTTTATGAGGCCAGCATTACCTTGATTCCAAAACCAGACAAAGACCCCACCAAAAAGGGAAAATACAAACCAATATTGGATGAATACAGATGCAAAAATTCTCACCAAAATTCTAGCCAATAGGACACAATAGCACATTAAAAGGATTATTCACCATGACCAAGTGGGATTTATTCCCAGGCTGCAAGGTTGGTTCAACATCCTCAAATCAATCAATGTGATACAATACATTAATAAAATAAAGAACCATATGATACTCTCAATAGATGCTAAAAAGCATTTGACAAAGTACAACATCCTTTCATGATCAAAACTCTTCAAAGTGTAGGGATAGCATGTACATATCTCAATATCATAAAAGCCATCTATGAAGAATGCACAGCAAATATCATTGTCAATGGGGAAAAACTGAGAGCTTTTCCCTAAGGTAAGGAGGATGGCAGGGAGGTCCATGATCACCACTACCATTGAATATAATACTAGAAGTCCTAGCCTTGGCAATCAGACAACAAAAAGAAATTAAAGGCATCCGAATCAGTAAAGAAGTCAAACTCTCATTCTTTGCAGATGATATGACACTTTATGTGGAAAACCCAAAAGACTCCACCCCAAATCTGCTAGAACTCATACAGGAATTCAGTAAAGCGTCAGGATATAAAATCAATGCACAGAAATTAGTTGCATTTCTGTACACCAAAAACAAGATAGAAGAAAGAGAAATTAAGGAATCGATCCCATTTATAGTTGCACCCCAAATCATAAGATACCTAGGAATAAACCTAACCAAACAGGCATAGAATCTGTACTCAGAAAACTATAAAGTACTCATGAAAGAAAATGAGGAAGACACAAAGAAATGGAAAAAACTTCCATGCTCATGGATTGGAAGAATAAATATTGTGAAAATGTCCATGCTACCTAAAGCAATCCACACATTTAATGCAATCCTTATCAAAATACCATTAATTTTTTTCAAAGAAATGGAACAAATAATCTTTTTATTTTATTTTATTTATTTATTTGACACACAGAGAGAGAAATCACAAGTAGGCAGAGAGGCAGGCAGAGAGAGAGGGAAGCAGGCTCCCTGCTGAGCAGAGAGCCTGATGCGGAACTCGATCACAGGACGCTGAGATCATGACCTGAGCCGAAGGCAGAGGCTTAACCCACTGAACCACCCAGGCGCCCTGGAACAAATCATCTTAAAATGTATATAGCAACAGAAAAGACCCCAAATAGCCAGAGGAATGTTGAAAAAGAAAGCCAAAGTTGGTGGCATCACAATTCCAAACTTCAAGCTCTATTACAAAGTTGTAATTATCAAGACAGTATGGTACTGGCACAAAAACATACACATAGATCAATGGAACAAAATAGAGAGTCCAGAAATGGACCCTCAACTCTATGGCTAACTAATCTCCAACAAAGCAGGAAAGAATGTCCAATGGAAAAGACAATTTCTTCAACAAATGGTGTTGGGAAAATTGGACACCCACATGTAGAAGAATGAAACTGGACGATTTCCTTACACCTCATACAAAAATAGACTCCAAATGGATGAAAGACCTCAATGTGAGACAGGAATCCATCAAAATCCCTGAGGAGAACACAGACAGCAACCTCTTTGACCTCTGCCACAGCAACTTCTTCCTAGAAACATCGCCAAAGGCAAGAGAAGCAAGAGCAAAAATGAACTACTGGGACTTCATCAAGATCAAAAGCTTTTGCTTTTGGTTTTCAAAAAAAACAAAAGACAACTGATAGAATGGGAGAATATATTCACAAATGACATATGAGATAAAGGGCTAGTATCCAAAAATCTATAAAGAACTTATCAAACTCAATACCCAAAGAGAAAATAATCCAAGAATGGGCAGAATACATGAACAGACATTTCTGCAAAGACATCCAGATGGCCAACAGACACATGAAAAATTGTTCCACATCACTCAGCATCAAGGAAATACAAATCAAAACCACAATGAGATACCATCTCACACCAGTCAGAATGGCTAAAATTAACAAGTCAGGAAATGACAGATGCTGGCGAGGATGCGGAGAAAGGGGAACCATCCTACAATATTGGTGGGAATGCAAGTTGGTGCAGCCACTCTGGAAAACAGCATGGAGTTTCCTCAAAAAGTTGAAAACAGAGCTACCATATGACCCAGCAATTGCACTACTGAGTATTTACCCTAAAAATACAAAGGTAGTGATCTGAAGGGGCACGTACACCCGAATGTTTATAGCAGCAATGTCCACAATAGCCAGACTATGGAAAGAGCCTAGATGTCCATCAACAGATGAATGGATAAAGAAGAGGTGGTATGTATGTGTGTGTGTGTGTGTGTGTGTGTGTGTGTGTGTGTATGCACGCAATGGAATACTATGCAGCCATCAAGAGAAATGAAATCTTGCCATTTGCAACGACATGGATGGAATAGAGGGTATTATGCTGAGTGAAATAAGTCAATCAGAGAATGACAATTATCATATGATCTCTCTGATATGAGGAATTTGAGAGGCAGGGTAGGTGGTTTGGGGGGTAGGGAAGGAAAAATCGAAACAAGACGGGATTGGGAGGGAGACAAACCATAAGAGACTCTTGATCTCACAAAACAAACTGAAGGTTGCTGGGTGGTGGGGGAGTAGGGAGAGGATAGTTGCGTTATGGACATTGAGGGAGAGTATGTGCTATGGTGAGTGCTGTGATGTGTAAGCCCGATGATTCACAGACCTATATCTCTAGGGCAAATAAAACATTCTATGTTAAAAATAATTTTTAAAAAAGAGTGAGTCAAATCAGAAGATATCCCAGAATGTGGCTATGGATCAAGTCAACATTGATTATACAGGCAGGGGAAGGGGAGCCCACAAAGAATTCTGAATCAAACCAGCCCGACAGGAGAGGAAAAAAAGAGATTTCATAAGCAGAGTCTTATTTTTTAAAATTTTTATTATTTATTTGACAGAGAGAGAGCACAAGCAGGGGGAGTGGCAAAGGGAGAAGCAGGCTTCCCACTGAGCAAGGAACCTGATGCAGAATTGGATCCTAGAACCCCGGGATTATGACCTGAGCCAAGGCAGATGCTTAACCGATAGAGCCACCCAGGTGCCCCAAGAAAGAGATTTCAAATGTCTGGGGGAGGCGGGATTTCCAGGGAGTATAAATACCAAGCACAGGTCAAGTAAAATAAGGAATGAGAAGTAATGATTCGATATGGCATTTAAGAAGTTGTAACAGCAATTTCAGGTAAAAGATGTGGGGAAAATTCAGATTTTAGGTGCTGAAATAGTAATTCTAAGTATCTAGATAAGTAACCAAGTGCTTAAAATGGCACAGGTTAATAGGTGGATTGCTTCACATGATGATAAAGAATTTTTAAAAAATGAATATAGAAAGTTAAATCATCTTTTCAGTGCTGGACTTCAAGGGCCCAATCTTGTTCATGGATTTCTATGCTAATTTCCATCAGTATTTTGTGCCTGTCCTGAATCAAAATGTTAGGTAATCAAGCACCTATGTCAAATTATACAAAGCAGTTAGACAATCAGAAGCGACGTTGTGTGAAAAACAAAACAAAAAGCACTATTAAACTTGTGAAGGAAAACAAAAGGATAAATTTAAGGAAGTCAGTTGGGTAGTCTTTAAAAGCACTGAGTTCATTCAAATCAGACCATTTGTCTCTACGCAGGCTGTGAGCCATAAAGAATCACTGAATGTGGGGTGCCTGGGTGGCTAACTTGGTTAAGCGTCTGCCTTTGGCTCACGTCATGATCCCAGGATCCAGGATCTTTGCTCAGCAGGGAGCCTGCTTCTCCCTCTCCCTCTCCCTGTGTCCCCTCACCACACTCTCTCCAAATAAATAAATAAATAAATAAATAAATAAATAATCTTTAAGGGAAAAAAAAGGATCACTAAATGTTAGAAATGGGTGGAAATTGAAGAGATAAGAAAACCAATGTCTTTGGAGTTAAAATAACATGCCAAAAGTCACACAGCTAACAGAGATAGAATATAAATCAGAACACATCTCTTGATTGCAACTTCAGTGTTCTTTGGGCTACTCTGTACTGTGTCCTTACAAACTTCATAGTCTAAATAATTTGCACTTGTTCCCGGAAACCCTTATATATCTGAATGAATCAATAACATTAAGTATTTATGCATAGATTGAGAAATAAATTAAAGTTTGATTGTGTGTGTATGACTGGACATATTACTAAATAGATTGCAACTCATTATTATTCTTGTATTTAGTAGGTATAGTATTTGTTAAGTAATGGAAGGATTAACTTTCATGAATCACAGACCTTTATCCCTGAAACAGATAATACATTATATGTTAGTAAAAAAATTTAAAAAGGAAAGATTAACTTTCAAAGAGAATGTCTATTTCTAAGGAGTGTGCAAAAAGATAAATCATCAGTATCAGTTATCATTAGTTTCTTGACATTTTGGCATAGTGATTATCCTCCACAAACAGTTGAGAAAAATCTGCCAAAAAATAATGCTCTGAAGGATGGGAATTTTCTTTTTTCTTTGACAATGTAATATGCCTATGTGTAGATGTTACAATCCTTCATAATCTGTTATCTGAGTACTTTTAAGTTCTCTTTTAAAAAGGGGAAGGCATAACTTAAATTTAGGGAAACTGGTATTTTATTCCAACCTTTGCTTTCTAAGAAAGAAAATCAGGACTAGGAGTTGGGGGCACCTGGGTGGCTCAGTGTTTACTCGTATGCCTTCCTCTTGCCATGATCCTGGGGTCCAAGGATCAAGACCTGCATTGGGTTCCCTGCTCAGCGGGGAGCCTGCTTCTTCTTCTACCTCTCCCCGCTGCTTGTGTTCCCTCTCTTGCTGTCTCTCTCTCTGTCAAATAATTTGAAAGGAAGAGAGGGAGGGAGGAAGGGAAAGAAGGAGGGAAGAAGGAAGGAAATCAGGGAATTGAATCCAAAATCTTAAACATTTAGGTTTTTGAAAAGGTGATATTGCCTTACAAGTATAATGCATCCTATGACTATATATGACTATGCTAATTAGTCCAGAGAACTAAGCAGATATTTTTGTTCTGTACATTAATCTGTATATATATATTCTACTTCAATTAAAAGCTTCCTTTTTAAAACAGGAATAGCAGAAACCATTATAATTGCTATGACCAAAGTCTGTATTTTAAGTCTTGTGACTATAACAAATCATGAATTAAAATTGGAACGGTTTTCATTCCTTAAATGCAAGAGAAATTTTTGAAATTAAAAAAAAAACAAAAACAAAAAACTGTGGACTAACATACTAGAAATATTTTACATAAGTAAGGAAAATTGAACTTTTTGGGGGGAGAATATATTCCATGTTGCTCATTAAAATCTCTTAGACTGACAATAAGCTTAGAGCATACAGACACAGGTCACTTTGGCAGATTAGATTTAGCAGTTAGTAAAATTAATTGTCAGAAATTGCTGGGGAGGGATCTCAAAAATAAGAAATTCTGAAATAAGATCAATTATAAAAATGACCAAGTGGGTAATACTTACAAAGATCACAGATCAGGCTTATCACAAACAAGAATCTATAATGGAATTTGGGAGTTAGAATCTGTCAGCAATCCCATAACTTTAAAATGTCAAGTTGGAAATTTTTACTACAAAATAAGCTCCTCTAGAGAAGGGACTATGAAATATAATGTCTTTTTTTTTTATTACTACTTTCACCTATTTCCATATAGTTAGCACTCAATAAATGTCTGTTGAGTAAGTAAATGATTAGTGAATTTTCCTTGGCACAAACTGTTGCCCTAGAAATGTTTGTTTCTTCCTTTAGAAATTCTAATAAGCTGTTTCCCTGAGACATTGGTACTCCTGATATACTCATTTTTTTTAATTTTATTTTACTTTTCCAGTGTTCCAAGATTCATTGTTTATGTGCAACACCCAGTGCTCCATGTAATACATGCCCTCCTTAATACCCACCAGCAGGCTCACCCAACCCCCCACCCTTCTCCCCTCCAAACCCCTCAGTTTGTTTCTCAGAGTCCACAATCTCTCATGGTTCATCTCCCCCTCCGATTTTGCCCAATTCACTTTTCCTTTCCTTCTCCTAATGATATGGTCATTTGAACAATGCTGAGGACGGCAAGTTACTGGAGAAATGCAGGCCTACTTCATGCTGACATCTTACCCACCTGAGTTTAGGGGAGATTTTCCAGGATGCCTTTTTTTGTCAACATGTTTTCAAAATAAAGGGGATGAAGAGAGATTAAGAGAAATGAAAAATAACAGTGTGTAGAAGGTACGTATCTGCGATATATGTAAATAAACAAGCCCCATGAGAATTAAAGACCTTGATACTAACCTAACAAGAGTGTTCCCAGGGTTCCCTAAAATAATCTCCTAGACTTACCCAGATATTTCTCTAGAGCCCTCAGAGTTATTTTTGTTATCGTTGTTGTTTCTCTCATGATCTTTTTTGCTTTTCTCAAACCCCTACTTCCCCATTTCGAGTTACCTAAGATACCATAATTCCCATCCACTTCTTCTCTCCCCTTTACCCACCCCCAGAGAATAACCAGTATCTTCCACTGGGATCTTCTAGTTAGTAGGTATCACCTTCTTAATAGAAAAAAAAGTATTTAATTACCACATACACTGTAAATATATCTTCATGTGAAGCAAACCATGTCAGATGAATTATCAGCTAAGAACTTTTCTCTGAAGTAATTTGAAACCAAAGCCAGATCTGGCTGAAGTGCAGAGATCTAGTTTTCTTTAACCTAAAAATGTGTAGTAGTTGAATTCCACAGAAGGATCTGGCAACACAGTAATATGTTTCTAACCAGGGCCTAATTTCTCGCTATTACCAGCGGTTTATGGTCAAAGCATTCCAGTCAGCACATTGTAAAAGACATTTGGGAGAGCGGTTCCCTTAGTGCCAAACTGGAATTGAAATTTCATTCCTGGTAACCTATCAGGACACATCTCTAAAGGCATCCTACTTCTGGTACTGTGAGAAACACAAAGGGGGAATCAGAGTGGAAAAGCCATCTGATTCGTGGTTTGTTTTCCAACTGGCTTTCTCCTCTGCTTGAGTGAACTAACCAACATACAATTGGAATGAGGGCTTCCAGAGAAGAAAGTGAAATTTAAGCTATCTTACAGTGCAGGAAACTCAAAAATGTAACATTCACAAACCATTTTCAAAGCCTATAATTTGTGATGGAATGATGGGCCTTTCTTGGGTGCAACTGAGCCTTTATGTTACCCCAGGATTCAGCCTTTCCTTTCAGTTTCTCGAGGCCTCCAACAGCTAGTCTGCTGTACTGCGGCCTAAGGTATCTGTTCATTCATTTCTTGTGAAAGTATTTAGGCATGGGAGCCTCTCAGGAGCCAGGTGCTATGCTAGCATCTAGGGGTGCACGGGACTGGACTCTAAGGGAGTCATGACCCCCAGCCACTTATTACCAATTTAGGAGGAAATTAATATTAAGCCTTTCGAGGGTAGTAAGTGCTGTGATACAAGACAATCAAGCTGTGCTGAGACATGAGGAATAAAAGGATATAAAACCTAATCCATGACATTAGGGAAGGATTCCTGGACAGAATAGGTCTGAGTCTTAATGAATAAGGCAGAATCTCACACGGTAAATATTCTAACTAGCATCTACTATTGTTATTATTATTACTATTACTGTTATTCACACCTACAAAAGATAATCATTCATTTCTAGTTCCAACCAATGTTCATTGCACTGGAGTGGTATTTTAGCAGGTACACGTAATTTTTTTTTAGAAATTAGCAAATAGAAAGTGCAGAGCAGCAGGTCAGATAAACTTTACCGTGAATATTGGTGGTCTTCTAAAGCTGCCACTTTCACAATAAAGCACTCTCTCTATGGGACCTATACCAACTGTCCTAAAAAGTCTAGTTGGGTTGTAATTCAACTAGAATTACAGAGATATCTTTGGCTGGTTCATTCTAGACTTACCTTGTCCCCAGCATGTAGACCTCATACTTCCTAAACTGGAATCTCCTTATACAAAAATGTGTCGGTCATGGAAAAGAAAGGAAGCTAGAATCATACTCAGAATATTAGACCAGTGGTTAGCAAACTATGACCCATGGGTAAAATTCAACCCATTGCCTGTTTTTGTAATGAGTTTTATTGGAACAGATATACTCAGGAGTTTAATGGCTGCTTTCATACTACAGAGGCAGAGTTGAGTATTTGGGACAAAGATCTTATGGCCCTCAAAGCCATCTGACTTTTTTTTTTTAAATTATTAGTTATTTCAGGAAGAATGAGAGAGAGAGAGGCAAGTAGGGCGAGGTGAGAGTGAGCGGGAAGCAAACTGTGTGCTGATTGTGGAAACCGCCTCACTTCTCCCAGATGGAGATCATGACCTGAGCCAAAACCAAGAGTCTTAACCAACTGAGCCAGTCAGGTGCTCCTACTACCTGACTCTTTACAAACAATGTTTTCCAAACTCTGTATTAAACTATAAAGTAATTCATAGTGGGTTACACACTGCAACCACTTCTTTACTGCACCCAAGTAAGGAAACCAACACTAAGACTTCATCTCTAAGTATCCACGTGTAAGTGTCCTATTTGAAATAATTATTCAGGGGCACCTGGGTGGCTCAGTCGGTTAAGCGTCTGTCATAATCCCAGGATCCTGGGCTCTAGCCCTGCATCGAGCTCCCTGCTGAGCGAGAAGCCTGCTTCTCCCTCTCCCATTCCCCTGCTTGTGTTTCCCCTCTGTCTCTCTCTCTGACAAATAGATACATAAAATCTTTTTTTGAAAAAGAAAAGAAATAATTATTCATTTGAATCATTTCATATTTGTCCTGTATTGGGTTATTTAAATATTATAATTATTTTCCTGTTCCGATTAATTTGCTTATCAATTTATTATTCATAAACCTGCCAGAAAGTATAGGCCTATTCTTGTTCCTTAAGTTTGTAACCTCTCTTTTGTCCTATTAAACTCAATTTTACCTTAAATATGACCTTCATTGATACATGGGAGCAAAGTACTAGGGGGAGTGCTTATAAGGAATTCTCGCTAATATGAACCCAGACCAATTAAGTGTATAAGAAAAAGAGAGTTAACAGGTTTGCTATTCACAGTCCTGGTCTAGAGTTTTCACAATAGTTACAGATCTAAACTGATGAATAACTGCTTAAGGACCTTCACTGTACATCATCCCGGTGGGAGGCAGTAGAGAGGTTGAGGGAGTAAACTCTTGTGTTGATAGGATTTAAAGGGACACTGCATGACACTGGCACAGATGGAAGGCAGAACTCTGCTACTTACTGACCCAAAGCGGGTCACTCGGGGTTGCACCTGGGGACAGGGGGATGGAATTTGGAGCTGTAAGGAGACAGCTTATGTAAGGGTGGGGTTAGGCTTCCCAGGCTCCCTGGGGATTGGCTAATTTGAATAATTTCACCTGTTCACCAAAAGGCATCGGTCCCAGCTGTCCAGTACTTGGCTCCAGGGTGATTAGGGCCAGTGCACTGAGGTCCTGTGCATGCAAGCCAGAAAAGGAATGTGGCTGATATATGGACTTCATCAGCTGATTACGAGAAAGTAACTAACCAGCCTCTAGTTAGGGGCTTTGAAATTAGGGTCAAGACAACAATTTAAGAACAACTATATTGCACCCTGGAGTCAGACTGTTTAGATTCAGACCTGGCTACCATACTTGCTAATCGGGTGACAATAAGCAACTTATTCAACCACTTTAAGCCTCAGTTTGCAGATCTTTAAAACAGAGAGACAAAGAATGCCTACCTTTCAGGGCCTGTGGCATGATGAAACGAGAGATGCCTGTCAGGTGTTGGGGGCAGCATCTGGCCCCACGGTGAGGACTCAGGGCGTGTTACGCCTTATTGTCGGGTCACCTCTACAATTGATACACAGTATTATAGTCTTTTACACCAGAAAACACAACTACACGAAATGAGCTTCAGTATAGGGTTTTTTTAATTATTATTTTTACTTGTGGCTCTTTAAATGTAGGAAACTAAACATGTGAAGGCTGTCTGTGATGTCTAAACTAATTTTTCTTATACCAGCTGGTTCTAAAACTCTTCTAATGATCATATGCTGCTCATCATTGAATTGGTTGTACAGTGAATCTAAACCAGTAGGCTATAATTTTGAAAATCACAGCTCAAATAAAATGGCTTTTTATTGATTTTTTAAAAAGAAAACAGCATCACATAATTTTAATTTTCTGCAATAAGCATTGTAAGCTAGAGTTTAGCAATGGCTTATGGCATCTTTTTAAACTTAAAATAAAGATTTATTGATTTGTTCACTTGCTCTTTTACTGTAGGAAACAAAAAGTCCAACTATAAATAAATTTCATCTGAAGATTCCGAAGACAAGAGTTTTAGCCCAACTCGTGCAGATATTATCAATTCTTTCTATTTTTTCTGACTGTGTAATGTTAAATTGCCAGACCTTCTTTAGCCATATTAACAAATAATTTATTAAAATTTAAATATTTTTTGGAGAAAGCAAACCTACAATTATAAGTATGATAGGAAATTTATAATTTTTATAGAATTATATGGAAACTTTATATCTAAATGGAATAGTAACATCTTCAATTCTATTATTCTAACTGAATTGCTCCCAAACACAGCCCTTTTTTCTTAATATTTGCAATAAAGAAACAATAGTCCATCATGAAATTGGACAATAGGACCCAACATGTATAACTTGGTTTAGAAACCTTTGTCTTTTTTCCACTGTATATTTTTTTCCTGTTTTGTCGAAGATTAACTGACCATAGAGTTGAGGGTCCATATCTGGGCTCTCTTACTCTGTTCCACCGGTCTATGTGTCTGTTTTTATGCCAGTACCATGCTGTCTTGGTGATCACAGCTTTGTAGTAAAGCTTGAAATCAGGTAACGTGATGCCCCCAGTTTTATTTTTGTTTTTCAACATTTCCTTAGCGATTCGGGGTCTCTTCTGGTTCCATACAGGTTTTTGGATTATTTGTTCCAGCTCTTTGAAGAATACAGGTGGAATTTTGATTGGAATGGCATTAAAAGTATAGATGGCTCTAGGCAGTATAGACATTTTAACAATGTTTATTCTTCCAATCCAAGAGCATGGAATGGTCTTCCATCTTTTTGTGTCTTCTTCAATTTCTTTCATGAGTGTTCTGTAGTTCCTCCAGTACAGATCCTTCACGTCTTTGGTTAGGTTTATTCCCAGGTATCTTATGGTTCTTGGTGCTATAGTAAATGGAATCGATTCTCTAATTTCCCTTTCTGTATTTTCATTGTTAGTGTATAAGAAAGCCACTGATTTCTGTACATTGACTTTGTCTGCTCCAGTTGGCTGTGTCTGAGCACTTGGGTTTTATGTAAGACATCCAAAGAAGTTTTAAATGAAAATGGCCAGTTTTCACATACTTACCGTTTTGGCAATCCAATCAAGTATGTTGGTAACATAAATTCACAATATTTGTGATGATATAGACTCTTTCCTGAACATTATATTAAACTTTTTATGTAAAAATATTTATAAAACATTTTGTCAACTTTATTTAATTTTTTTATTAAACATTATTCCTTTGTGACATAAATGACTACAATTA
Source organism: Enhydra lutris kenyoni (assembly GCF_002288905.1). Lineage (NCBI taxonomy): Eukaryota > Metazoa > Chordata > Mammalia > Carnivora > Mustelidae > Enhydra > Enhydra lutris. The sequence continues at coordinate 17,284,297 of NW_019154091.1, forward strand.
CTAAAGAATTAAGGGATATTTCTATGTGGATCTATAATTTTTAATCTAAGATCATCCAATTTGTAATTTAATATCTGTAATAGAATATTTAAAGTATGCAATATGAACTATGTATATAAAACACATAAACAAGCCACACAATGCAAAAGCAAAGAGCATAGTAATCATCTGACAATAAACACACCAACAGATATTACTGTTTATAAATCTATAGCACTCAAAGTCAGAATATAGTTAGAGACTTGAGGTATTCTATAATTCAGAGAGGTGTGAGCTGTCATTGATTCTATAGGATCAGGGAAACATAAATCTGTCCTTCGTAATGATTTGTCTAAAAAGCTGGGGTCTAGATAACCATCCCTTTTCCTTATCTCTTTTAGACTAGATCCTGGGATTTTTGTAGAAAATGTATCAGATTAAGTGCCTAGGAAAATTTATGAAATTTTAAAAAGCTTTCTCTTACTATTTCATCAGAGAATAAACACTTGTAGGAAGGAGCTTTGTAGAAGAAAATTTTATTTTAAGCATCCTGCTGGCAGAAAGAAAAACTACAGTCAGCTCCACCCTGAATATTTGGGCAAACATTCTCAGAGACTGGCCAAAGTTAACATCGTGTTCCTGGGTTGCTGAATTGATTTCATGACCCATCAGTTGGCTCTGCATTGTGATGGTTGCTAATCCAGTTCGTTACTCATTCTCAGAAGGGAATGAACTTTTAATTTTGACATAAACTTTATTTTAATATGGAAAATATGAAAAAGGGAGTGTGATGAAATTAGATTTCTTTGCAACAGTTACTTCCATTACGCAAAACATATTTTTAGATCATCGGATAAATGATATTGCGCAGAAGCAATAATCACAATAAATACAAAGGATATTATTTCCCATAAGCAACAACCGATCATCAGAGAAAGTCATCTTGTGTTTACCACGAGAGGCAAACAGTTTTCATCCTCAAGCTGTCATTTCTACTTTCCTAGGTCAATTTTTGTATTGACACAATTTTGTCCATTGTTTATCATTTCACAACACTACCCCATCACATTTGCATTGTTCTGGGCAAGCTGTGCCTTAACATACCAAAATAAAAGGCCTAAATTTAAAAATGGGATTTTTCTCAGTTTTTAGATGCATCTTCAATTTTTTGCTACCTTGGTTCTTTTGTCTCTGCTCTGACACACTTCATTCTACGCTGACATAACTCCAAAAGAACATTTGAAAAAAAATTTCATGTAAGAACAAAAAAACGGTGGTTTGCATGGCTCTCCAAAAGTTTAGCTGAGCAAATTTTCTTTTTATTTTTATTATTTTATTATTCCTTTTTACTTTATTATTATGCTTTATTATTATTATATTTTATTATGTTTATTATGTTGTGTTTATTTTATTACATTTTTATTATGTTTTATTATATTTTATTATGTTATAGCATATACTATATCATCAGTTTTTTTAACATTTTCAACATGTTTTTAAAATTTTATTTATTTATTTATTTATTTATTTTTAAAGATTTTATTTATTTATTTACAGACAGAGATCACAAGTAGGCAGAGAGGCAGGCAGAGAGAGAGGGGGAAGCAGTCTCCTGCTGAGCAGAGAGCCTGATGCTGGGCTCCATCCCAGGACCCTGAGAGCATAACCTGAGCCAAAGGCAGAGGCTGAACTGACTGAGCCACCCAGGCACCCCTAATTTTATTTTTTATTATGTTCAATTAGCCAACAAATAGTAAACTTTCTTTTTAATTGATCGAATTTCCAAATTAAATGTATCTACTAGTAAAAGTATCTTTGAAAGTCCACATGATCTGTTTCCCATATTAATCATTTTTGAAAAATTGTGATAAAAAACTATATCACTATCAAGTAAAACCACAATGCTAAAGTTTCAACCAAAGCTTCTGTTTTTCTGTAACTCAACGCTATCACAGGAGACAGCCTCTTGTGGCTTGATTATTTTTTTCACAGAAAAACAGGGTCATTGTTAAGACAGAATAACATGTTTTTTTTTTTCCTGATTAAAGCAACATAAAGTTATACAAGTTATATTTATTAGTCTGATTGTGTAAATGGAGACAAAAGAGAAATCAGCTTCTCATTCTTTATGTAGATTAGATTTGCACAATATATCAGGTAAGGCGTTTTCAGTTCCAACTAGGTCAAAACGAACAACAGCCTGAAGCCTTTCTACTGGAAGTATAGACCCTAGACCTACAGTATCAACCTCACCTGGAAGCATGTAGATTTACTGATATAATCTTAAGTTTAACAAGATTTCCAAGGGATTCAGATGCACATTACAGTTGGAGAATCACTAGCCATATCCAGAGAATATTTCATTATTTCACAGAAATGGAAGGCAGTTTCCAGTGACCCAGGCAGTATCTCTGTATTTTTCTTAGCTTTCCACTCACGTTCCAAAAAAGGCTGCCACAGCTCTAGACATCATGTCTTCACATAACTTTGTTCAGAGACAGGAAGGGCAGTTCCTCTTTTGGTGTCTCTTTTTTTACAGGAAGGAAAATCTTTCCCAAAAGCCTCTAACAAACCTCTTTCGGTGTCATTTGTCCCTGCCTGGTGATTCCATTAGCAGAGAGGATGAAATTGTCAAGATTGGCTAAAACTGATTAACATTCACTCTGAAGCTAAACGAGATTCTGCTTTCCTGGACACACAATCACACAGGGACTCTGCTACTGAGAAGGGGGCAGGAAGAACAGGTTACCAGATGGTCATCAACAATGATGGTGGAAACTATTGCTGCTTTTTGGTTCTTTACCAGACGTGTCTTCAAAGACATGTTATGAAACTTTCAAATGATGCCACAGGAATCCATTTCTGTGATAATGACTGTAATTTGAAAGTCAAATGAAAGTCTTAAGACTAGAATAATGCATTGTCTCTTTTTATGACCTTTTTGTAAACAAAATATGGTACACAGTGTGAATATGTAGAAGGTAGGGGTTTTTTGGGTTTTTTTTTTTTTTTGGACTGTTACTCAGTGTTATTCATAGATTGAACAAATAAGAGTAAATAGTCTAAGCTTGAAGACAGGACACAATGAGAGAGATAACAGGATGTTTGTGTTAAGTTCCATTCTGTGTTTTAAAACACACAAAACCGTTTGATGTCGCTGTTTTTAAAGCACTTGAGTTATAGTGAAATGAGTTAACAGAATTAATTAAGTCAACAAATACTGAGCACTTACCATGTACCAGGCATCATTTTAATTGTGTATATACAGAGACTAATGGAATAGACAAGATCAGGGAAACTGTAACTAAAGGAAAAGACAGAATAAATAAACAAAAAAATCAGAAAGTAATTACCAAGAGAAAAGAAAAGATGATATAAATAACAGTGCTAAAATAAGGAAATAGACATAATCAAGTACCAAAGTTAGGGGAAGTCTTTACAAAATAACATTTAAGCTAAACCTGAAACACAGGGGTTTATAAGCCATATTGCCTGTTTTTGTGCTCCTGAGCTAAGAATGTTTTTTTACATTAAAAATCATTTTTGGGAGATGTGGGTGGCTCAGTGGGTTAAGCCTGTGCCTTCGGCTCAGGTCATGGTCTCAGGGTCCTGGGATCAAGCCCTGTATTGGGCTCTCTGCTCAGCAGGGAGCCTGCTTCCTCCTCTCTCTGCCTGCCTCTCTGCCTACTTGTGATCTCTCTCTCTCTCTCTCAAATAAATAAATAAAATCTTTTTTTTTAAATATAAAAAAATCATTTTAAAGGATGAAGAATTGTACATGAAAATTATATAAAATTTAAAGTTCAGTGTCCATAAATAAAATACACTGAAACACAATCATGCTCCTTCATTTAGAGCTTTCACTCTCCAATGGCTGAGTAGAATAGTTACGATAGAGACTGTATGGCCTAAAAGACTAAATACACTTACTATCTTGTCTTTTATAGAACTTTGTCCATCCTTGACCTAGAGATAAGCAGAATTCAGCCTTAGGAAAAGGCAGGGGAAAAGCTTTCCAGGAACAGGGAGGGACATGCACAGAGCTTCTAAAATTAAACAAAGCCAAGTGGCAGAACCCTAGTGACAAGTGGGAACATGGAAAGAAATTAAGTAGAAGAGATAGTCAGGGGCCAGTTCATATAGGTCCTCTTGTCAACTAAGTGTGTCTACCATGAAGTGTAAAGGGCAACCCATGACAGATTTTAAGCAAGGAATTACTCAATTGCTCACATTTTAAGAAAGATCTCCCTGGCTTCTCCGTGGAAACTTGAATAGAAGAGATAAATCCCGATGGAAAGCTATTTACTGGCACAAGCCAGGCAAGAAGGCACCATGGGTTGGTTAATAAGCTGCTTATTACAAATCCTTGAAGAGAGAAGCTCAGAAGTTAAGGATAAGCATGTAGAAACTTTTTATAGCATTTGTTATTCCCAAGACATTGAAGAATTTGATCTGGAGATTCACCTCCTTAAGTAAACAGGGCATAGGCTGCCTCAGGTTTTATGGAGCTCATGTAGTGAGTTACCTATGCTGGGAGTTAGAAATCAGACATGAGTAGGAGGACCATGTTATACACCATGTGATATGTTAGGGTAGGCAGTCAACTGTTACCCAAGTGGGAATAAAAAATGGAGAAAGTGTATGCAATTATTCATTGATATAATATCCTCCGAACCTTACAAAATTGTGACAGGTTGCATTTGAGTGAAGCATTTCTTTCATCAAGAAAAAAGAAACAGAGAGAAAAAAGAGAAAGAGGAAGGGAGGGGCTAGGGAGGGAGTGAAGGAGGAAAGAGAGGAAGACTACAGATATGCCCTTTGGATCTCCAGACAACTTCTTTGCTATGTGCCTCATTTTAGTTATGCTTCAAACAGCTTTTGAGGGACTCTTGTTCAGTGAAATAAATAATTTTTTTTATTACACCTCCCAGCAAAAAACCAAAACCAAAACCAATGAAGCTTAATAAATCATTTGCAAAGTGCTGTGTCGATTACACCTCTGGCTCATTTTCCCATCACGTACTTGTGAGAATTTCACTCTAAGTATGCATTTGTTTCGTGCAGGGAATGCTGGAATTGTTGCCCATTCCTGTTGGAAGGAGACTAGTTAAAAACTATGTGATTGGACTGTATGTTAACTAGCTGGAATCTAAATAAGAACTTGGGGGGGAAAGGCCAGTTGAAATCATCATAGCTATTCCTGCAGTGGAATAGCTCTATCAGCAGAACTTGCCACTGTGCAATACATCAGGGCCAACCCCCGGTGGCCCCCTTTTAGGAATGCTTAAGAAAACTGAACTGATACTAACAGCACATTCTGCACATCATATGGATGTTTGTTTTCATTGTTGTTAGTACACTGGGCTCACAGTCCAAGTTAATGGCCAATTCATTTGAAGTTTAGAACTTTCAGCAGAATGTAAAAGAGGTTAATTGATTTATACTAACACAGAAAAGGGGCTTTTGTGCAGCTGAGAATTGGCTAAAGCAAATTTGTCTAAGCATGATTCTAACCAGGAAAGACATTAAACATGAAATGTCAGGGTAAGATTCTGAATGTGAATTGAGAAAAATATTTCATATTTCAACATAATAAAAAGGATTGGATTAAGAGGAATCTAGAATGCTACTCTATAATTGATTAACCATGTGACCTTGACAAGGTCATTTTAAATACTTTTAGCCTCAATTTTTTCAATAGGATAGGAAAACGGGGTAATTTCATTTAATCTGTTAATTTATAATTATCTAATGTAGCTAAATGAGATAATGACTGAGAACATACTTTGAAAATTACCCATATGATTTCTTTTTTTTTTTAAATGAACTCATTAAATGAGCTCTAGAGTCAATATAGTTACTAATCTACTGAGAGAAAAAAAAGTCAAATTATTCTGGGCATAAATAAGGCACAAAAGTCACTGAAATATTTCCATGGGTGTCTGAGGAAGGTAAGAGGAGTCGGACGTATATAAATCATCTCCTACCTACACCATCACTGTTTCTTCTCATGTTGACTTCAGAGTTGGAAAGGTTGTCTCATCTCTGAGTGAAGCTTAGCTCCCAGACATAAGACAGATGAAGCAGGTTATCAGCAACGAGTTTGTGGAGGCCAGCTTGTAACTTTTCAGTTTACAATAGGATCTTTTCAAAATTCCACTATAAATCTGGACACATGAATTTTGTATGACTTTTTTTTCATATAACTTCTATTTTCAAGCATATCTATGGAGGGAGGAAGTGGAGATAAAAATATCATTTTGTAATAGATTGTGGCCCTTTGTGCCCCACCAGGAGCAAAGGACAGAGTAGATGTTGAAACCAGATCAGTATAAAAAAGCAGGAGTTTTAGCCAGAAGCTAAAACACTCTCTTACAAATAGTAATCACAAATCTTTTCTAAGGTGACCTGGGTTATAAAGAAAATGGAAACCCTTCCTCTTAAAAGACCCTAAGAAATAAAGTGTTATCTTTCCAGCTGAGGTTAGAGTTGTTTGTGACCTTAGCGCTGGCAGCAATGGAAAAATCATGTCGAGCTTTAATATGTTCCTCACATGGTAGTTTTTGCAAAGGAATAAACGCATATGTGATTCTGATGACCTCATGCGAGATATAGAGGTGTGACATTAGAGTGGGAGACCAGCAAGCCTTCACTGGAAATCTTTTCATGCAGACTGCTAAAGATATTGCCCACACCATATAAATTATGTTGTGTTTTTCCAACTTATAGCTCCCTGTTTCTCACTAAAGCTAAAGCCAGCATGGCTATAGGATTTTTGCTGCTTTGACCTCTAATAGCAACAAAAACAAGGCAGGAATATTGACTTTAAAAGGAAGGGAACAGAGAAGGTTTTTTAGTGAGATGATCCTCAAGGGGTATTGAATAGAGAAGCAGCAGCACATGTATATTTAAGCTACATCTATAAATAAAAAGTTCCTCTGGGACAAAACAAGTAGATGATTAAGTATTTGAAAAACATAAAGCAGACACTTGTAACAGAGTCATTAAATGAAAAGAAAATTAGGCAGACTGGAAAATCAATAAGCTGAGATAGGCTTGTCTAGCCCAGATACAAACAGTAGCAAAAGTCTGGAAGCATTTATCCTTCCTTTGATTAATTTTTACCTATCAGCACATTTTTTTTTTAAAAGACCCTTCTAAAGCCATTTCTTGAAGCAAAAGGTAGAATCCTGAAACACATATTCCAACTTCAGGAAAATTAGCTTTCCCAAAAAGTCTAACCATGTAAAAGAATTAACAGTAGTTCTAAAAGATAATACAAGTATTATATATATATATATATATATATATACACACACACATTTATATCAAATATATATTTTTTCACATATATGTGAAATATATACTTATATGTAGTATATATATCCAGAATGTTATATACATTTACACACATATATATATACACATACATACATATGGATTTTGCAAAATAAGTTAGCAGTCATCATACACACTTCTTCATGAGCAGTTGATTAATAGATAGTTATTTCAACTGACTCAAATAGCTGTTCATAGACACACGTCAAATATTTGAATTTTCCCAACTTGGTCCTTGTGTTGGTAACGCTCAATGTACTGGTAAAATTTAGTTCCCTTGACTATTGTAATAAAAGCAATAGTATAAGAAAAAGACGATTCAACCCTATATGTACTCTTTCGAAGAATATAGCTCTGTTACTTTGAAAACCTAGTTGAGACATCTAAATGCTTGTGGAAAATGGTGACTAGCATAACTGCAAGAGATATTTTTCAGGGGATAACTCCAAGAGAGCAGCTTTCAGATATTTCCACTGTGCCTATGGACTTAATCATGCTTGCTCCCCTGTTAACTTGCATTAGTCCATGGGAAAACCTATAACACATATACCTTCTCACTATTTGAAATATTATTTGTTTTAAATTATAAAGGAAAAATGTATTTACTTTTATGCTGCACTGCTATTGCGTTTGTTTGTTTGTTTGTTCATTTTACCAGTTTTAACCAGTGAAAAGAAACACCAGGAGTATAACTGGCAGATTCTTCTTATTCTCTGCTTTAAACTCTAGCCTTTAGAACTCTGTTTACTTGATGTCTCAGAACTTCAGTTTCTTCCCTCTCATTTATGATCTTGAACTCATATTCTCCTGCCTCCTTTGGCAACTTGTCCCATTAATCATGCAGTTTCTCACTTTTATCATCAAAATCTTTCCTTCGACTGGTTTCCTCCCATATCCTCTCATAAATATGCTTATGTTTCCGTTGCTGAAAACATACAAACCACACACACACACACACACACACACACACACACTGACAAACTTTTCCTTGATTTTATCTCCTCATAACCGACCATCCTGTCTCAAATTCTTTCAGTTTTTCAAAAACTCTATTGTCCCAAAAACATTTTGGTATTGCATGGTAAAGCTAAGCATGTCCATGTCCAATGTCCCAGAATTCTATTCCTAGGTAAATGGCCCAGGAAATTTTCACACTTGGGAAACAGGTGATACACAAGAATTTGTAGAACTGTATTACTGGTGAAGCAAAATTCTGAAAACAACAAGAAAATCTGCCTAATAGATGGACACATAAATTTTGAAACCTTTTACACTGGACAACTATACAGCAAAGAAAATGAATTTACCTCAGCTACAAGAATAAGCATAGATGAGTCTCAAAACATTATGTTGAATGAAAAAAAATACATAAAATTCAGAAACTAGAAAAATTTAGTGATGTATGAATTAGACATATACATATTTGTTAATAATATAAAGCAAAACAAGTAATATACACTAAATTCATAACAGTAAATATATATTCCTACTTCTACATATTGAAGAAAAAGGGAAGGATACAAAAAATAGGAACACAGAGCGCTTTAATAGCTTTAATATAATTGGAACTGTTCTGTTTCTTACATGAGGTGATAAATCCATGAAAGTTATATCTAAACTTGATCTAAGTCATGATTTATCATGAAAGTTATTTCATAGAGTATGATTTATCTTGCGATTTTAAAAACTCTTATCATCTCTCTTGTTGCTATCTTTTTACATATTTCTCATTCAGTGATATTCTTTCCCTTTTTTTACGCCCACTCCCCACCCCACACCCTCAGTGTTTGCAGGTTACTTCCCACTCATATTCCCCTTTTCATCTTAGTTGTGTCTTTCCCAGGAGGTCTTCCTTGATCTCAAGTAGGTCAGCTCCTTTGTTATATTAGCCCTTGGCATCTTTATCTTACATTTTCTTAATGCTCAGCTTACTCGTTAAAGCCCTGTTTTCTCCACCAGGCACTAACTTCCACTGGGGAATATAGTAGTAAGCACAGAACCTGATGCAAAATATTAATCAATAAATATTTTTTGAATTGAGTTATTCTCTTTCTGGTGAAACTTATAAGAGCAGATTATCCTCACCATGAAAGCTTCCTCAGGTCAAATTCACTTCATTATTCTAAACTATGATTTCGGTGCCCACAGATCTGTTCTCATTGCTTTCAGAGAGGTCGCCAGTGACCTTGTAATGGTCTTTAGTTAGTGTAAATCCTGAAACAATTTGAGCTCTCTGGATATTTGATACTCCTAAAGAGAACATTCTATAATTTGCTTAACCATTACTGAGTGTTTTGTAAGTGTTAGAAAATGTGAAAATGCCTCCCTTACACCAACACAACACATCTCTCCCATAGTTCCTCTACTTCTACTTGTCTCCCTTTCTTCCTTGAGCCCCATATGCTCTCCTGTTTTCACCAGGGATTGTTCCTCATCCTTGACTCTTCCTATTCGATATCTTATGACTGTCCCTTAGTTAATCTGATCATCACTTTTTTTAAAGATTTTATTTATTTATTTGAGAGAGACAAAGAGCATGAAAGAGAGAGAGCGCGTGAGCGGTGGGGAGGGGCAGAAAGAGAGGAAGAAGCAGGCTCCCCACTGAGCAGGGCACCCAAGGTGAGGCTTGAGATCACGACCTGAGCCCAAGGCAGATGTTTAACCAACTGAGCCACCCAGGCATCTCTGATCATCTTTTTTTAAATTAGTACAATATCCATCTTACTGCTCCCTGCATCTAATAACTCCTGCACCAGTAAATTTTTCACACTCATATTTCTTAAAGAAAAAGAAAGAGGGATGCCTGGGTGACTCATGTGGTTGAACATCTGTCTTAGACTCAGGTTGTGATCCCAGGGTCCTGGGATGGAGTCCCGCATCAGGCTTTTTGCTCAGCTCGGAGCTTGCTTTCCCCTCCGCTCCCCCACTTATGCTCTCTCTCTTTCTCTCTCTCTCTCTCTGGCAAATAAATGGATAAAATCTTGAAAAAAAAAAAAAAGAAAATAAAAGAAAGAAAGAGAGAGAGAAAGAAATCCACTGTTATCCCCTGCTTTGAAATTTGTAATTCCCTCTTATGAGTTATAGGATACAGCTTAAATTCCTAAGTCCAGACCATAAGGCGTCTCACAACATCTGACAAATAGCTCTCAGCCTCCTCTTCAGGTACGCTTCATTGTGCCCTGTGCTCCGAATGATGTGACTTTTCTTTATATACATCCTATACTTACACACAGGTCTCGACTCACATTACACGTTATGTAAAGGATCCTTTTACCCTGCTGCCTTATTCAGAAAATTCCAATCTCAAAGATTCTAAATTGGGGGAAAGAGTATGTCAGAAAATATTTGAAAATCTGATTAAAAAAAGATATTGAACTCTTTGTCAGATAAACTTATACCTGCATACACAATTTTACATAGAATTTCATGGAATCTAGTCTGTCTTATTTGTTTTTTAATGAATGAAAATGAGTTGAAGGAGTTGAATGGGAAAATACTGTGTAAATATGAGATACTCTTCCTTCTTCCCCTGAGACAGAAAAATCTTGCTCTGAACTTTACTGCCATATATAGAATCCAGAGGAAATGGTTTTCAATGAATTTTGAACAAGTAGGCAATGTTATTCAGGTTGGTCATGCTTGAAAAACAGTTGCCCACATCACATAGGCAGTTGGGCATTCCATGAAATGATTTGCACATTCCCTGAAGTCAAGATAGAGCATCCTAGGAGTAGTAAGGGTCAAAAGATAATTACCTGAGGAAAGCAGTCATGTAGGAGTTTATGGAAAGTTAGCAGATTAAGACCACGTGGTTCTTCTAAATCATCATCTTTCAACAATCTTTAGCTTCCGGTTGATATAATGGAGCCTACCACAAACATGTCATGTGCATGTTAGGCATTATACTAGGCACTAACATACACCTAATTATAAAATTAGTGTGTGATCTTGAGGTTTTCTTATCTGGAGAATTATAGCATTTTTATATCCAGTTCCCTATGAGATACTTAAGAGAATGATTTGTCACCTCAGATGTGCTAATCTTCAGTTTCAAGGAGACAGGCTGGCACTATATACAGTCTGAGGTTAAACATCATATCATCAACTCCCATTACTAGATGAGCTTGAAAAGCATAAAGGACATCACAGAAATGCTAGCCACATAATAAAACCTAACGGCAAACAATGAATATATTATATTTTTTCAGTAAAAACATGGCATGAAATAATCATCCTTAGTCATATATACTCGCTACTCATTATGATTTTGCTGCATGGAAGGTCATGAGGTCTAAAAAAACTAATTAACTGGGCAAAAGAAAGTGTTGGCTGGTTTCAAGTGAGGGTAACTCTGGTAAGTCTGAGCCATCAGACAGTTCTGTGGAATTCTATAGCAGCATTTTAAAAGATGTATCTTAACCCCTAAAATGTTGAGCATATTTTGAAAGAAACAGACTCACCGTTGAGCAATTGAACCACAGAACTTTTTACTACATTTAAGAGGAAACACATATTCCCTGAAACTGAAGTTTAAAATATATAGATTTTTATGCTAGACTTCACAATTTTATTGATACTTTGCATAACAAAACAAAACGGTCAGATATGCCTGAACATTTTAAAAGTGAGGTTAGAAAAAGGAATAAAAAACTATGAAACAGTAGCTAAAAAACATATGGCGTTCTTGGTAAGCAGTTTTTAGGTGGCCATTGGCTTTGTTTAAAATGCAACTCAAAATTTCTGAAAGTCTTGTTATGTGTTTATCATTTCCTAAAATTACAAACAATAATGAACTTCACACAAGGCCTCTTACAGCATATTGAATATGCTCAGAACAGGAAAAAATTCATGTTTCTCATCATTATTTTCAGTCCATCTACCACCATAAAAGAAATACTATATGAGTGAGTGTGTAAGCATAAAATCCAAAAAAACTAACATCTCAGAGTTAATTTTTTTTTTCAAAATCATTGAAAATATTTTTTAGATAGTACTATGTCTAAGCTTGTCTGGAAAAAAAATATAATCTAGCTTCAGTTACTACATACATTAGCAACAAATAAGTACATTAAAAGAAGAAACAAGTACAGCATAGCTTAATATTTTAAATGATTAGGAAGCCTTCAAATTTACAAAATATGTGCAGTTATGTTCACTCATTTAACTATTACGATCTTATGAATTATGGGACTTTAATCTCAATTTTGCCAATGAGAAAAGTAGGCAAACCTTGAAGTAATTCAACAAGTGGCTGAAGACCAGATAACTTTTAAGTGTCAGAGTTTGGGTCTTACTGTGTCAAGTCTCGGACTCTTAACCCATCTAGCAGAGTATCTGAGAATCTCATCAAGAATGGGAAAAATATCAATCTTTAGGAAGGAAAAAAGTCAAAACGAATAACCTGTGAGGTGAGGACAAATCACCTAATTTGCAAGAACCGAGAACATGATACACTATATGTTATCCTGTAAGCCTTATGCAGGCATAATATTGTTCTCATTCGATCTCAGGTAACACAAATCATAAAAGGAAGAATAGATCCTTCGATCTCACATTTTCTTTAAAAATGTAAATTAAGAATGGGGAAGAGAGAAAGCTAATTTTAACAAGATTCTGCCGTTGTCTTGAGGAACGTTAAACTGAAGAAACAACTCTAAATTTGGTCATTGAACAAGGGGTTCTCTTACCTAAGAGACCCATGGTGTAAATCAGTAGCTAATGCACATGCCAGAGGAGAGACCCAGGAGACCCCTCCACCTACCATGTTACCTATAACTGCTACAGCTCTTTTTTTTTTTTTTAAGATTTTATTCATTTATATGACACACAGAGATCACAAGTAGGCAGAGAGCAGCAGAGAGAGAGGGAGAGGAGGAAGCAGGTTCCCTGCCAAGCAGGTGAGAGGTTAGCACACCTCAAAATCTTTTGAAAGAAACCAGCAGTTCACCCGTCAGTGATGTTTGAGCAGATATCCTGCATCTTTCCTTTCCTTCAGCCATCTTCACATCATCAAAGTAAGCCAGCCTGACTGTGGACATTCAGCCTTCATCCTGGTAGTTCATTCGGGTCATACTTGAACAAGTTTTCTGATCATCTTTGAGAGAACAAATATTCTTAAAAGATGCATAGACACTAGGTATACAGATCCAAAAAACTATTATTATTAGGCAGAAAATCAGGGACTCAGTGTGTGTTCTTGTTTGGGAGGAAGGTTAGTCCACTGTGTACGAAGAGTGCTATGAAGTGCCAAAGATTAATATGATTAATTATGGGTTTATTAACCATGTGTTCTTAAAATGCATTGTAGACTTATGCAGAGTAAGTTTAGGGGCTAAACCAGGAATTTACCATAGAGCAAAAAAAGTTTTAAAGACATTTAGCAAAACAGAATTCAGCATTTAACAGAGTGATTGTCACACAGTGACAGTGGATGGCAGATACTATTTGTTATATGACCTAAGAAAACCATTTCCCTGTAGTTTGAACAATTAGGAGATTAATGCCAATCAATTATTTGAATTTATCCATTACACATTTATTGATGCCAGCTACGTATAAATCAATCAACATAGGTTATACCTGGTGAAAATTCAAAGTTAGAATAAAAATAGTGAATTTTCTGGGATGCCTGGGTGGCTCAGTGGATTAAGCCTCTGCCTTCGGCTCAGGTCCTGATCTCAGGGTCCTAGGATCAAGTCCCTCGGCGGGCTCTCTGCTCAGCAGGGGGCCTGCTTCTCCCCCTCACTCTCTGCCTGCCTCTCTGCCTACCTGTGATCTCTGTCAAATAAATAAGATCTTGAAAAAAAAAATAGTGAATTTTCCAATGAAATTGCTTTCTGATGTTTTCATTTTTCTATTATGGGATGGATTTCAGTCACAACTACAAGAATATTGTAGCAGGTAGCATGAAGAAATTTCTGATAGTCTGAGACTTAGAGGAAGAGGTCATTAGAGAAATTAAGGCATTTGTATTTTTAAAACATGTATATTATTCATTATATATTATATAAAATATTACAATGTAATATGTATGATGATTTGAAGTTATTTAACATAATTTAATCTTTGAAAGTTATTTTCACAAAATATTTTTGCTGTTAGATGGACAATGGGATTTTAAGCAAAATTATAGCAAAGCAATTATTATTTGAAAAAATACCACAGTTTAAATAGCATGTTAGAGAAATACAAGCCAACAAAATGTGTACTATTGATTTCTTGTGATAATTTTTACAGAAAATGACCATTTTATATTTCTGATGACAACTATTATTCTCCGTGAGCCCTTGCTGAAATGTTTTTACATGTGAGATGTGTTAGAACTGTATTAAAAAAGTTAGTCAATTATAGATAATCCATTGTCTTAATGAGGTTTCTATCAACAGACTAAAGTGGTAGCTGCTTGAAATAGGGCTGTAGATTGAATCTATTCATGAAAACATGTTCCCTATTGACTGGTGCTTAGGGAACTTGATGATTTAGTTTTAATTTAGAAACGATAGTTAGTGTCCCAAACTCTACTTGAAATTTCTTTTATTAGTCTTTTTCACAAGGGAGCCAAATTGTTACTTCCTCATAACTGCCCTGCAATTTTCAGAGATTACTCTAAGTGTGAATTGTCAAGTATTCCTTCCAGCTGCCTCCTGTCAGGCTATAATCCCATACTGAGCTTTGTCAGAGGTCACTGAGCTCTTGACTAATGCACTACATTAGGGAAGAAAAGCAGAATGTCTCCAGGACACAAATGGCAGGAGACATACAGCAGAACTGGGTATTCCTTAAAAATAAAATCACACTAAACTTTAAATCCATGAAATTTTAAGAGTCCTTTTCAGTAAATTTCCAATAACCTAAACTCTAAATAAAGTTACTATATCAAAAGTCTAAAATCACTTGGCATTAGTTTTTATTATCTGATAAATTTTGAAGTTGAAACTTTTGAGCTATTAATAATGATGAGCAAACTGTTGTTAAGAAAAAGACTTACGCCAGTGAACCTGTTCCTTTTTCCCAATGGCCACCTTAAATCAATTTGGGGGATATTTAAATTTTCATTGTTTCCTGATATTTAATATAAAATTACATTTATTTAAGCTTTTAAAATCCTTTATATTAAAATCAACTTTTAGTGAAGGCAGAAATCTGCAAATGTAGGAAGAGGTGAAATTTTAAATTTCAAAAATGTATCTTGTGGGATCCTTTGATATGTGAACATTTGGTTGTCTCAGTAAGACATAATTAAGAAAAACATTTGCCCACCACTTTGTAATAGACTGGTTTAAGAATCACTCTTTATGCAAACCACCAAATACTGTTCTCCGTTTGGTCTTGATACTAAAGTTTCTTTATTATTGTTATGATTTAGCCTTATAGAAACAATCTTGAAAGACTATTCTTTACTTAAGGAGATTCTAATGTTTGCTATGAAAGATGCTAAGAAATACTTTCTTTTATTTCCATTGCCAAAGTTAAATAATCGTAACAGAAGGTAAGGAAAAAGACGCATCTATGAGACCATTTTATGTAGAACGAGATTTTAAAAAATCCTTTATTCTTAATAGGGTCAATCATGTTTTTAAAGTATCAGAATTTTAATCATGCCTGTCAAAACTACAAAATTAAGCTCTATTTTTGAGAAATGTAAAATAAAATAACCAGTATCTGTCATTCTGTCTCAACTGACAAATACGTTATTATTTTGAGAAAGTCTTCTTTTCTTTAGATGTTTTACTTTGTCATTTAAAAGTGTCATTTAAAAAGAAAAAAAAATGCGTCAGAACATGTTACAAAATTTTAAGAAGTTATATATTTAAAAGTTAACATTTTGCTTGCCCACTTGGAATGATTTGAGTTTGCATTTTTTTTCTTGAAAGAATGAACTAATTGATTCCATATCTCTCATAAGGAGTTACCTTTGTGGAAATTAAAGTAATGCATGTTCTCTCCTCCCTTTTGTTTTCAGAATGAATATACAAATATAAATTCTTTAAAGTAGCACTTCCGTTGGTATGTTTTTATCACTTTGATTTTTTATCTTCTTTGTTTTTTGTTTATTTTCCCCCCAAAAGGCTATTACTTTATTCTCCTTCCATTTCCTCTGAAATGAACATCATGATTAAACTTAGTGTGGTAAAATAGGTTAAACTGTGCCACAGTCTCACTAATATATATTACATTTTGGTCAAAGAAATCCAAAAGTGCACAATTATTTCTCAAAGTTTAAAAAGTAATTTATCAAATCAGAGCTTAATGTAAAATTCATTGATTTCTTGTAATTACTTGAGGTTCTTTCTGATTTGGAGGAGGTCATAAGCCGACATCATGAACTTCTCCCAAAGGCATTCTCTTTTCAGCATTTTAGACACCCAGTTAGGTATCCTTAGGCAGAGATATTTATATCATGACATTTTTTTCTTTCTCAACATAGTTTCCAGTCACCCATTGGACCTCCATGCCAATGGAAATAACATTTTTTCTAACATCCCAAGGCTTCAAATTAGGGATCAGGAGTAAGGAATTCTGGACAGAAGGCTGGTGGGTCTGGAATTTAATTAAAGTTCTTCTAATGGTCTGAAACATTCTCAATTTTTCTTCTTTAATCTACTTCTGGGATTTAATTCAAAATTTAAAATTTCTTTCAATGATATTCTTCAATATCACATTTGAAAATTAATTACATTTATACTAAAGATACAAAACTATTGGAAATATAGAATTTGAAAAATATAATCTATTATTAAAATACTTAAGAAAAATGACTAGGTTGCAACGTCTCTGTACAGAGATATTAGAATGTAGACTTTCTAGTGCATTCTTAGTTACAGCTCAAGAAAATTCTGAATTTGTCACAAGGTGGATCCCAATTCCCACTGAGATTCATTCTTATTGAAATAACCGAGAGAGATGGTATCTTAGACATCCCAAATATAAAATGGCAATTTTGTATTATTAGATTTAAATAGAAAGATTGTAGTCTTGGAGGTATTTTCCATTTTCTTAGTAGATTAATATACTTTCATAGTGAAAAAAAAAATGAGGGATCAAGAAAATATGTTTAGTGAACAATTGGGAAACTGGAGCTATTTTACCAGGATCAAGGAAGACCTGAAGGCCAGGAAGGTTGGCATGAAAGCTTTCTTCAGTATTTGAATGGCTGGTATGCAGAAAATGATATATGACCTTTCTGTCTTCCACAAATATGTGGAACTGGTATTAATGGGTAGAAGTCAGAGAAATAGGCATTTTGATTCAATTTGAAAGATGAAAATTATCTAATATAGAGAAAGATAGTAACAAAAAGTAGTGAACTTGTCTCTGTAATGCTTCAAGAAATTGGGTGGCAATCAGTCAAGAACCTACAAAGAGATTTCTGCTTTGTAGAAAGAGAGGCCTGGGAGTATATAGCCCCTAGGATCTTGTTCAACCCTAGAACATTTGCTTCTTATCTTCAGATATGGAGTGAAATAATACAAGCAAACTAGCATCTGTGAGTTGGAAAAAAAAAAAACAACAACTCTGTAAACTGGTTCTGTGCCTATTATTTGCTAGAAGCTTGAATTGAAAATCTAAAGTATGTAACACAAATAAAGAAAAATATTTCATAAGAAATTTTAAAATGATCAATTGCAAATAAGCATGTATATTTTGACTTTTTAAAGTATCACTTGCTGGCCCATTTTTTCTTTTCTGTTTTTAATCCAGACTGGGGCTGGAAAAATATAAAATGAGGCTGGAACATTTTCATATATCAGGAGGCAGAAGGTGCTTCATAAATGATTGAGGACCTGTCAAAAGAATACAGAAGCCAGCTTGAATGTGGTTACCATTGGCCAAATCAGTGATGATATGAGCATCAAAATGGTTGACAAAAACAGATTATAACACACTGAAAATATAAGAAACTCTGAAACCATATTGTTACAAATAAAAAGATGAATTAATTGAAAGTTTGTTGATGAATAGGATATTGACATAGTATGTACAAAATTCCTAGTAACTATAAAAGGCGAAAGATTAACTTTGCAGTGGAGAAGTCTACCTTAAGTGATCAAAATGAGTACCATCAACATGGAACGAGTTGAGATCATATTCTATATAGCAGGATGTAACAGTGGTGATGTCAGTAATGCATTGCCTGGATCTAATCATTGGGAAAGACAGTAGATCAACCCAATTTGAGAGTCACTTCAACAAAATAAATGACTTGTAATCTACCAAAGTGTCATGATCCTAAGAGTTGAAGAACTGTCCCATATTGAAAAAGATTAAAGTGAAATGGCAACTAAATATAACACGTGATTCTGACCTGGATTCTTGTGCTAATGAACATCACTGAGACAACCGGTGAAATCTGAATGGGATCTGAGGATTAAATGGTAATAATGTGTCAGTGTTAATTTCCTAATTGTTATGCTCATATTGTGGTTATACAGCATAACATTGGTAATGGATACACACTAAAATATTTAAGGATGTTGGGGCATCATCTTGACACTATGCACTTAAATAATTCAGAAAAAACATTCTACATGTACTTTCCATTTTTTGTAGGTTTGTGGTCACTCAGATTATATACATAATATTTAATTGCCATATTAATATAATTTATCTTTGGGCTTAAGATATGTAAGGGCTGCTATTTATTAAAGTTATCTAATAGCATATACTATTTGTTATTAGTGAACTTAACTTGTTTGAAAGTTTTTCAGTCAAGGACCAATGACTATCTTTCATCATCATAATTATTTTAAAAGAAACTTACGTATTAACAAGAGCTTTTGGCTAAAGAAGGGAACAGGAGGGCCTTAGATCATTCCTGTGGTGTAATACAAACATTACAACTAACTAGATGGTTAGTCTCAAGCATATCAATTAGCTTATGGCATAAGTTTTCCATATTTTAAATGGAGCTAATAATGCCAATCTAGCCCAGGCTCTTTTATGGAATAAGTAAGTCATCCATCCCACCAAAAGCCCTAGCATATCGCCTAACACAAAGTTGATATTCACCCATCTTTTACATCCATTCACCAAATATTTATTTTCATTTATTTTTTTAAAGATTTTATTCATTTATTTACAGACAGAGATCACAAGTAGGCAGAGAGGCAGGTAGAGAGAGAGAGGGGGAAACAGGCTCCCTGCTGAGCAGAGAACCTGATATGGGGCTTGATCCCAGGACCCTGAGATCATGACCTGAGCCAAAGGCAGAGGCTTTAACCCACTGAACCACCCAGGCACCCCTCGCCAAATATTTATTGAGTAGTGTTTGGGATCCTGCATAAATTATGCACTAGAACTACACAGAAAAATAAGACACACCTGTATCCTCAAGAATTTCGTAATCTAGTAGGTAAAATACACACACAAATTATGATACATAGAGATAAATGAAATGAGAGGTATGCAACAGAATATCATAGAAGACTAGAATAGACCTACTGAACAAATCCACTTCCCTATGGAAGAAAGATCAGCATAAATAAAACCATTGCTCAACTCCAATTCTAATATTAAATATCAATTATTTTTGTTAGACAATTGTAAGAAAATATGTTTGAGAAAAGACTACATATGAGAATATTGTTGTATCGAATAATATAGAGTCTTCATTTAACAACAAAATTTGGGGTTCAGGATATCTGAATAAGGCTGTCTCGATCTATAGTATTTAAAGTAAAACAACTACATTTACTATTCATTGAAGACTTATTGTGTACCAGACAATATCATCAGCCTTTTGTATGTATAACTTATTTAATCCTCAGAATGACCCATTGAGGCAGGTGCCATCATTGTGTACACTTTATAGATCCTAAACTTTTCTATATATAGGCTGTTACATACAAATGATATCTGATATTATTCCCTTAAATATTATCTATAGGCTGAACTGACTTCCTTATCTGTATCTCCAGTTCAGATCTTTTGATCTGAATTTAACACTCACGAATCTTTCTACCTAGGATGTATAATGGGCTTTTCAACTAGATTCTATTCTTATTCAACAAATATGCTCCACAGCCTTCCCCTATTAGTAAATGTTGATCACCTTTCTGCTTAATCAGGCCAAAAATTGTTGAGTTATCCATGACTGTCTTCTCTCATTGCCCTCATTCTGCAATCCATTCACAAAACCTACTAAATCTATTTTCAAAAATATATTTCCGGGACTGAACTCTTACTGTATCATCTTTGCATACAGATGCAAAGTGCATCATCATCCGGTCAAAGCCTCTTCTTAAACTCCTGGCTGAATTTTTGCAATATCCTCTTGATTGGTCTCATGCTTCTGAGCTCACCCCATTTCAATCTATTCTTAATACAACAACCAGAGTGATACTGTGAAAACATATAAGGTCACAACTCTGCTCAAAATATTTTCATTGCTTCCCAACTCAATCAAATAAAACCAAAGTCCCAGAAATGACCCAGAAGGCCCTAAGGGGCTTATAACTTCTCTACCTTCCTTTCCTCTTATGTTGCTGGGGATTTTTGCACTTGCTCATTCCTTCTTAGAAAGCTCTTTTCCCCATATTTGCAGAATCTTCTTCCTCTCCTTTTAGGGAGATTTTTCTCAAATGCTCTCTCATCAGTGAGGTCTTTCCTGATGTCCTTGTTAAAAATTTATACCCACCGGGACACCTGGGTGGCTCAGTTGGTTAAGCAGCTGCCTTCGGCTCAGGTCATGATCCCAGCGTCCTGGGATCGAGTCCCACATCGGGCTCCTTGTTCTGTGGGGAGCCTGCTTCTCCCTCTGCCTCTGCCTGCCACTCTGTCCGCCTGTGCTCTCTCTCTCTCTCTCTCTCTTTAAAAAAAAAAAAAAAAAAAAAATTTATACCCACCTACCCCTACACTCCTTATCTGTCTTCCTTATTTCCTTCTTTTTTCCTCAGATAATTTTACTAACATTCTACACGTTTTTGTTATTATTGTCTATCATCCACCTTCCCCCACTAGAACGTAAGCTCCATGGCAGGAACAACTTTTGTCTATGTTGCTCACTGCTTTTTCCTGAGCACCTAATACAGTGCAGGCACATATTAGGCATTTAAATACTTCTCAAGTGCTTTAACAAACTTGAACAAACTTGGTCCTAAAGCAAGGGGCAGTAGTACGAGGGCTGAAATCCAGTAGTCTGATTCCAGACTGTGCTCTTCTCCTGCACTGTAATTCAGAGATTACCTTTAGCTCCTCTCCACCTTAATCCTCAATACCCATTCTTTCCACCAACTTGCAACTCTGACAACTTGTGCAAATTGAGCTGATAAATGCAGATTATTGTTGCTATAGAAGGCTCGGTTTAAGAGAGGATACACTCCTGGAGGAATTTAAAAGATATAAAATAGGGAGATCCATAACTGTATAAGGTCAAGTCCTGACAAAACTCCATATGGTTCTAGAGTCAGAACCTGAAGTACAGATATTAAATCCAGTAAATGGTTTCCAAGCACTAGAAAGTTTTATGTTTTACAGATTATCTGTAATACACACACACACACACACACACACACACTCACACACCCCTCACCACGCCTCTCCCCCTTCAATTGGCAATGATATACCATAATATTCTACTACCTAAACATAGACACACCTGCATAGGTTAGTATGAAAGCCAAGTTGACAGCATGTTTTATGCATTGGCTTATTTCTTGGCCAAAGATTTGTTTTCTGTCATGAAGACCAGGCTTTGGAGCTGTTTTTAATGCAACATAATAGAATACATACAGAGAGATCTCAGCCAACTTAAAAAGTGTATATTGAACACCTCCTCTGTCCAAGGTGCAATGAGGCTAGAAAGAAGGATAAAACATAGCTGTATCGAGAAGCGGTTTACAGTTTGGTTGAGGAGAGAAAATTAATACACACATATAATAATTATCAGAAAAACTAAGAGACAGATTCTACCCTGACTGGAAAGAATTACTATAAAAAGATGAAACTATGCAACAAAGTCGTTAAGGAAGGCTCTGTGAAGGAATGAAAAGGAACACTTAGTAAGTACCTGTTATGTGCCAAGTGCTTTGCATAGATTGCCTCACTTAATCATCATAGTAACCATATGGGGTCTGAATTATTATGTTATTTTTATAGGTGAGGAAATTGCATTGAGGTCAGTCCAGCAAGAATTTATTACAACCTTATTGCAATCATTTTGTATCTTCAGCCGGGAACACAATGCCAAGCTTGGCTGAAGATACAAAATGATTGCTTTCTACCCCTTAGGAAATCTCCATTTTGGTTGAGGAGGTCGATCACAGGATAGGTGAATGTAAATTCAATTTAATGTTGAACCATACTAATAGGACTAAGCTTACATTCTGTGGGAACTAGAATCTTCTACCCAAAAACATGGGTCCCAAGGAGGTTTTTCTGGAAACAGTAATGCCCATGCTGCCTCTTGAATAATAACAATGGTGAAACTGGTTTTCCAGAGAGAGGCGATTGCAAGGACGAAGTCCCAGAGTTTTGTATGGCATGTGTATTAGTCAAAATCCTGCTGTTACAACCACAAGCCCAAAAACGTACATTGACTCAAACCTAATAGAAGGTAATTTTTTTCTCATCCTTGTACTGTCAAAGCAAGTACTCCTGATGTCAGAAAGATTCCTCATAAAGTGATGATTCAAGGGCCCAGGATCCTTCCATATGAAATCTCCACCACTATCACTGTGTGGCAAGGTTTTCAAGATTTCAAGCAAGCTGAAAGAAGAAGAGAGTCTCTGGGAAGTTTTCATGCACCAGTCCTGAAAGTAATTGGCCTCAGTTCCATTTACCTATAACACTGTTGGCATGGCCACTCCTATCTGCAAGGGAGGCTTTGGAAGTATATTCCATCTTTTTACACAGAAAGGAAAGAAATTGTTTTCATGAATATATAGCATGTCTGCCATCATGTGTGAATTCTCTTATTGCTGCAGAATAAGGTTCAATGAGAGAGAAAGAAACAGTCCCATCACAGAGAATGTTTTATTTCATGATAAAGAACTTATTCATTTCCTAGGAATAAATATGTAGGTAGATGATCGTTAAAACCAGCCTGCTAGATACACAGTTAGAAAGTGTGAGGAAAATACAGAGGATAGCATCCTTGGAATAACAAAGATTTAAGAAGAAACAATCAGAGAAAAAGTACTTAGGAGGACTGACCAAGAATAGATAAACATGGCAATATCAGGAAATTAAAGCATCAAGGTTAGAAGTCAAGATTATAAATAAATCAGGATGGAAATAAGTTATCAGTAGATTCAAATGTAGGATGAAGGTTTTTATAATTTAGCGAACATAAATTGTTTTAATAGGAAAGGAAGAGGTATTATTAGGCCAGAAAAGAAATTGGAAATGGAAGAGAGGATATCATCTTGGGGCATACATATTTTGAAACACTAATGATGTAATGGGTTTCATCTGATGTGAAGTTTCGATCCTAAATTGTGTTCTGGACCCAGTTCCACTGAGCACTGGGGTGATGTGCTTGCCCATCCTATCAAGCAATGTTATGGACAAGAGTTGAGTGTCCCAAAATTCAACTCAATTCCGACATTATCTACCCAGAGATAGCATCAGATTCCACAGGTTAGGGGTTTAATCCCACAAGACTGCCCCTAACTTCAGATGCCAGCCACAAATCCAGGTTGTTACCTGATACTTACAACAGACCTGCTATAAATTAGAGTTTCCCATGATCCTCTTCTCAGTTTCTATTAATTTTCTCTAGTGGCTCACAGACCTCAGAGAAATATTTTCCTTACTAGACTACCAGTGAATTATAAAAAGATAGAACTCAGAAACAGCCAGATGGGAAAGATGCAGAGGGCAAGGTATGAGGAAAGGGCACAGAGCTTTCATACCCAATCTAGGCATACACTCTTCTGGCATCTCCATGGGTTGGTTCAACAAAAAGAAGCCCTCTGAACACTGTCCTTTTGGGATTTCATAGAAGATTCATGACTGACTAAATCATAGGCCACTGGCAATTGATTCAACTCTCTGATTCAGTCTCTCTCCCCACCATGGAGGTTGGAAACGGGGTATATGGAGTGATGCTAAAAGTTCCAACCCTCTAATGGTTAGTTTGGTTCCCCTGGCAACCAATCCCCATCCTTAGGACACCTGAGGGCTTTTCAAAAGTCACCTGATTAACACAACAAGAGATACCCTTACCACTCTAATTACAGGAAATTCTGAGAATTTCAGGAGTTTCAGGAACTGGGTTGAAGACCTAACATATATTTCTTATTAATAAATCACAATACCACAGATAATATCAAATTCAAACTGATTTTTAGTACTCCCATCCTGACCCATCTCCACGAAATTCTGTTGTTTTTTATTGATATCCCCAACTTCCTCTTTGTGGTACAACTTAATCCATGCATACAGCAATGATTCTTCTTATTAAAAGAATGCAATATGATTCCTCTCTTTGGAATATTTTTTTCTCAAACTTCTTGGGAAATAACAGTTTGTTCCATTTTAAG
Source organism: Enhydra lutris kenyoni (assembly GCF_002288905.1). Taxonomy (NCBI): domain Eukaryota; kingdom Metazoa; phylum Chordata; class Mammalia; order Carnivora; family Mustelidae; genus Enhydra; species Enhydra lutris. The sequence goes on from NW_019154091.1 coordinate 17,309,097, forward strand.
AATGACAAACATCAAGATGGAGTTTCTGTGAAAGGAGGCGAGGGGCCATTAGCTGTGAAACCAGAACCCTATCACAGTTCTCTTTGTCCATCAATGACTCTTATTCACTGAATTGACTTTGCATTGTTTCTTTCACATGCAGAACTCTTTATGTTATGCTTAAAAAAAAAAAAAAAAAAAAAAGGACAACAGATCCAAAATGGAGTCAGGTGGGCTAAATCCAAATTATCTAACATAATTGTAGTTTCAACTTCTCCCAGGAATGTAATCTTAAACCAACAAATCTGGTCAGTACTAGTGAGGTAATCTACATGATAAACCCCTACATTTCTCCAAAGAAAGATGAGGTAATCCACTCTTTTCTTGTTCTTGCTAACTTCTGCCTATGAAAGTCCCCCCCCCCCCGCCAACTCTTTTTTTTTTTAAGATTTTACTTATACATTTTAAAGAGACAGAGAGTGAGAGTGTGCCCTTGTGTGTGCACATGCATGTCTGTGTGCACAAAAGTAGGGGGAGGGGCAGAGAAAGAGGGAGAGAGAATCTCAAGCAGACTGGGCGCTGAACACAGAGCCTGACATGAGGCTCTCTTCCAGGACCCTGAGGTCATGACCTGGGCTGAAATCAAGAGGCAGATGCCTAACCAACTGAGCCACTCAGGTACCCAAAAGTCTACCATTTTATCCAATTCTTACGCGTTCCTTTTAATCTGTTAGATGGGATACTACTCAATTCATGAATCACTAAATAAAGCCAAGAAGTTCTTTAAAGTTTACTCAGTTGAATTTTGTTTTTTAACATATTGATGTCACAGTCTTCAATTTACATGCAAGAATTGAACCAACTTGCTGAGGACCATAGCTAATAAATGAGAAACTGAATTTCAATCCATAACTTTTCAATGAAAATTCCAGTTCATTCCACTGTTCCATTCTATGTTGGTCTATAGGGTGAAGTAAATAAGAAGGAAATTATATTTCACAAGCAATTCACAATTAATCAGTCTCTTGTAAAGTTTTTTTTTTTCCAATAAAAAGAAGGTCTGCCATAATTTTTTTCTATAATAAAAAGTCATATCATAGTATTTTTAATATGGGCTAGTTTTATTTAATTGGTTAAGTACAGTGTGATTCTCAAATGCTTTCTGCCTGATGAAGATATAGCATAATTTTCACTTTTACCACCTCAATAAGTTTAGCATTTAGTAACTGAACTTAATATATGGAAAAGCAATTTAAACTTTATGTACTATTAAAAAATTTGCTGGAACATACTTCAAAATATTTCCCACAAGTTAATAGCATATGATCCTACTGGACTATACACTTTGTAAATTCTATAATTTTATAAAATGTGCAAAATATAATGAGGAATCTCTGACTTCAATATTTCTCAAATATACCATATCTCTTTCTAAATGAAGTGTTTCCTCTATAAATGTAAACTGCTCCATTTTTTTCATGGTTTCCTCATTTTCAGAGATTTTCCTGCAATTTCACTTCAAGGATTGATGCAAGTGCAGCTGTGGTTTTTAAGAGGTGTTTATACCACTTCTTGTACAAAGTTCATCCACCATTTTCTACACACATATTTCAAGAATTAAAATATAGAATGACAGTGGCAAATGCATTTGACACCAGACAGGACTCCAGAAATACAGCACACATAAGGACAAGTTGATGCCAGCCAAATCTAAACATAAAAGTGAGGAATATCTCCACACGCCGTTTTGCTCAAATGAATATAAAGATGTTTCAGATTTTAGTTTGCATGTTTAATATTGAATATAAGCTCTATGTTGAAAAGATAATATTAAAAAGGACTGAAATACAAAAACAAAAGATGTATTTCTCTTTTCATAAATCACTGTTTCCAAAGAGTTGACATTCCTACATCCCAACCATTGGTTCAACAGGACCTTTGCAAAGAATAGAATATCTCATGCCCCAAGTTTTTCAAAACTTGGTTGAGTGCCTTTTCCTACCCACAGAATAATAGTAAAACTGCATTACTACAGCATCTCTTCATGATTGGGCATAAACTTTTATTTCAGACTTATCTCTTATCCTTTCCCCATGGTGGAACCACCATGATATTTAATATGCTGCAAACATTGTATGTACAATCAAATTATGCACATACAAATTATGCATGTATGAGCAAAGCATAGACCCCAACACCAAAAAAAAAAATTTTTTTATTAAAATCTATCAGGAATGCTTATCATCCTCTTCAATACTTATCTACATTTTGGCCATGCTTCATCCCCAGTTTAAACACAACCTCTGTCTGAAGCCATTCTATTTGGTGCAGGCCTACCTACACACTCTGCTTCTACTGCAATCACACTCTCACCAAATCTCTAATGTAATGCATTATGCATTGCTTTGAAAGTTTGCGACTTTTATGTCTCTCATTGAACTGTGAGTCCAAATGGAGATTACGTCTTATTCTTCAGATCCCTAGAGATCAACACAGCACTAACTTTTAATTCCATATCTGAGATGTTTTCTTGGTGGAATCCAAAAATCTTTTAGATTTCAGAAAAAGAATAGGGTCTTTACAATGTGTAATCTCTAAGATCACAACCAGGTACTGGGGACTGCACTTTGTAATCACCTGTAATCACCAAAATAGTATTTCTGCAGTAAAACATAAGTTGTAATCATCTGTGGTGTTTACCAAAAATATTTCCAATTCTCTTCCCTACCAGAGGTAGAGTAGCAGTATCCTTTTCGTGGTTGGGAGAAGCCATGTGGCTAGTTCTCTTTGTGAATGGCATCTGTCATTTCTAAGGTCAAGTATTAATTAATTAATGAGAGATCCTCTATAGCTCTCCACCCTCCTGGCATGACAGCCGGCAGTATTGGGGACGGCAGGTGCTCTCTCAGTCCAGGTTCTTGAGTGACTAGAGTCAAACCATAGTGGACGTGTTGTTTTAAGCCACTATATTTGGAAGTTCTTTACTATCGTAGCATAACCTAGTTCTTCCTGAGGATATACACATAAGTATTCATACTTGGTGGACAAAAAAAAAAAAAAAAAGACTATCGATATCATATTATTTCAGGTCATGTTTTGTAATCAAATGATTTATTTGATGGGTGTTTCTACCAAATAAGTTACAAAAACTTAACAATTTTCAGGGTTCATAATTTTAGAATTATTAAAAGGAAACTGTAAGCCAGGATCTACCAAATCGATAGCAGGCAGTATAGCAGAAAACATCGAAAGGAAGAGGAAAATCTCTCAAAACATTAAAAGGAAGGGAAAAAAGTAAAAACACAGGGGCATAAATGTTTTGATACTTCATGTGATTCTCTTATAAAAATTACACATGAAAATGCTACAAAAAATGAAATAGGGTAGGTCCGCTGATACTAATTTTTGGTTTTATTTTTAAGCTTATCTTCACTAGAAAGTAATATAAAGAAAATAAAATAAAGAAAAAAACATAAGATTCATGTATAACAAAAGAATGTCATTCACATGAGGAAAATTTCCCACACTTTCCTATTTATCACTTTCCTGACTTTTGTATATACAAGTAAGATGAAAATAGAAATCATTGTCCTTCTCTCTATGTAATTTCATTAGATAAATTTCTTGAGTACCTCCTCTGCATAGGTACTAATTTATTTATTTATTTATTTACTTACTTACTTACTTATTTAAGTATAGTCAACACACACTGTTAAAATTAGTTTCAGATGTACAGCATAGTGATTAGACATGTCTAGACAAGTATATAGTGTAGCTACCATTTGTCACCATACTACCTTATTCTAATACCATTGACTATATTACCTATGCTGTACCTTTTATCCCTGTGGCTTATTCATTCCATAGCTCAGAGCCTGTATTTCCTACTCACAGCAGGAATTACCATTTTTAAAAATTTATGTGTATTAACCTCTGGAAGCATAAAAATTAGTTTGTGAAGTATTATTATTAGGCCAATTTTATAATATTAGTTCAGGAAATGGAAGCAAAAAGAAAACCAACTTGTCTAAGATCACATATCCAGGCAGTCTGACCTCAGTCCCTAACAACTACGTTATAGAAATGATACGACTTTCAACTGAAGGAAACAAAAAATACCCACAAATATTTCTTTTGCTCCATTTATCCTTGGTCTTATCTTTTCACTACTTTAATCATATTTAATCACCGAATTCTATTCAAGTCCTTTGATCCTGAGCGGTTGAATGCAAAATCTTAACAGGATCAGTGTTGGAGGAAAATTACTTTATGCAACAATATTATATTTGTATTGTCTCAAAATACCATTTCTATGTTACTGATTTGTATTTTGCTGGCCATTAAGTACAAAGCATATATTTTCAGGAAAACCTGGCATAGGTGTCCATCTTTCTATTTCAAAATGTCTGTCAAGATCCAGTAATTACCACTGAATGCATAATAATAAAAGTACTACTTGCTACCATTTATTGAACATATCATATTTGCCAGATGTCATAGTAGTCATTTTGTATTCATTACATCACTTAGTCCATACAACAATCTTTCAAGTTTTGCATTCCTAATTTTATTTACCAGATGAGGAAATGGATACTCAGCATAGACTCAGTAATTTACTCAGAGGTACAACTGGAATTCCAAAAGAGATCAGCCTACCTTCAAAGCCTGTGCTCTGTCCTCTGTAAGACATCAGATATGGGGAGGGCCACTTTGCAAGTAAATAAACTAAAAATAATTCCACATGGGTTTGGAAGGGTTTGGCTTTTACTTACTCATTTATCTTGGTGTCCCAAGACAAACACCATACAACTGATGTAAAAAGAAAGTGCGTTCCATTTTAGTATGGATTTCAAAAAGGAACAAATTAATATCCTTCTCACGGAAAGCTCTCACAAGTTAAGTCCATTCATGCTCTGTGTTGACACATAAACCCCGAAACTGTAGTTTGGTCTCTTTAGAAGTTTAATTTATATAATGTAAATTTACAATGGGCTATCTCAAAGAGGTAGAATCCTTTCTTCAGTTACAAACCAGGAACTTTTCATTTCAAAGCATAGCCCATATCGATATTCCTTGTACAAAGAAATACGATCTCCTTAACTCTCTTTAGGGAGGGTGTATTTCAATATGTGTTCTCTGTAGTTGAACAACATCAGTCAGCCCCAGGGCACGTGGCACATTAAAGAACTTTGATGAACTTCCATTAAAAGGTGCATATATATTTTTAGCCATACATTTCACAATTCAGAAGCAAAGATACTTTGCAGGGAATATGCTTGCACCTATACCAAGAAACCTATTTCTAATAAATTATGGAAGTTATTTATTACCAGATACTGCCTAGTTTTCCTTAAAAATAACTCCTCTTAAGCAATCAACTTTAGAAACACTCATGTCTAGGAGAACACCAGAAGCAGCATAAATCCGCTAAAAGAGCAATAAAATACCTTTCCAAGGAAACCAAATCCAGATTCCATACCATAATTCAGGCAGCACGGCCCATCATAAACAAAAATTCATTATGCCTGCTGTGTGGAAAAATGTTAAGCAAGAAGAAATAAACAGAGAATGTTTTAACAAATCATATTAGCTAAAGGAAAAAGAGAGAGAGAGAAAAAAAAGGAAAGAGAGAGAGAATAAAGCCACAGTTCTGAATGAGTCTGCCAATAAAGCTTAAATCTGAGCCAAAATTTGGAAGAAATCTAAACATAGACAGACCAAGTCTGAGTCTTCCTAAGATATTATATTCTAGGTTTTTCCTTTCAACTGTTTCCTTTAGGTTTAAGGGAAAGCCTTGACCAGATCTAAAGATGTGATAGTAAAGGCACACAGACTACATCCAAACCAAATTGAGGATGCTATCGAGTAGAATTTACAGACATGAAACAGAGCATCATTCCCATAAAGGAATTATAAAATACACCAGGGGAGGGTGAAATGTTTCTGGTTTTAGAATTTGCTTTAAAAAAAAAATCTAAAAATAGTTGTTTGTAATCCAGTCTTCCATTAATGTGTGAAGCCATAAATAATACACAGTATGTCTATCCTTCAGAAGTTCAGCATCCTACTTCATTGTTATGACCATGTAATAAATGTCCCGGTCTGTGTAGCCAGATACAATCAGCATCCTTTCTTTCTGACATAACACACACAATGGCAACTAGCTGCCTGAGAAAAACCCAAGGAAAAATGAAAATCCTCATCCTTAAACAAAATCTGTTGTTTGTAAAACAAGGCAAGTGTTCCGATTTTTTCCATCCCAGTACTTTAGACAAGTACTCTCTGCCTCATGAAATCAGGGGGATTAAAACTGACTTCACCGTATGGATGAGAGGTTCTTCTTTGTGAGCTGGTTGACATCCACAACTGTGATTTGGGGAGAAAGAGAAGGAATAAATATGATGTGAGGAGAGAGGAAGAAGGAAAAATAAAAGGAAAATACCTTATGGAAGCCAGGAAAAACCTGACTGCCTCACCTCTGCTGGGGACAGTGTAAAGTTAGGCACATCTTTCTTCCTTGGGAGATGTTTCTTATGTGTGTTCGGGAGTAACCTGGGCTGCAATGTCGGGTTAAACGTGTCTTTGTGGATTATCCTGAGATCTTAGCCTTCATTTTTAACATGGTTTACTGTTGGAGAAAATGAAAGGTCTGTTAGGTTCCAATCAACAAAATTAGGAAGGCATTTTTAGGATACCATGCCTTTGGAAGTTGCAGTTTACTTATATAAAGTTGGAAGCCTTGAACCACTGTACCAGCCACAGCAAGTGAAACGGATTGTACTAGATTCACAATTGAGACATTTAAAGTTAGGAACAAAATAGATTAATCATTTGAAAATGATAATTGGTTAGATGATTATATAAAATCAGTGTCACATTCTTTTTTTTTTTAAGAATTCACAGCTTTATTCCCAGTAAGCAAAAAGACCAGTGTCACATTCCTCTTAAGTGTAGATTTCTTTCTTTAAGAACCCCTTGGATACTGAATTCTCTCTTCATGAATAAATTTCTGAATTAGATGTTTGCTCTAAAACAATCTGTGTCTCTTCCTATCCTTCATATCTACATATAATCGAGTGATCTCCAAGAAAGGAAGAGATCACAGAGGAAATGAAAGAAAAACGTGTAGCATGTCTTGCCTTGCACACCCTTATCATTCTGTTTCTTAAGGCCACTTCCTCTCCTGCTGTCCCTTCTTCTTCTCACTTTTACCTTTTATATTTCTGTGCCTCCCTCATTTTATCTAAATCATCATTTTCCAATCTCCCTTCCTAAAGGACAAAGAAGAGGGTGACGGTAGATGGAGAGTGAGGACAGAAGGGAGAAACTCCATGAGGACCACAAGGCAGGGAGAAAAGGATCTGAGCACCACTGAGAAAGCGCGGGAATGACACACAGATGTCCTCCAGGCAGAGAACAACTGTGTATCTTTGTGTGTTCATTATGGCCTTAATCCTCAATTGGGAGGAGGTATTGTCTGGTCAATTTTCAAAGAAGATAATTTTTTAAAAATCTCCTAAATCCTATGTTCAGTGAATGAAGAGTTTCATTCTTTTCTTCAGTGCCCAGAAGAAAAACTAAAAAGTTGAAATAAAGTTTTGAGTTTCCCCTCACTCTTTTGCCCTTTTAATAAGATGAGTGTGTGCTTGTGTGTGTGTTTATGTATGTAAATTGTGAAGAAGAAACAATGAGTCTACAGTGAACAACTAGACTGAAAAAATTAGACTCACTAAACCTAATATATGGTTAATCCATAAATATTATAGGAAACGGCTTGTGAACATTTTTTTATAATTAAATCCAGTCCTATTCTGACACACAAGTTTTGAAGATTATTGAATTCAGTTAAAAAAAAAAAAAAAGGTTAGTAACCTTGTTAATTGCCTGATTATCAAAGACATGTATTTGCCTAAACTTTAAAAAAGTTAATTTCTATTTTGAAAAATGCTAAAAGAAATACATTTGTTACTATGATGCTATGACTAATTAAGATTTTCTTTTCTTTTCAGGTCTTAAAATAAAATCCCAGAAAACAAATAGCCCATTATTTATTTTCATGACATCTACTATTTCACATCCTTTAAATGCTATCAGAATAAAAATTATAGTAATGAATCTGTTTCAGACTCATGGTTAAGTATTCCAGTTTGAATAAATATTCTTTCTTCTATGTGCTTTTCAATAAAAGCTTTCCTTATACCATACTCAGGGCTGACAACTTCTAGTTAATTTACCGAAACTGAAATGCCTATATTTATATTATCAATAAATCATTTATGTTTCCATGGGCACAGAAACAAATATTTTGTTGTTTGATTATATATATTTAGGATTCACAACTTTTCAAGTTCGACAGATTACACTAGAGATTTAAGTGATATTCCTTATAATTATATACAACATGGAACCACTGATAAAAGGAAAGACTTATTTAGAATGAAGAAATAAAAAACAAGATGGGGACCGCTTCTTGAATATGCTATTTTACTAAATAATCTATGGTATTTTTAACCTTAAGTTATCCTGTTTGGGGAAAAAAATGTTTAGTTTTTATGCTTTGCAAATCATATATATGATTGTTGCTTTGACATGCAATATAAAATTAAATAATTAAAAAATTATTACAGTGAACGAATATTTCATATAACAAAAAATTAAGTTTCTGGCTATTTATTCACTTTAAATTACACAGGTGTATTGCACAATCTCTCATAAGAACAAAAACCTGGTTTGATCAAATGAATCACATAATTATTCCAATTATTCCAATTTCATATCTTACTCTACTTAAGAAAGCAAAAGCATTATAATTTTTAAAATTCACTACAGTGGCAAAAGCTTGTATTGACATTTTGGTTAAACAGCCACACATGAAAAATTAAGACTTAAGCTTTGCATTATCTACATAATTAGTAGCATGATTATTATTCTCATTTTTAATAGTTGTTATTTTTGGTAACATAAAAGATGCTCATTTACAAAATTGGAGCATATTCATAAGCAAAAAGATATATTTTTTTAAGTTTTATTTATTTATTTGAGAGAGAGAGTCAATGCGAGCAGGGGGAGGGAAGGAGTGGGACAGAGGGAGAGAGAAAGAGAGAGAATCCTTAAGCAGACACCTTGCTGAGCATGGAGCCCGAGGTGGGCTGGATCCTAGGACCTTAAGATCATGACCTGAGCCAATGTGGGATGCTAAAAATGACTGAGCTACCCAGGCACCCCAAGCAAAAAGATATTTTAAATTACCAGATGATACATGGAGAATGAAATTCAAAGGTGTAGACATAGTTGTTCATATAGTCCAGTATTCACAGATCCCTTGTCAGAGGCACAAATATAAACATGCTACCCAACAAATGCATTCATTCACATACATATTTCTTTCCTCTTTCCCTCATCTTTCTTTTTGTTCTATTCTTTCCTCTGCCTGCAAATGTGCTTTTGTGATACAGAGAGACAAATGCATAAATACATTTTTTAAATGGTTTTTATTTATCGAAGTATGTTAGGACTTAGGTGGATTTAGTAAATTGTAGAAGCAGCAAAGGGGAAGCATATAAACAGATAAAGAGGATTTGTATGATTTTTTTTATATCTATATCCATAGGTATACTGTATATACATTTATATACATAGAGCACATGTTACCAATTAAGAGTTACATAAACTTAACTAAAAGCTTCAAAGCATGTTGGCCTACGAAAATGTACATTGCCTTTAATTCAATGAAAAAAATTAAAAATTTTTTCCATAAGTAAGCACAAGAATTCCTCTATATTTTTTCGTATAGATCTCTATAGTCAGGGAGAGTAATGGGGAAAATGAACTATTCCCAGTTTTTGCTACATATCATCTTATAGAAGACCTAACAGTTACATAGTGACTATTTTTCTTTTAAATCAGGTGTCATATTTCCTGCCACCATTTGTTTATAGTGTTTTTTTTTTTTATTTTGGCTAGTGTTAACTCAAAATTTTAATTTTGAAAATTAGAATGCCTGTATTCACCTGGTCATAGAATATATACGTAGACACCTATGAAATAAAAAGAGCTCTGCAATACTAAAATTATTGTTTGAAATTACTCTCTGAAGAATGTATAATGTATCAGAGGAAACAGTTGTGTGTTCAGCTAACCATACACATGAACTAATGGAAGGCTGATCAAAGTACAGCGGAAGTATTCGGGAGAGAGTGATGATTTCCAACTGGACAGCTGAAAGCTAGACACTTCACAGATATCTTTCTTAAGAAATAGTAGCAGCAGATTTCAAAGAAAACATCATAACTTGAAATTTACAAAAATGTCAGGGAACCATGGCATGTCATAACAAACAAGACACAGAGTGATGCTGTCTAGTCATATAAACCAGTTTGATGTTTTGACTGACTTAATCAGTCAGGTCAGGAGGAAAAAAAGAAGGGTGTACTCTGTGATTGATGTGACCGGTACAGAAAAAACAATCACACTTGTTTGTGCCTGGAAAGAAGAAATGCGCATACACGCACACGCCGCGCAAGCAAAAAAGACACGTGGGTGATCGGAGTGACGTGCTAAATGTATTTTAGGATCAGTTGGTCCTCTTTACCCTGCAACGACTGAAGAAAAGAGGAAAGCAAGTGGAGAAATAGAATTGTTGATGCTAAGGAAATCCAAGGAGGAATTACATGGAATCAGTGGTAGAGAGCTAGCAGGTCAGAAGCTGAAAGGAAAGCAAGATTTGACAAAATGGAATAAAGGAAAGAAAGAAGGATGAAAACGGAGGGAAAAGCATGTGGGTGGATCGCTTTCCAACAAATCTGAAGATGATGAAACATCTGTGGGTCTTGTTTGCAGGAGAGGTAAGAGGAGGTTGAATTTAGGCACCTGGACAACATGACTCACACTGAAATGTTTTCTTGGAATGTGTGTATCCAGGAAAATTTCAATTTATTTATGTGTCTAAGAAGCCTTTGGTGACCCAGGTTCTATTCTAACCATCTGAAAAATCCTGTTGGAATTGTCCACTGAAGACATGCAAATAAATAAAATAAAATAAATAAAAATAAAACAAAGATATTTATTAAAATGATTTGAAGGGAGTTCTTTTACACTAAGTTTGTTTTCTTTTGACTTATGATGATAAGCAATGAAAGATAACCATCATTTGAACAAGCTGCTGAGTAGTATTTACCAAGTCAATTTCAGTCCCGGGGAACTTCTTATTATTGCCATTTGCTCAGCATGGTGTCCTCAAACATTCTACCAATGTCCTTAACTGAGCTTCAGAAACTTTTTTTGGTGTTTTTGTGCATGATTTGGTGTAAAAATACATTTGACAAAATAGTCACTAATTATAATACATATTATTGCCAATGACTGCTTTTTGTTTTTACTTTATGAGCTATGCTACTACATACTCAGATAAAATATCAAGCTTTACCACCATTGACGCACTCTTCAAAGAACAATATTTGTGTCATTTTGCCTGGTCTTTAGAAGACATACTAACCATAAGGAATGCACGTTTCTTCTCACTTGGAACTGGTCAGATTCAAGTCGGCACACAGAGCTCCCAACTGAGGGGTAGGGATGTAGAATAGTAACTATTAGTAAATAACTAAATTTTACAATTAAGTTCTCTTTAAAATGTGCAAACCCCATTTCCCTTAAAAAGCAGAAACAGAATTATTGTGAAACAATATGTAGAATATAAATATACATGGTTAAATAGATATAACTCATATATATGTATCATATATGTAGTTCAACTGCTTTATGGAAGAATTTCAAATAATAAATACAGAAGAAATGAGGGAAATAGAAAATTACCATTAGAACACCATGTGGTAATTACTGCAGGCATTATCCACTAGTGAATACTATAATAAGTAGGTAAAACTTGAAGAAAAAATGGGATATTTGCATAGCCTCAAAGTATCTCCCCCAAAGACCCACTAATTTTGTGGCAGTTTTGACGTATTCCACAAATTATTTGATACTCTGCCCTCCAGGAGGTGGAGCTGAATTCCCCTTCTAAATAAAATACGGAATCAGAAAAAAAGTAGTAACTTTACAGTGAAGAAAATAGGTAGCACCTTTACACAAGAGATCAAAGGTAACATCGCCAGGGGTGAACCATGTTGATATGAGGTACCCCCTGACATGATACAATGAGAAAACATTGACCTTTGCAGTTATTCTTTCCAGAAATCAAAACGCTGCCCTCATCATCATAAGAAAAACAAAACAAACAAAAAAAACAGACAAACTCTGTTGTCTGTTTGAGGGATAGTCAACAAAGTACTTGACTGGTATTCCTCACAAATTCAAGAATGTAAAAAACATAGGAAGACTAAGAAAATATCACAGAAAAGAGAAGACTAAGGAGAGGGAAACAAACTGTGAGAGACTCTTAACCATAGGAAACAAACTGAGGTTTGCAGAAACGGAGGTGGGTGAGGAGATGGGGTAACTGGGTGATGGGCATTAAGCAGGGGGGGGATGTGATGTGACGAGCACTGGGTGTTATATGGAACTAATGGACATTTACATCAAAAACTAACAATGTATTATATGTTGGCTAATTGAACTTAAATTAAAAAAAATAAAGTGATTTTACTATGAAAACAAAAAAGAGAGAAGACTAAGGAGACATGAGGAAGTGCAAGGCAGCATCCTGGATGGCAAACCAGAGCCAGAAAAAAATGGACATCGGTGAGGAATCTGATGAAATCTGAATGGTTTAGTTCGCAATATTGTACCAATGCTAATACACTTGCTTGGTAAATATACTATGATTATGATGGACGTAAAGGTTAGACGGTGGAAGGTCAATGGTATGAGAGAATCCCATGTACTATCTTTGCAACTTCTCTACAAATCTAACATGATTTCCAAATAAAAAGTCAACAAAAGGTCAAAGTTCTTACCAGAACTGGTAAGAACCTTAGTAATCTGGTCCCATGGCCTATCCGATCTCATGTCTCACGATGTTCTTAATATAATGGGGACAATCAGGGCCTGACAGTTACCTGTTGTGTGGCATCATCCTGCCTCCCAATATCCCCTTGACCTCTCCTCTGGCTCCAAGTAATCTTCTCCATGAGGCTTTTTTTTTTTAAGATTTTATTTTTTAAGTCATCTCTACACCCAACTTGGAGCTCAAACTTACAACCCTGAGATCAAGAGTTGCATACTTCACCGACTGAGCCAACCAGGTGCCTCTCCATGAGGCTTTTCTTTTAAACATCTCAGTGATAACTCTCTTCTACCCCAGCAACTTTTAATCCCCTTTTCCCTCTTTGCTTTTTGTTTTAACCCCCATCATTTCTAAACTCCTTTGCTTTTATTTATTCCTTTACAATAGAATCTCCATGAAGACAGAGAATTTTGTACACTGCTATATATCGAGCACCTAGAACACAGCTTAGTACCAACGAACACCTATTTGTTGGATGAATGAATGCTATGAATATTGTATTTCTACTGTGTTCCAGACACTGTGAACTAAATGGAGATTATCCCTACATTCATGGAAAGTTACAGAGTAGTGAGGAGATAGATATTTACAAGAACAGCTTTAACAAAGTTGGACAATTGCTATAACCAGGAAAGCAGAAGATGCTAGGGAGACTCTGAGCAGAATCATGTAAGGCATTTTCTGCAAAGGGTCAGCAAAGACCTCCTGATATGTGACTTTTAAGTCTGAACTCAGAGGGTGGGAAGATCATGAGACACAAAGGTGAGAAAGAAAACATTTTCTCCAGGCAAGATAGTATATGGGGAAACCTAAAGATCAGAAAGAGCTCACAGGGTATCCAAGGATTGCACGACAATCGGCCATGGGCTCGAACATCAAACGAGAAAGGCTTAGAGATGTTAGCAGATACCAGGTTCCCGAAGACCTTGCGAACAATGTTAGAGGATTGCGACTTCAATCGGAGCTCTTGAAGACACTGCGGAATTTCAAGCAGAGAAGTGACTTGATGAGAGTTTTACACTCTATTGTGGTAGAGATCAGCTATGGGTCTTGATAGGTAAGACCAGATGCAGAGATGTAGTAATCCACGTAGATGTGGTGACTAGATTAAATGTTTATTCCAAGGTGGAGAAATTTCCCTTTTTATCTTGCTTTTACTTGGAATATTTAGGAAGAGGTTTTTCTTCAAACTAATGTTAGTCATTAACTCATGAAAGATACGTTCATTAAGGTCTTAGAACATCTCTTTTATTCTCCTCTCCCATGTTCTTAACCCGCACACATACAACCACACACATAATACACATTCACACACACGTACACACGTGTCGCACTGAGATCTACTTTTAAATCGGTGCTGTTATAGTAAAGGGATTGGGGTCTTTATTTGAAAGAATTCTTATGCATTTACATAATAATGAAATTTTAGTTCCTTTGTAGATACTTGAGTTTTTTTAAAAGCTAAAGTTTGTCTATCCCTGCCAACTGAAAGTCTGATTTAAAGGCTTTTGATGTGGCATGATTTTCTCATTCACTCAAGATCAATTTAATGCAATTGACATTACATAAAACGTTCTTTTAAATTTGTATTGTGATCATAGTTAAACTGTAAGCCCCTCGAGGCCAGAATCCATGTGGAAGAACTATTCCTCTATATCCTCCACGAGACTTAGCATACTGCCGGACAGAAAGTATATGTTCAAATTTGATGACTAGCTATATTGCCCATGCATGACACTTAATTTAAAGTTATTCAACAATCTTTACCGAGCACTTCCCACGCACCGTTCATGGTGTAATGTATTGCTGTCTGTTAGAAACTCACAGGAGAGCAAAGAATACATATTTTTATATGCTGTTCATAAATCTTCTCATTAGATTTAATTCACATAATGATACTAATTATTTCATTAGAAATTAATATCAAGATGCCAACACACAGTAGGTAATTTTAGTGGCACATAGACTGGGAGCTAATACCATTAATATTACAAATGAAAACATTCCTTTCTCTTTCTCTCTTTTTCTTTTTTTTCTTTCTTTCTTTCTTTCTTTCTTTCTTTCTTTCTTTCTTTCTTTCTTTCTTTCTTTTCTTTCTTTCTTCCTTTCCTTCTTTCTTTGTGTCTTTCTTTCTCTTCCTTTTCTTTCTTTCTACATTCATGCTTTCATGATGTCCTTCTTCACCATCTCCCTGGCCCCTAGGACTCTCCTGCCAGTAAAGCTCTGTAATGAGGTGTCTGAGCAAGGGATAATCCCCAGAGGTTCTCAGTGTTCCAAAATCCCCTCTCTCTTTTCCCCCTTGACAATGAAAACTGGAGACCAGTATTTTGCAAAAGCATTTCTGGAAGGCTGCCAGCCCCTGCCCTGGACCTTAGTGAGACTTGATTTTCATTCCATTCCTGTGAGCTTCCTTCTTCTAAAAAAAATAAATAAATAAAAATAAAAGTAGTGGTAGGTTTTTCAGAGGTGGGAGCATTGGGAGCAAAGACAATGGGGGGGGGGAGAATTAGAGTTATTTAACAGGAGCCAAAAATAAAGCTAGAGAATCCAATGTGTTTAAGACTTACTAGTCTCTTCTTTCGAAGACCATTTTATGCATGTTTATGATTAATTGCACATTTGCGTTTTTAGATCATGCCACAGTGAAAGGGTAAGAAAATGAACCTTTGATACCTTGCTTTCATTTTTGCCATGTCAGTTAGCTATCACATTGACTTTACATTTATTTTTTTCATCTCTCATTCTTTATGGCATTAAAAGACAGAAGTATCAGCACACAATGGCTTGATTCACACTGAAATAACCTGGAGAATGCCCCAGAAACCAGTGGGCCTACCTGTGCCTGTGCCACAAAGAGGAATTCAAGATCTCCAATCGATTGCACAATTCAATCAGCATTTCACCACATGAACAGGGAGTGCATGCTACTTATTTGTATCCTGGTTATTAAGACTTTAGAGTTATCTTGCTGAATGAGGGATGACTTAGCACATCTTGTGGGAAGTTTCTGTAGTCAGTGCCACTTAGCCAGTCTCCTGTGAGTCCTAAGAGCATCTTAAATGCTTACAATTCAAAGTTCAAAAAAGTGATTAAAGCCATGGAGGCAGTAAGTTTCTCTGAAACTTGTACCCAAACAGCCATGGAAATCAACATGGCTGGCACTTCAAAACATATGTTAAAAGCGAAAGGTTAGTTAAAGGTCAAGGAGGGGGGTGACAATTTACCTTATGGACTCTCAAAATGGTTCACAATCAAAAGTATCTTGTTTTCAAGGTTACCTAATTTTCTCCCTCTATCAATGAAATCAAAAGTAATAATCCAGAGGAGATCTCTTCCTCCTCAAGGCAGGAAGCTTCCACACCATGCCACTCATGTATTCCTTGCAATTGATTAAGATCGTCTTAGATGTGGGGAAGCTGTTTCTGATCCCCTTATCACAGTGTAAAGTAAAACATGCTTGACTGGTTAATAAAATGGAAGATGAAGTTACAAAGAGGAAAAGTTCACTTGAAAATCCAAACAAAGACTAAAGTCCTTTGGTCACACCCAAGAAATCAGACAAGCACGTTTTAGAAATCAGGGGTTAATGTCTCTATGGCAAAATTTTTCTAATTCACCATTAGTTATGAATATAACTGAGAAAAGGAGCACTCCATACTAGCTGTCTGAATTCAAATACATAAAACAAAACCAAAAAAAGTAAATGTTTTCCAGGTTTAAGTTCCACCGTCTAGGTATGCAGTTGCCAAAGGCATCTGTAAAAGCAATTTTTTCATATGTACAGGGAACATTAAATGAGTTCACTGTACTTCATACGTTATTAATATGTATGATTTTAACTTCCCCTTTCATAAATCACCATTCATTCTCTATATTTTTTCCATTTATAATATAGTCCATTTTGGACATTGCACACGGAGTCATTTCTCTAAGGTTTTGCTAAAACAATTAGAGGGAATCATAGAACATTAGATTTTCAATGGATCTTAGGGGTCAGCTAGATTATCCCCTGATTTTACAGCTGAGGAATCCAAGACACGGAAACTAAGGTTCGAGTCATGTCAGAACTCATTTCCCAACAATGCTCTTTCCATGCAAGACCATATAGACCATAATGGTTACATGTGTTCGCTTGTGGAGTCAGGTTGCCAGAGTTGGAAGCAGGGCTCTACCACAGACTAGCTGTCTTTCTTTGGATAAATTACTTATTCTCTCTAAACCTCAGTTTCCTCATCTATAAACTGGGTATAAAATGATAGCTGCCTTATGGGAGTGATTTTGAAAGTTGGTGATGAAGTGCTTAGCAGAATAATAATTTGCTTTATTGACCTTTGTGATATAACAACTGTTATTAATAACCTCACCTGTGCCCGGGCTGTGGGAGCTGGAACTTTTTCTCCGAGGGAAGTTTGCTTGAAAGGGAGATTGAAATCAAGCAACAACCATGACAAATTCTTAGTTTCTATTTTCCAAAGGCTCTTAGCTGAATGTCTGAAATCACTAAGTGTCCATTTTTATTAATATCCATCTCTATGACCCAGTTATTCAGGAGGACATTTCATAAAAGAAATCATGAGATCTTTAATGATGTAGTTCATATATGAAAAAATAATGGAAGAAATTAAAATACAATTACAGAAAGTAAAGAACATTAAATATATAATATTTCATTATTATGGCTTTCAGAAGCTTACTCTCTGAAGATTGTACTATTTGGGTTTTCAACAGGAAGAATATGTTTTATTGACTAGTGTTTTTAAGTAAAGAGACTCACCAACTTATATCCAGAACTTGCTATATCACTTTGGATATATTTTCTTAAAGCACAACCACTCTGTGGTTGAAAAGTTCAGAAGAGGCCCCTTTGGTTTTTCAAGCCTCACGTAAATGGAGCCATTTCAGGACGTTGCTAAGCACTTAGAAAGAGTTTGCAATGTGGTTCATTTTAGTGCTGGGAAATTCTTCTTGGTGTTACCCTGACCTCAAGTGGTCTATTTCCTAATGTTTTTAGCAGAAAAAAAAATCATATTACATCAAACTTATTTTACTATTTATACAGTTGGTAAATTAGATAGAAAGTATCATCAAGTTTAAATTGCTGGAGATTTTCCTTAAAATCTGAAACAGAACTGTTAGGAAGAACATTTTGCCCTTTGGGATTCATCCAACTCTGTTTTTGTTCTAATTCTGCTCACCTCTCCACACAGTCAAAAACTCTGTGTTCTTATTGCCCTAGACCTTACCTTTGGTGCTTCTGCTTTCTTTGGTAGTACCCAGTCCCTCAATGTTCTGAGCAAAGTAAATATCTTTTCTCAGCCTCAGTTTCTTCCACAAGAAAAAGGTATTAAGGATATCTACATCATGTTCATCATGTACATCATGTACATTATAATAGCATAGTGCTGCTTAAGAATGCAGGCACACAGGACAGGGAGATCATTTCTTTTCTTTCTTCCTTTTCTTCTCCCCCCCCCCCCTTAAGAGAGAGAGAGAGAGGTTTTGTTTGTTTGGTTGGTTTCTGTTTTTGTTTTTGTTTTTTTTTCCAGTTGCACAGACGGGAATCCTCTCAAGGCCAGACAGCCAGAAAGGGGTCAGAAACAGGGCTGCAACCATGTCCTCTGCTGCCCAGGCCAATACAGTTGCCACTAAAAAGCCTTCTCTTTCACAGGCTGGGGCACCAAGAGGACTAGGCTCTGACTTCCTGGCTTGTGATTCCAAAACACTGAGGGTTGCTGGGGGGAGGGGGTTGGGAGAGGGGGGGCGGGGTTATGGACATTGGGGAGGGTATGTGCTATGGTGAGTGCAGTGAAGTGTGTAAACCTGGCGATTCACAGACCTGTACCCCTGGGGATAAAAATATATTATATGTTTATAAAAAATAAAAAGTTAATTAATTAATTAAATAACCCCCCCCCCAAAAAAAACAAAAAAAACCAGGGAGTTCTGAATTGCAATGACCGGCTGTAAGAAACCCAAAGCATGTGGGGGAGTCCTGGAGGGTATGGCATCACTTGCAGAGAGAGGTCAAGAAGTGCTTGAGGCCTTGTCCTGTGAGTGATGAAGCCGGTTTGGCAGCGAAGCAAAAATAAACCATCCAGCTGAGCCCTTCCTGAATTCTTCACCTGGCGGCCAAAGACTGCACAGCGATTCTGGGGAAAACCTCACAAAACAGAGCAGCAGGAAGCAGGTGTGGAGGACCAGCTCTGAGAGACTTGGAGGCGGTGGTGGGACCCCGTGGCGGTGGGTGGGACCCCACTTCTCCGTGAGGCTCTTCCGTGACCAGCGGACCCAGTCAACCTCTGGTTAGACTAGGCAGAGGGAGGGGAGATAGAGAATCCCAAGCAGGCTCCACACTCAGCGCGAAGTCCCACCAGGGGCTTGACAGCGGGACTCCCTGCAGAGCTTGAGCCCATGACGGCAAGATCAGGATCTGAGTGAAAATCAAGAGTCAGCTGCCTAACCCACTGAGCAACCCAGGTGTCCCAGACATGGATCATTCCAAAGCCCATCTCAGAGCTTCTTACTATACCTTCTGAGTAAGTCACTTGAATTTTCATCATCTGTAAGATGGAATAGATAGTGAGGTCAATTTCAAAGAGTTGTTGAAGCAATTAGAGGAAATAACGCAAATAGAAAATTCAGCATTGTGTATAACACACTGAGTGCTCACAAGTATTAGCTGCTATCACAATTATCACATAAAGCAACTGGCATAGTACTTGGCATATGCAGTTAAACAAATGGAAATTATTATTAAATCTTAGTGCTATAGTATTTAACAATAATAGGAACAAATTCATGCTTACTTCTGGGTTAATAGGTGATGTGCCACCTTTCAGATACAACATGATATATATTAACCCTCTGGTAACAACCTCATTCAAATAATGGAGTTAAGTATGATGTGGAAGGTAGGGACCTCAAACTGCAGCTCCCAGGTGGCCCAGTACTCTGATCACACACCAGCTTGGCCCTGACTATTGCCTATGGGGGGTGGAGGGACTTCAGCCATATCACATGTGCTTTTCATTAGTGAGAAGTGTATCTTACCTTTGAAGTTCTTGTTTTAAAATCCAATAATACTAAATATTCAGCAATCTGAATTATATATAACTGCTCTAGGATTTTCCATACCTCCTTATGGGCCTACCAATTTCTGTGTCAAATACAAACTTTACTTTATATACACTAAGTCCTGAAGACATTTATTTTGGAAACTTTTTGGAGCTCTAGCTCAAAACAGATGAATGTGACCTAATAAAGCTGGGTCTACTAGATAAATTATATCATCACATCTCTGAGTCAGGCATTCCAAAGAGCCTGTTTTTAACAATAAAATCTGGTCAATATACTCATTTACCCTGAGGAGAGTGTCAAAATCTACATTAGTATTTCCACATAAGGCGATAACTAACAAAAAGACTCTGTGATTAGTTAGATTAGCAAAATCCCCTATATTATATATCACCTCCTGAAGGTTCACTATTTACATGTTAAAAGTTATGAAAACCCCTAGAGGACAGAAATCTATTCAAACTCATGCTACCCAGCTGAAAACCAAAGTTAACCATATGTCTGCATTTGAAGAAAGCCTACTATCAGCCTAGGAAATTAGTGTTCCTTGAAACACTATCGAGAACAAATATCAATGTAGATGACTAATATTGAAAGTAAGGATTTTTTCCCCCTTAGGTGAGGTAAATGAGCAACACTTGTCATCTTGGTCGTCACTTCCAGCTTCTGAGAAGGAGAGAGAGCTCCACCTTGTTGCTGTGTAGGTGGCAGCCTACCACTGCATTGGGCACACTTTTGTCTCTATGGTTAGAAGATATGAAGTGGGCCAGGAATTACTTGAAGGTAATTTATGCAATTTCACAAAATTCTAAACCAAGAGCTTCAAAGCTAAATACAAAAAGCCATCCCTACTAGATGTATCAAAATTAGGTGTGAAATATATCTTAATAGTACATACAGCTAATAGCAACTGCCATGACAATGGGTTGGAATGAAATGTGTTGAATCCATTTATTTAAAAACACTTAATAAACATTTGCTGAGCACCAAGCATGGGATGTCAAGATGCTGGAAACATCCTGCTGGAAAAAAGATACAACTTCTGTCCTTAAGAATGGCGATAGAGATGGAAGTATTACATGAATAATAGAGAGGAAGTGAGTCTTGTGAGGGGGGTACACATAGGAGGCTATGGGAGCAGATCAGAGTAGGAATTAACCCAATCTTAGGTGATGGGGTTACAGACAAGGCTTCCCCAGGACATAGGGAGCCAGATAAAATAGACACACAGTTACATTTTAATTTTTGACAGTGAATAATTCCTTAATATAAGTATGATCATGCAATACGTTAGGTATCCTGTATTTTTATTTTTATTTGCTAAATCTGGCAACGCTACTAAGACCTGATGTTTATGTTACAACCTGAAGGAAAAGAGTCAGACAAAGAAATAGAAAAAATCGTCAGTGGCAAATGGACCCACATGCAGAAAGGTGCAGATTTAAGACTATAGGCAGTGCCGTGGAGAAGTACAAACAGATCGTTATGGCAGAATTTGAGATTTGGATGGAGTGGGGAGTTGTAAACATATTTTGGAATGTCTGCTTTCTTTAGCGGTGATGGGGAGCCATGAGATGGTTTTATGTTTAGTGTTATCAGATTTGTGCTTAAGAAATAATAATCTGGACTAGAGCCAGACTGGATGCAAGAAACCCATTAAGAGAGTATTGTTAGTAAATTTTCTGAAAATTGATGGTGCTTGAATTAATACGATGGCCATAAGGTTGAAGAGACATTATGATTTCAAAATATATGTAGGAATTAGCATAAGGGTTGAGGGTTCGTTTCCTGAAGTCCAGTTGGCCGGCTGCTTGTGAGCTGTGTGTGGTAATACGTCCCGGGGGTTAAGAATAAAGATGTTTCAGTCTATTTATATAAATAGAGCTGTCTCTGAACTCAAGTTCTCACTATTAATGTGGTCCTAATAACAGAACAGGATTACTGTAGTGTTCCATTAAATAATAAGTGTGAAGTGCTTAGCACAGGATTTATGAGAGAGAAGAGAATAAAGAATACACCTCAGGCTTCTAGTGGGCAAGTGAAAATAATAGAAGATGAAAATCAGAAATAGCCCAGATATAGACACACACATGCCGTCAACTGACCTTTGACAAAGGAGCAAAGGTGATTTTTTCAACAAATGGTGCTGGGGAAAGTGGACATCAACATACAAAAAAGTGAATCCAGACATAGACCTTGTACTTTTTGTAAAAATTAACTCAAAACGGACCAAAGACCAAAAGATAAACAACAAAACTCTAAAATTCAGAGATAATGTAGGAGATAATATAAGAGAAAATCTAGGTAGCCTTAGGTTGTCAGTGACATTTTAGATATACCAAAGCATGATTCATGAAAGAAAAAACTGGTAAGTTAGACTTTATTGAACTTAAAAATTTCTCTCTGTGAAAGATGCTTGTCAAAAGAATGAAAAGACCAGTCACACAATGGGAGAAAAAAATCTTTACAAAACACACGTATGATGAAGGATTTGCATCTAAAATATACAAAGAACTCTTAAAAAGCAACAAAAATATTTTAATGGGGAAAAAAATCAGGATGTCTGGGTGGCTCAGTCAGTTTAGCATCTGCCTTTGGCAGGTCATGATCTTGGGTCCTGGGATGAAGTCTCAGATCGGGCTCCTCGCTGAGCGAGGAAACTGCTTCTTCCTGCCTGCTGCTCCCCTTGCTTGTGCACACTCTCTCTCCCTCTCTCTCTTTCTCTCTCTGACAAATGAATAAATAAAACCTCTGAAATATATATATATTTAAAAATGGGGAAAAATATGAACAGACATCTCACCAAAGAAGATATATAGGTGGCGAATATACATATGAAAAGATGCTCAACATCAAATATCATTAGTGAATCACAAATTAAAATGAGATGCCACTACATACCAATGAGAACAGCCAAAATCCAGAACACTGACAACACCAAATGCTGTGAGAATGTGGAGCAGTAGGAACTCTGGCTTTTTGCTGGTGGGAATGCAAAGTTACAAAGTCATTTGGGAGACAGTTTGGCAATTTCTTACAAAATTAAACATACTCTTATCACTCAATCCAGTAATCATGCTTCTTGGTATTTACCCAAATGATTTGAATAATTATGTCCACATAAAAACCTTCACATGAATGCCTACAGCAGCATTATTCATAATTGCCAAAACTTAGAAGCAATTAAGATGTCCTTTACTAGGTGAATGGATAAACAGTGTGTCATCCACTCAATATTATTTAACAAAAAGAAATGAGCCATCAAGCACAAAAAACAAACAAACAAACAAACAAAACCCTGGAGGAAGTTCAGGTGCACATTGTTAAATGAAAGAAACCAATCTGAAAAGGCTACCTACTGTATAATCATCTATGCAACATTTAGAAAGTGACACTAAAAAGATCAGTGATTGCCAGTAGTTAAGATGGAGGGAGGGATGATGAGGTAGAGCACAAAGGGATTTTAAAGCGGCTGAACTATTCTGTACGCTACTGTAATGGTAGATCTAACTATGAAAACTCATAGAATGTACAACACAGAGTGAAACTTACTATGGACTTTATAATAATAATATATTGAAATTGACTTATTAATTGCAACCCTTGTACCACACTAAGGCAAGATGATGTGAATAATAGGAAGGGGTACACAGGAACACTGTACTTTCCTCTCAGTTTTTCTGTGAACCTAAAAGTGCTTTGAAAAAAATAAATTATATTGGGATTCCTGGGTAGCTCATTGATTAAACGTCTGACTTCGGCTCAGGTCACAATCTCAGGGTCCTGAAAATGAGCCCAGTGTCTGGCTCCATTCAGTGGGGAGTCAGCTTCTCTCCCTCTCTTTCTACCCTTCCTCCCATGCTCACTCTCTCTCTCTCTTTCTCAAACAAGTAAAATTTTTTTAAAAAATAAATTGTTTGTTATATACATGATTACATATATTAAATATAGCATTTATATTTATCTATTATATATGTATATATGTGTGTGTGTGTGTGTGTGTATATATATATATATATATACATATATATATACATATAAAAGCAGAAACGGGTTGGGATTTTATGTTCAGTCAGTGGAGCTTCCCTCTGCATTTGTGTCTGGAGCATGCCAGTAAGTGATCAGATATACAGCTCTACTTTGTACCACATTGAATGCAATCACGGATATGGTTATTGTGGTAAAAACATCTGCAAAGAATATTGATAGTGAGAAAAGGACAGAGTAGAGCAACCAGAATCACATTTAAGCATAGAAGAGTAGGCTGGGGGCAAAGAGGAGAAGGAGTAGGGTGACTAGGTGAGTACGGTGCCACAGAAACCAACATGGAAGGCTCTCCTGAGCAGGAAGGAAGGTGTAGTCAGAATCAGAAGTACCAAATGAATCAGAGCCTTTGTATTAGTTTCCTCGAGCTGCTGTAACAAAGCACCACGTGCCAGGAGGTTTAAGTCGGCTGGGATGTATTCAGTCGGAAATTGAGGGGTTGATAGGCATTGCAATTCTGGAGGGTCTGAGGGGGAATCTGTCCCACACCTCTCTCCTAGTTTTGGTGGTTGTTGGCAATCCTTGGTGTTTCGTGGCTTGGAGACACACTCCAAACTTTGCCTTCATCATCACATGATATTCTCTCCCTATCTGTCTATATCCAAATTTCTCTCTTAAGAATGTCAGTTATTGGATTAAGATCTGTCCTAACTCAGGATGACCTTATATTAACTTGATTCAGTCTGTAAAGACGTTACTTCCAAGTAAGACCACATTCGTGGACACTGAGAGTTAGGACTTTTAGGAAGACACAATTCAACCAAATACAGAACTGATCAAAAGAATTGAAAAGCAATCATTGGATTTAGTTTGTTGATCTTGAAAAAAGTAATTTTTATGAATTGGTGGAACTCAAAAGGCTATGGCAAAGGTTTGAGTATTCAGTGAGGGGCAAATGAAAATGTAAAGATATTGAGTGCAGATATACCTTCATAGGATGTTTTGGGGCAAATCTGGAAGCAGTGAAGGAGCATGAAGATCTTTTGCCAACTTTTATTATCACTATTTTTTAGCAAATGAGATGGGTTGAAAATGGCTGAAAGGAGAAGTTTAAACAGACAGGAGATGGCAGAAAAACCATGACAAAACTGGGAGGGATACAGCACAGAATGAGGATTAGAACTAGAAGGGAATGTCTCTTCCCTTAAAATAAACCAGAAGAAAACAACACTTATTGATATAGGTACAGTTGTAGGTGTAGTGGCAAGAAATTGGCAGTTCCCTTAGGATGGCTCTTTTTCACCTTTTTTCTTGTGAAGAAGGTGCAGTGAGATGGGAGAGCACTAAATTAAATTAAAGATTTGAAGAGCAGACAAGCTGCGAAATGTGTATGGTGGAAAATAGGAAGCAGGAATGACTATATTCGGCCAGGCAAAGCTCCCTTTGGGACGGAAGACACACATTTTTAGTGGAGATAATATACATTCTTTTCATGGAGCTAATCTGCACACATTCCTTTTTAGCGACTTCACTAGCCCAGGTGGAGGCAGGTGTGATAAAAGGAAAACAGCAGGCCTTTGAACATATTGGACAAAGAGTAGTTGAAAGACGGGCTGTGAGGTGTATGAAGGATAAGAAAGGAAGTAGCTATGGAAGAGGGTGTCAGGGAAAACAGGCTAAGATCGAGGGATGGAGGATTTGATGAGGTTAGATAATAGGCACACTGAGGCAACTAAGTTAAAATGTTTGACTGGTGTGGGGGACTGCCAGAGGACGAGAATCTGGGCTTCCATTTGTCCATGACGGCACAATTCTGGGTTGGCCAAAGCGCTGAGCTGTCACGGACGTAAATGCCCGGAGTGAGGGGGAGGCAAGAGTTACTGCAGTTAATGCTTCAAGACACTGAACAAGTTATAATCTGCTTGTTACAGTTTTTAAAATATTTGAAGTATTTCTACATCAGTCATAAATAAAATATAGTTGGACAATGTTAAAATATAGTTGGACAATGTTAAGAATATATTTGCTCTAAAAATATGCAGCATCCTGCCATAAGCAAGGTTGTGAACTGGTGAATTTTATGTAGGGATCCTCTCTTCTTCTTTGTTGGTGGTTTTTCCTAATAGACCAACACAACCCCTCCTTCCCAAGGACCCCTTTGCTTTCCTCAACAGTACCTCCAAGCCCCTAAGATTCTGTAGTTTTCTAATTGGAATCTATCTGTTTCTGTATACCTTGGATTTTCGAGTCTGTTCTCTTAAAAATGTTGACTAGGTGAATAAGTAATTCATGTGGGTAAACTGAGAGAGGGCGAAGCAGAGAGAGTTCAACTAGATCAAATATCCGGGCCAGTCCTTGTCCTACCATTTACTAGTTGTGTGACATTAGGGAATCTTCAACTCTCTCTGCTTCAGTTTTCTTATCTGAAAAAGGAAATAAGAGAACCTACCCATTTGTCATGTAGTAAGCCCTGTTTAAGGGTTTGATAAATAAAATGAGTGTTAATGAATTTATGTTCTTTCCTCACATAACCTGTTGGGACTCCTGGATATAATATACTCACTACAAAAGAGAACTCAAGTGGAGGGCACATTTCACACCAGTGAGCATGATTGATGATCCGCTCTTTCTCCAGATTTTATGGGTGTAGACATCTTCAACACCCATGCAGTGCCATCTACTGGTAAATATAATAATAATTATTATTATTATTATTATTATAAAATTATAAAAATAATATTAATAATGTGAATTTAATATTTCCCTCCATAATAAATTTTGCAGTTTCTGAATTTTTAAAAAATTCATTGAGATCTCAGATCTTTTGCTAGTCTGATATCCTTCCCCCTTACCCATATTTTGTTCATTTTTCCAAAGGTAGATTTTTGTCAACTAAAACGTAAACTGAGCAAAATACATGCACAAGATTTTTAGAAAGGATGACATTCAAAATATCATTTGTGGGATGAAACGATAACTTTTAATCTGTAAGTGTCTAAATTGCTGAGTGGTTTACAAACTCAGGCAGAAAGACAAATGAAATAGCAAGACCAAAGTGTTGCAGGTCGATGAGCAGCCTTTCTATGGCTTATCAGCGGGGTTTACTCAAGATTCTGTCAATCAGTGTAATAGCACTGGCTGAACATGCCCTGCAGGGGAAGCAAGGAGGCTGCTTTTTACTATTGCTGTTGTCCCAGCGATTGGTAGTGGCTCTTTCCCTGAATATCACCTAAGACTTTAGACTTGAAGAATGGGTTTTAGCTAGGTATGGGCTCTGGGAAAGAGGAAAACAGATAAAAGAACAAGGGAAAGATAAGGAGTGGGGGCGGGGAGAAACTATAGAAAAGAGACCAGGCATCAGGAAATGAATCAATTAACTAGTGAGTTGAGAAAGATGCAAAGCACAATCTTTTCCTTAGATATTATAAATTGTCCTCGAATGGAGTTTTCCGTCATTTTATATAGGCTGTCATGCTTATTTCTACCTTTGGTTTATACATTGCTATCAAATTGGTTTTATGAATCTCTTTAATAATTTCTGATCGATACGACCTATTGATAATGGTAATTGACTTATGATAGCTGAGGTTAAATCCGTATGATTTTTTTTAGGTGTCCATGAAATTCTCTTTGCATGGAAAAACTTTAGAGATGAATTCTTATCCCAGAGTTCAGCTTCTTTTCAGGTTTTCAGGTGATCAGATACCCTGGTCTTTGCAATGTGGCTGTGAGGGCATTTAAAAAAAAAAAAAAAGTTTCTATTGGAAGACTAAGATAAAGGCAATCTGCCCCAAAGGGGTTTGTTTGTTAATTGCTTTGGTCTACTTTACAAGGTCAAATCCATTCTCTTAATGACGAATCTCATCTGTTCTGGCAGAGAAAGAAATGTTTTCTTTCACTTCTACGTGTGGCAAGAGCTCATTCATCTCAGTAAGTTCTGAAGAGAAATCTAGCTACATCAGAGAGAGGAGTATTCAAAGGGCAACTGATGGCCAGGAAGATATATGGAATTCACTTTCCTGAGACAGACGTTCAAATGGTAACAAGTGATAGAAAACAGCTCTATATTTCAGCGTGATGTGTGTTCACTCCTGATGATTAAACCCCCTGTGAGCCATCTGTGTTTAATGGGTTAGAACTACTTTGTAGCTGCAGTTTTTTCCTTCCACTGCTCTCTTATTTATTTGAGAGGAGACCGAACTCCACTCTTTAAAAGTTAAGCATGTAAGAAACCCTGCCAAGAGAATCAGAAAGAAAAGGCAAATTTATAGCCTAGTGTTGTTTTAAGCATTTAGTAGTATAAATAAGAAGTGTAGATAAATGTGTACAAGTAGACGCATAAGTGACCCTCTGTTTATCTCAGTTACATTATTTGCCTAAATTCCAGAGCCGAATTAACCCAATTAGTTTATATAATGGCTAATGCTGTCCTTCAGTTGAGCTATTAGGGATGTGCATAACTGATGCTAGATGGGGGATGGTGTTATTTTACTTATAAGTCAAGCCTTGGGGACTGTGATTTGTATTCAGTATGCAGATAAAAATCAAAATCCGGTGTGGAAATTACTGTACCTCAAAGCAATGTACACTGTTGGTGTTATTAATGCAATTAAATCAAACTTCTGTTTAAAACACCGACGATGATAATGGCTTTCTGTAAGTAGTGCTGTCTTCCTCAAGACTTGTCACATTTTACTCACATCTCATTACTTTTCTCTGACTTACAAAAGTCGGCAGCCATAAGCACTCAATAAATATTTGCTCAATTGAATTGAACTCTGAGAACGGAGAGGTGAGGTGGCACTGATCATTAGTGACACATCTGGGATCAGAATCTTGATTCTCTTCTGCTAAATTGTTAGTGATCTCAGCGAAAGCCAATCAAACTATTACACAATTTTAAATCTAAGAAATTTGCACATAGGTACAAAAAGTTAATCTGAGTCACATAACTACGGGAGCCTGGCAAATTCTCTCTTGCCATGTATTTTCACTCTTAATACTTTAATTTAAGGGTTCACTGTCTGACTAACATCTAGCTACACAGCTCTCTTCCTAGATCATTACAATTTTCTTCTAAGGTATTTCTCAGAATAATTTTTTTTCCTGCCTTTTTTCTCCTTTGAACCAGAAAACGTCTCTACAAGGGGAGCTGTCTTAGGGCTTAAAAACATCGATCAATTTCACAGCTGGGAAAAGAGGGATCAAGATAAGAGAGCAATTCCTCGTTAAACCTCTGTTTATAGAATTTAGGCAAGAGTTTTGTATAAAGTGAGACAAACTTTGACGGTACGGAGGCAGACAAAGAGTTAAATTAAAGACACAAAAGCAACACCCAACTGCTGCTTCTTTTTCTTTACCCTTTCGTGGAGTGGGGAGTATTTTTCCTGCAGTGACCTCAGAATCTTCTGTCTTTTTCTTGGTCAGAGATCAAGGGGTATACCAGGGTGAAACCTTCTCCTTACTGAACTTTTCTATCAGCTTTTTGCAGATGTGTATTTTGAAGCTGCACTTGGGAATTTTTTCCCCCATTTTTTCTGTTATGTATTTATAGACAAACCTTATTAAAATACGTGTGCTATAATTTCATGAGAGACAAATTTTAACAAATGTCATCTATCCAACTAAACTGAATATCCCCTGAACACAAAGGCCATAGCTTACATTTATTCAAAACCTCCACTAAGTAATATTATGAGTTTGGTACCCATTCATTGTATTACTTGAGAGTAGAGACTTATAAAACCTCATTGAATAAGATAAATTATTTCTCTGGTGAATCTGATAACTTTGGTTCAATTAATAAAATAATACTAACAAAATAAGGAGAATAAATATTTAAAATTAGAGAAGAAATTGTGGTATGATATAAACAAAACATTGAAAATATGGTGGTAGGTATTAGGGAGGGCACGTATTGCATGGAGCACTGGGTGTGGTGCCTAAACAATGCATCTTAGAACACTGAAAAAATAAAATAAAAAAAAAATTTTTTAAAGATTTTATTTATTTATTTGAGAGAGAGACAGTGAGAGAGAGCATGAGCGAGGAGAAGGTCAGAGGGAGAAGCAGACTCCCCATGGAGCTGGGAGCCGGATGTGGGACTCGATCCCGGGATCCCGGGATCATGACCCGAGCCGAAGGCAGTCGTCCAACCAACTGAGCCACCCAGGCGTCCCTAAAATAAAATTTTTTAAAAATTGAAAATATTTTAACTAGCATGAACACAGCTTTTTAAAACGGATTTGGGTTTTCTTTCAGAGAAAAAGAGGTAAAATGATACATTATTGTAAATTCCTAGTCATCTTTTTTTAAAAGATATTATTATTTTTTTAAATATTTTATTTATTTATTTGAAAAAGGGAGAGCACAGAGGGAGAGGGGGAATCAGACTCCCCACTGAGCAGAGACCCCCCCCCCCCAATGCTGGGCTCAATCCCAGGACCCTAGGATCATGACCTGAGCCAAAGGCAGACAGTTAACTGAGTGAGCCACCCAGGCGTCCCTAAGATTTTATTTTTTAAGTGGTCCCCACACCCAACGTGGGACGGGAACTGACAACCCAAGATCAGGAGTTCCATGCTCTACTGACTGAGCCAGCCGGGCGCTCCCCCTATTCATGTTTCAGTGTTGGACCCAAGACACTTCTTCTCTGCAGCTTTCCATGACTTACAAAGGGTTGAATTAATTGCTCACTTACCTGTTTTCCAATATATTTTGCAGGAGCTACATCCGTGTCTTATTACAGCTCTTTATGGTCACTGTTCACCTCCCCAGGCAGCATGTTAATTTCTCTAAGGTCTTGGCACAAAAGGGGTTCTCAATAATTTTGTTTGTTAATTGAATAAAACTGAATTTGAAGATTAGAAAAAAAGAAGGAAGAAAAAAATTAACATTGACTCAATAGGAGGAATAATTGGAATCTGTTAAAAAAAAAATATGTCATTTAAGCACCTCACAAACTACAATAAATTATTTTTAAATGCATATTTCAATTTTTTTTTTTCCTGCGTAGCCTTAAGGAAAGTCTGTAGAATAAGAAGGCAGAAGGAGAGACTTTGGATTTAGAAATTTCTTATATTCTCGGACTATAAATTACCTCCTCCATGAAATGCAGATGATAAGAAAGCCCCTTGATACAAAATTGTGAAAGTCAAAGGAGAAAATAAATGTGAAAATGCCTTGTTAACTTAAAGCTTTATGTAAGTTTTTCACTGTTTTCAATGCAAGTTTTTCAATGAAAAAACTAAGGCTCAGAGGGACTGAATGACAGGCCTAAAGTTTTAAAGCTAAAAAGTGGTAGAACTAGAAATCCTAAGGCCATATTCCTTCCATGATACCACCCGAAAACATCTCTCTTTCTTCAAAAGCCCGGTCCCTACCTGTCTGTGTGCTCAGTTGGTTAAGGGTCTGACTCTTGATGTCAGCTCAGGGCATGCTCTTGGGGTTCTGAGATGAAGCCCCACCTTGGGTTCTGCACTCACTGGGGAGTCCGATAAAAACTCTCCTCCTCTGCCCCCTCACCCTGCTCATGTGCTCTCATTTCTCTCTCTCTCTCTCAAAAAATAAGTCTTAAAAAAAAAAGCCTTATTCCTCTCTGGTGCATCCTGGCTTCTCAGTGATCCTCCTTAAAATCCCTCATTTAAAAAAAAAAAAAAAATCCCTCATTTATTCATTCGTCCATGAATGCTGTGGAGCTGCCTGCTTTAGAAAGCCCCATTTTCTTTCAATCTTACCCTCTGCTAGTAAGAGATAACCTGGCAAACTATTAAGTACCTGATTTTACTCCTCCCATAACGTATGACTAAGCTCTGGCGTGAAAAATTATTGGACATGGGGAAATAATGCTGACCCATAAAAAGGGTTTTTTTTAATCCCTTCTGCTCCTTGAACCCTTCTGGCAGTTTAGTGGTCTTGTGAACCCCTTCTTAGAGAAGGTATTTTAGTAAATAAAATGTATAGGCTTATGAAGGAAACCAATTATATCGAAACACAGGTGTCCAAAATATTTATAATATTAATTCATAATATTTGTGTATCTTTACTGATAGATTAAATAACAAAACCCAGCAACAGAGCTAAAATTTATCTTAAGGAAAACTGTCCTGATCAAGTGATAAACTTGAATTATAATTATTTCAAGATATTTGTATTAACTCTAATGTAATATGCAAATACCTGTTCCTTTTCTTGGTGACAAAATCACAGTACTGTTAATACCACTGAGATTTGTTGTTCTTAGTCATAAATAAAAGAAAATGCCAAGTTTCTTTTAGGGGTTAGGGAAACTAAGGGCCTATTTTCCTATCTCAGGATAAGGACTCTCTCTGACTTCTAAACAAAGATACATCCTTCTCTACCTCCACTCCCACCTAAGTCATGAATCTCCTCTAGTGATTTAGTAAGATTTTTAAGGATTTGAATCTTTTGTATGTTCACCAATTGAACAGCATAAATAGCTTGTAGGGGGCTCCTTTTGCCTTCTACTTGAAACTTGTGGTGTTTTGACAATGCTGGTGATGATTCTGAATTATTCTCTTAAGTCTTTAGAGTGTATGTTAAGGGAAATAAGTAAGAAAATAATACAAGTGAACATGATGTGAAAATGCATGAAAAACTTCGGGAAGTAATGCCTCTCAAGTCAAACATGCTGCAGAATAACGTCATGCACATGAAATACTCAAGTGAAGTCATTTATTTGCCTGGAACTGAAAGAACACATAGTGGTATACAGTGCTAAGGCTAGCAAGGAAAGAAAAGACTTTTTTCAATTCTCTCCTCTTCCATGCAGCAGAACTGAAGAATTAGCTACCCCTAGTCTGGAAACCTTGTTCACAATTTTTTCAATATATTTCTAGGATAAACAATGGCAACATGTTCACTTACAAAGGACAGTTATTAAAACAGACAAAAAAATCCGGTCTGAGCATTTTCCATGCCCTGGAAAACAAGGATCATGTTTAATCTGTTTTTGAAGATTCCTGCCATAAATGAGGACTCGACTGCTAAGCATTTCACTTCTGATTTTGTTTTCACTTGGATCATTAGTGACATTGCCACCTGGCTTGCATAAAATATATATAATGAGACTTAGACGCTAGGAACAAAAATACTATTTAATATAGTGTTTTATTAAAAGAATCCCTTACCAAAAGCCATAGTTTCTTCAATGCAAAATATGAATAGCTATAAGGAAATCATGTCTGCTGAAATTTCTGATGCCCGATTTCTTAAAGTAGGGATGGCTGAAAGTTAGCAATTACGTTTTAAATAGTAAACATACATTTACATTTCAAAGAGAAAAGAAGTGAGCCCAACTAGGATTTTAAAAATAAGATCATTTCTACATTTCTCCCAAAATATTTGGCAGCAAATAAAAAAATGACTGAATTAAAAATTAAAAATTATATCTAACAAAATACCCATCATTTATAATTCTCCTTGAATTAAACATTGAAAAACAAAGGCCAGGGTTGCTGGTACGTTCAGAAAATTATTTAAATATTTCAAAGAGTTTATGCAAACACTGTAGTTGATCTTTCCACTTCTTTTTTAGCCAAAGCATTGGTTTAGCTGTTGACAGACTAAAACTACAGCATTATACGGAAAACAGCACTATATAAAACATAGGGAGGTGATAAAAGAATTGCAGATGGAGGTCAAATAAGCAGCTAGTATATGAGACAAGAAAGCAAAGATACTAAAAGGAAAGAGTAACGTATCAGTTTTGTAAGAATCCTGTTAAATGCATAGGTATGCCTTTTCCTCCCTTCCTTGGAGGTAAAAAAAGAAAATCAACAGCCTATTGAAACAACAAAGCTAATACATTCCAGTAATTTATATACTCAATTTCATGAGTTTCCTCAAGGTTATATAGGTTAAGTAACTCTGTTATTCTTCGGGGATAGTTGTCAAGAATGAGGGCAAAGATTACAGTGGCTTTCTTTTTCATGAGAAGTTATTTAAGGAGAAAATAATCACTAATATTCTCAAGGAAATTATGTCTTCAAAAATCCACAACCCATTTTCTGAAATTTCATTTTATGTTTACGAATGAAATTGCAGACCTTATCTAATTCCCCAATAAATTTATCTCCTGAGGACCAAATCTTAACCAAATTGCTCAGGAGAAAGAGAAGAGTACAAGAATCATCCCTTAAACTGTCTGTGCAAAAAAAAAAAAAAAAAAAAAAAAAAAAAAAAGTGGGAAAGGGATAAGTAGGGGATGAAAATGGCATGGGAACAAATGTCCAAGTGGATCAACTACTTCAAGGACCCAAACTCCCAGGATCACTTCTGTTAGTAATTTGAGCCCAAATAAAAGTAAATTAAAACACTCCTTAATGTTTCCTCTCTTAGGTGTGTAAGCTCAACATTTTTATTTTAAAGACTTCATTTATTTATTTACTTATTTATCTGAAAGAGAAAGAGAGAGCAGGGGAGGAGCAGAGGGAGAGGGACAAGCTGATTCCACACTGAGCACAGAGCCCAACTCAGGGCTCCATCCCACAACCCTGAGATTATGTTCAGAGCTGAGATTTGTGAGTGATCTGAATTCTAGTATATGAAATTGAGATTAACTAAGTTCAAAAATTGCATGAGAAAATTCAGGAAGTGCATTCTATGCATTCTTTGTTTTAGTTTTATCTTTCCCATTGCACCAAAAGTTCGTTTTCTTATATCTTTATTTAAATATGTAATAAAATCCAGCCAATGAAAAAGAAAGGTTAGAATGTTCTCACCAAGATTTGCATTCAATTCTTAATTGCCATCATAAAATGTGAGGCATGGCTGAGAGGGTAAACTTCATGGATGCATCAGTCCAGGAAGGCTGCGAACTCATAGAGGACAAAGCCATGGTTCTATTATTTATTTTTTTAATCCCCAAAAGTGCTTCACACATTGTAGGTGTTAAAAAAAAAAAGTGCTGATTGAATTAAATTTATACAAAGCATTGCAGATGTAGAACCTCAATTAAAAAGATGTTAAAATTTAAAAAGAATAAGTTACAGAAGCTCTAACTAATTATTAGAATACAATGAGAAAAAAAGTGTAGTAAGAAAACTAAGGGATGATGTGAAATTCACACTTGATTCAAAAATGAGTTTTTTCCCTCATTTTAAAAATATAATGTATTAGCTGAGGGACATTAAAATTTCAATTAAGAAAGCAGGAGAAAACGAATACGAACACTACTAACTTGGGAATTTTTAAAAAGAAAATCTTACACTTTCGCTCTAAGTTTTAGCTACCAACCTCCTATTGACCAGACACATGAGTGTATTAGAAGTCCTTCTTTTTTAAAACATGAAGGATATTTAACAGCTGCCTAAACAATCCTCTAACAAGAGCTCCTGCATGTAAGCATAATTCTCAGGGCCAAAGTTGAACAAGTTTGTCCTGGGAAGAAAACTAAAAAGAGAGAACCCAAAAGTAATAAAGAACAGAGTTATTATGAAGTCAAGGGATGTTTGTTTAGGACATCACTCATCTCCATCATCTGCTTGATTTTAAAGTTTTATTACAAAAAATATCTAACTGCTGTAAATATTTTTCCTACTAGGAAGAGACACTGGATTTAAGTACCTTTTCTGAAATTTAGTTTTTAGAATTCATTTATTCCTATCGTTTAGTCTAGAGGGCTTCCAAGCATATCCCTAAAGTCTGCAGGAACCACAAGGAAGATTCTAAAGGAGTACAAAGAGCAGAACTTGCTCTGATCCAAGCCATGGGAGCCATCTTCATTTCAATTAATTTACTTTGCCTTTATGAATTAAGAGTCTTTTAAGGAGGTTGACATTTCACTCATCTGAAAAAGCTTGGAATGTGACAGGGGAAAGGGAGGAGAAGTAAATCAAAGGGGTTAGCAATTTTCCAGATGCAATGTATTTTTCTTTTCTTTTCCACCAGAAATTTTAGAGAGCCTTCTGACATTTTAATTCCCTATGCAAAACCACAGTAGCAAAAAAATGCTTACGGCTTATATATCAAAAAACAAACACACACACATGTGCACTTGCATAAGCCCAAGAAATAAATATAAATTTGGATTTGCTGCTCTTTTAACTGAAAATGTTTCCTAATAAGGCATAATGTGACATGTCAAAAAAAAGTTTCTTCTGGTGTATTTATTAGAAGTTTGTGAGTACACTTTAATTGACATACTTTTAGTTTAAAAGCAGCAGCAGGTTTTGTAACTTACATTTTTCCTAGTGTGTGATGCTAAGTCGGTTGGTGTTGGCTTTTTCACTGAGTTGGTGCTGACTTTTTCATTTAAAAGGTAGCATTTATAGAAACTATTCTCATGACTGTATTTTAAATCACACCGGAATATTTCAGTTATCACCTTTAGCCACATGGTTTCAGGAAAGTATGCCCAAATATTTCATGCAAATGCTGGCCATTTCAGAAGAGTTCTATTTCATGGGAAATTCACTAAAACATCTATAAGTAAAAAAATCTTTTAGGCCTGCAGATAAATTCTCAGCAACAGGGGATATACCCATTGTGTCTTAGAGCCAGAGAAAGAGAAATAACAGTCAACTCCCCAAAACACCCTGCTTCAATATTTACCTGACAGCTTTGGTATCTTGACACTTTCCCAGTGCATTTCCTCCTTTATCAGATATTATTTTACAAGGGATTTCTTGTTATACAGAACTGACATAAATCAATCTATAACAGAGGAATTTGTTTAATACATTTATTCTTTTAAGAAGTTGCATGGTCGTATTTCATCGACTTGTACAATAGAAAAAAAATTTACTACTAAAACAGAGTTTGTGGAGACTGATGGATGGTAAACCTATTTAGTCTTTTCAGAGGTTCATTCTTAGATTTTAATGTTAAATAATAACAACTATTCATTTAAGCTGGTCTCACTGTATATCTTGACCTTTAGCAATTCCACACACAGCAGCTTATTGTGGTATCCTTTAAATATGAGAAATAGAATGTTTTACTTTGCCATTAAAGGAAAAATAAAAGAGTACTGTATGTTACATGGCCCACGAAATATTGGCAGTGTGCTCCTTGGCTTTCATTCGAAGAACTGCGATACTGGAAGACCTCCTTTCAAATTCTGGCTTTGTTTCAAATGCATGTCCATTGGTAGCCCCAGTAAGAAGCGAGTCAGTGAAAAAATTGTTGAGGGGCACGTGGCCGAACTGGTTCTGGTGGTTTGAAAACCCTGTGTAACTGGAATCTGTCCGAGGCGAGTGAGAATAAGGTGTCATGCAGGAGGACGTGTCACGCGGTAACATGCATGAAGTAACCACAGAACCACCACTCGCATTTCCTGCCCACAAATTGTTCTGAATCTGGAACATATAAAACAACAAATATTACATTTACGCATTCTCACTTTTGTTGCCTCACATTTGTTAAACAGCGTTGACTCAATTTTGTCAACTATTCATTGTTTGCTCCCATTGGGTGGTCTGTAATGACATTCTGAGTACATAAAGTGATTACTAAAAAGTAATTATTTGGAAGATTCTTCCAATCTGTTATACTGTAATAGATCACCAAAACCCACATATCTGACATCAAATACTCTCAAAACATGTCAGTCTCTTGAGGATTCTTTTTATAGTCATGATTTTTAAAATGAAATCTAGATTTAGTCATGATTCACGACAAATTCATGTGTTTAGAAGAGCAGTTTAAAATACGGTTTTAAGTTTAAATATAGCTTATCTTTCTAAACTCAATGACACAATTGCAATATCTGAAGTTCTGCAGTTGGACTCAGTGTGGCAGCTTTTGTTGGAAACCATTCCTGATAGTTACTCTGTAGATTCTTTAATCAAACTCATTATTGGGAATGTTTAGTCTTTCATTGCCTTCTATTTCCTATAGTCTTAAATATATAGCTCTGTGAATATGAGCAATATATACATATTTTAAACATTTTTTCTATGATTTATCTATGATATGGTGAGGTTACAACAGAATTATGACATGTAAAATAAATTAAAATTCTAAAACATGACCATTACCAAATAATGAAAACAACTGAGAAAAATATGCGGGTACTAGCAAAAATATTATAAGAGTACAATTAAAGTACTATATAACATTTTATGTAAGACTGAAAACTAGATTGTCACTTGTGTGCAGAAAATTCACATTTCTTAGTATTAGGAAACAACAGACACAAATTTCTCTAAATTTACTTGCAGGTAAAGGAGACACTAAGTAGAATTAGTATAATACGAGTTTTAAATAGGAGGTATCTTAGACCAGCTATTCAAACTAAGACAAGGAAAAAAAAAAGTGATCACATGCATTACTGAGAAGCACAGAGAAAAATCATGCCAACAGTAGTAGCTAAGGGAAAATGAGAGTTTGAGCCTTAGAAAACAAAACTTTAAAATTGCAATACTATTACAAAAATTTGAATTACAACAGAGCAGTAATACCTATGTTTATCACATCTGGCTTCCTTTTTTAAAATCAGGATAATTAGTATCATATCCTCAATTGTTTTTAACACATATACAAATAATGTTTGCTTATATTTATTTTTACATAAAAATCCCAGTCTACTGCATATAACCTCTGGTGTACTCTCACAATACTCACACTTAAATCCTTCTTTTTAGGACAACTGATTTTCAATAAATAGCATAAAATGTCACTGAATCTTCTACATGGCACTGGTGGAGATGTTACTCTGTCACTCAAGAAAAGACTGCTTAACCAGTTTCAAACATAAGAGAAAATCTGAACGACTAATTTCATCTGTTAGTTGGGACTTCAAAGATTGGCACAATGCTCACTTCAGTGTTATTTCAGAAATAGTTATTTATATAAATATATTTATAAGCTGCTTTAAATATATTAAACCTGTGAGACATATCTATAGATACATATAATGGTTTGCACATTTTATTAATCTTTAAGTCACCATGGGTTATGTTGTTTTAATTCGAGCTGATTCTACTAAATGGATCCCACTTTAGCCAAAATACAATGACTGGTGCCACTGATTGCTGAGTTATGTATCTCAAACCAGTAAGAGGGACTGTTAATGTCATTACTCTGTCAACCTAGCTCTTCTAACTTGATCTGGGTGATTTTCCTCTGACATTCAATCAAACATTGTGCTACACTGCAAAAACCACAGTCACATGTCTGACAAAAGGGCTTTCAGGAAATGAAAGTGAACTTGCTTGCTTATTTTTGAAAAAATAAATGAAAGGCAAAATAGCGGTAGAGAAAGATTATTTACATTTTAAGTTTGTTAAAGGATTCCTCAATTTATACATAGTATTGCTGAAATTTATTATTAAAATCATCTACTCATATTTCAAATGCATAGAAATGTAATTAATAACTAAGTTTAAAAAAAGGAAATGAGGATGATAAAGGCAAGGAAAGTAATCTATGAATGTAAATTAAGAAAGTGTTCTCTCCCTAAAGAATTAATATTAATCTATTAATTAATCTCCCTAAAATAATTCATATTAATCTATTATAATTCATATTCATATAATTCATAATAATTCATATTAATCTCCAGTTTCCCTGGCACAAACAAGTATTTTTAGTTTGATCAAAACTTCTTATCTGGACATGATCAAACAAGTTAAATGTGCTACTTTTGGTGACAGAATTTCTAGCGTATAGAAAGAAATGTTTTCTTAACAGAACAGACTGGTAAAGCACGTTACTACAGCAATATTTTAGTCGGATTTGAGAAGATACCCATATAGTCCCTTGGGTAGTGATAATGTTGCACATTTTTACTGGTATGTCCTATCTCCTGATCTCTATCTCCTCCACCCCATATCTTTCTTTCATTTAAAAATTCTTGGCTTGTCTTCATCTGACTTTAGGGTTTTATTTGGTTTTGATATTGAAAGTTAGATCCAAATCATAAAAAGACAATATCCCCAATGAACTGAGTTTTTGCTTCCTCTGAAGCATTCCTTCTGGGTGATTAAAGATCTGATAACAACAATCAAAATCATCCTCATGACAGCTAATGGCTATCAATTAATTACTGCATGCATGGTATTAGATGTACTGTGAAGACTCCTCATCATTTCTACACACTAAAAGATGCTTCTTTGCTTTTAGTAGCCCCATTTAGTAAAAGGTAAAACTACAGATACAGAGAGCTTAAGAACCTTCCACAAAATGTGTAACTCCAATGACTCCAATGGTAGAGGTCAAATCTGAACCCAGAAAATCTTAAGAAATGCAACAATGATATAAAAACTAGTCTTACAAGCTGAAATTATTTATTTACTTATTTCTAAGTTTAGCTTTGTGGGGGTTCATAGGCTCTATACTCTGACAGCAAAATCCCCAATGTTTGCTCATAACTTTTTATTCATCCTTCAGCTTAACACAATACATAATAAGCACTTAATATAAATTTATTATGTGACTGAAAAACACTTGAGGAATATGAAATTTGAACTGATCCATTTTTCAGATATAACCAAAATTTTATGGACAATTTATGCTAATATATCTAAATTTGTTTCATGATATGAGCTCCATAATCACTGTTCTGTATAATCTTGACAATTATGAAAATTTCATCCCCAGACACTATTGACTGTATTTCTCTAGGTAGTTTTATTTCCCATCAAGTACTTATTCTTCATCATAGATACATCTTCTTGGAGATTCCAACCCATTAAGCATGGGGTGTGGCTTATGGGATCTGTATTAAAATGAGGGCAATGACAATATTACAGGAATTCTGAAAATCACCTGGGATTAGAAGACACTACTGAAGTCCAACTTCCTTCAAAAGGCAAAAAAACCCTTGTACACTTTCAATTATATTTAATTCTTGTAATAAGAAGCTCACCTCTTTAAAAAATTTTCATTCCCTTTAGGGGAGCTCTGTAAAAAAGTGAGCTGTTATCTTCTTCTATCACTTCCATTTCCGTTCTTTAAAAATGATACAGAAGAGGTAGCATCCTTCTTTCATGTGAAAATCTTCAAATAGCTTAGGCAATTATGACACAAGTCTCTTTTTCTTAAACATTCCTCAAAGGCAGTATTTCATCAAATAAGAAAGCTGTTAGAGCTTGTGGTTGAATAAATCTGCTGTCAAGGTAGGCTCAGTCTGTGGGGCCTTCACCCCTCCACCAATTCTATTTTTATGCGAGTGGTCATGTTAAAACTATGTTCTCGAACCTACAAGGCCTAATGTCTAAAACTGTATATATATTTGTTAACAGAGAAGCCACACAAAAATTTCGCCAACTCATTAGAAGAAATAGATTTGCTATTAGATTTTGGAATGAAAGAATACATTTTTTTTCCTAAATAGGATCACTACTTTTCTTTTTTGGACTATTTCAGAGACACCTACAATGGTGGAGCTCAGTACCAAATAAATTTTAGGTTTTTTGTTTTTTTTTTTCAGGCCTCTAACTGCAAAATAGTAAGTAGCCTCACAACCAGGAATACCATTATTAAATAATATCCATGTCTTACTTTCCAATGTGCCAAAAAAAAAAAAAAAGACTGCCTTTACATTTTTTCTCTTTATTGTATTTAAAAGAAGTAGAAAATCTAAAAACATTCCATGTTTTAACGTGCTTCACAACGTTTTACGAAAGTTCTAGGGGTACCGTTCAAAGCATTGTCCAGGAACTTAGCCAACTGTATCCCATTAGCATGAATGGAGGTTCGGATGACTTACTACACTCTACTTTGAACATGTGCCCCTTAATGTTTTTCTAATCAAATGAAAAGTTAAAATTTAATTACTTCATGACTTTGAATTTAGGAGGAAAGTTGTTGTTGTTGTTGTTGTTGTTTTGTCTGATTCTTTCCAAATAGAAATAAAATTCATTTAACACTCATTTTTCTTCCAAGGAATTAAAAAGTAATATATAGGAAAG
This sequence comes from Enhydra lutris kenyoni, assembly GCF_002288905.1. Lineage (NCBI taxonomy): Eukaryota > Metazoa > Chordata > Mammalia > Carnivora > Mustelidae > Enhydra > Enhydra lutris. The sequence goes on from NW_019154091.1 coordinate 17,350,974, forward strand.
AAAGGGTCAACATGTATTTGTATTTTACACACACACACACACACACACACACACATACACACCACAAACACACAAAGAGTTTTTCACTGTGGATATATATTCATGTGTTGAAATCATATGGTAAATAATGAATGATAAATTACAAATCTCATTTACCTTCACCTTATAAACTTGATATATTCTTTTATAATCAAAACTAAAAACAAAATTTTAATATATTAAACCTAGTGTATTTTTCTAATATATTTACTGATTTTATTATAGTAAGCAACTTTTCATATTTGAAAAAAACCTTTTAAAAGAAATGCAAGTTTGTTTCTCTTTGCATTAGCTGTAAAGTACCATGATGTATAAAAAACAGTTTCATGACAGCATTACATATTCTATTTCCTAATGTTACTGCAGTTTAGAAGCCACTACCCTATGGAATTTAATCTGTATCTAAGAGACACACTTAATAACATGAAATCAATGAGTAACAATCATTCCCTAATTTTAAAGCAACTCTAAAACTAAATATTTTTCCACTAAAACAAGTTTACTTAACCTTACTCCTTTTCTATATATAGATTGCGCTTACCTGCCACCAACATCCATATGTACACACATACACACACACAGCCCACACACACATGCTATACTCATACTACCTTCACACCATATGCCTACACATGTCCCTGTGGGAGTTAAAGGTTGCTTTAAAAAAACACAGGTCAGGGATTCACAAAGAGGTATCTGTAATAATGCTTTAGCAATAGCTTCTTTGCATTAAAATCCTAAAGTTGATTTTTGGTTTTCCTCTTTGAGAGAATGTTTACATTTATTGACCACTTTGTATATTATTGAACTTATTATATAGATTTACTACTACATTATCACTTCTATAATTGACCAGATTTTTATATGGTCTCTTTAAAAAATGCTAACATGACTTTCTGCAAAAGCAGTTTAATTTTTTAAAAGGCCATTAAATTCTTTATTAGCATAACCCTCTCTTTAAAATTTAGGGTGATAAAATGTTAATAAGAGTCATACACTTAGTAACTTGAAGATATTTTTAGCTGTTGACTGATTTTAGGGTTCTAATAACTTTTCTAGTAACTACATCAAGAAGTTGCTGGCAGGGAGAAAGATTATAAATGTTTTTCTAAATAGTGAACTTGCTACCAGTGAGTAAGTCTCACTCGCTACCAGAGAATAAGTAAATAATTCTCAAACACTGACAGTTTGTCCATCTGAAAAAAAAAAAATCCCAATTAAATTAATTACAAAGGGAAAAGATTTATCTGAGTATGTTCAGGTATACTTAAGATAGAAATGAGGGTACATTTTCATCAGTGCCTACTTATTAGCTGTAATTTTCACATTAAAAAAACAGATAATATAAAATTATTAAGATTTTTTTGGAACCAATTTACATTTCAAAAATTTCAAAAGTATACCTTTTAAACATATAGCATCATTAAGATGTAGTGATTAGAAATTACTTATCAGGAAAAGGTCATATATTAAATATTGGTTGCTACTTTAATTTTTTAAATAAAATTCCATCTTAGAAATATGTGCAGAGATTTGGAACAAGGAAGAGTGAATTTTCCATTAAAAAAATCACTATAAGATATAACAATCATATGAGACAAAAATCTGAGAAAACTGCTTTACAGAAAAGTAAGTATATATATATATCTTTTTAGTGCAAATATTAAAAGCACTAATCTTCATAAGAAATGGTAATGTCTGGAAATTTTCAGAATGACATCACATTAATGTGTTTAAATTTTGCATTATTTAAATACTATTTGAAATAGGTGCTCCAAGTCAAAAGCCTAAGAAACATTAAGGACATACTTTTTCTCTTCTTTTAGTGTTGGATGCATTCTTAAACTGTATGGTAGTTATGGTCATTAAAAAGACTAGTGGGAAATCTCACTTTATATTCCTAAAATGACACTTTTCAAATCAACTCACTTAAGGAGGGAATAAAATAATAGGATTTGCTATTTTGCTCATTATTCAGCAACAATGATCAACATGGAGTATTTTCCAATTAACTGTCACATTTTTTAATGTATTTTAATATATGCATGATAGCCATTGTTGACAGTGCTTGATTCATTTTTAATGACACAATTCTCCAGTTAAAACAAAATCCACAATTATAAGAAACAAAGATTAAAATATAAACTAAGTTTTCCTTGTGAATTAATAATTTAAAATATAAATCCAATATGCACAGAATATTTTTAAATTTAGAGGTTACATGAGGCTTAATAAATATGACAAGCAGAACCTCTGAATTAAAACATATTCTAAGTTAAGGAGGGCACGTATTGCATGGAGCACTGGGTGTGGTGCATAAACAATGAATCTGGGAACACTGAAAAAATGAAATTAGGTTAAAAAATAATAATAAATTAAAAAATAAAATAAAATATATTGTGAGTTCACATTAACAATAACAGCATGTGCTGCAGATTTTAACCTACAGATCGTTGTCATAGACTTCTCAGGCTTAATTTCCCTCCCGGTTCTTCTCCATCCCCTGTAAGATAGTTTTTATATGTATAAGCAACAATAGCACTCTTCAATAATTTATTTTTGCATTTGCCTTATTATTTATTTTGGTAATATACTCAAATGCTGACAATACCTGCTTCATGTTACATGTAACTTATTTTTAATATGTACTTATACATATATATTAAATATTCTTCATAAAAATTGTTATACAGCTTGTATATTTTTATACATTAAATTATATTAGCAATTTCATATTAATATGACTTGTTGACCCAATGATGTTAATATTTTTGTCCCTCCATTCTTCCTAAGAGAAGTTTCACTGTATCACTATGGGACCATTTCATTGGTTGTCTCACAAATATGAGAATATTTATTATACAATGCATCAAGTATAGCTACATTACTAACATTAAAAAAAGATTCTTGGTTATTTATTTACTGTTTCAGATGCCTTTCAATTGCTAAACCACAGTGGCTGAAGGAGACAAGTTCCATATTCTTTCTTTAGCTTAAGGGAACCTTTAAAATTAGTAGAGAGCTAATGCTACTCTTAAGAGGGGCAGAGTGAACAATATTTTCATAATCACTATTTTATAGAAACATTAACATTTCCTTAAAAAACTGTAAATTACAATTTTTGAAACAGAATTTATTAAACTAGAAATACTGTACAGCATTATCTGTATTTTAAGTTGCTCCAATGACTATATATATATAAATATACATAATATAAATAAATATACATATATAAATTATTTATAACTTGAATCCAATCTTTGGTATGTTCAAACTCCCAGTGGCATACATTTATTAAGTCATTAAACAACAGAAAGCAAGACACTGCGTGGGTCCTGTTGTATATTATGTAAACAAAGATTTAGTTATGATTCTCACTATACACTAAGTAAAACCCTATGGAAAATTTTGGTGGGAAACAACTTCAAACCTTTTAAAAATTTTTGATGAAAATATTTTCTTCATGAGAAAATAATTTTGGTGGATTAAGAATACACTCAAACATTCCATAAAGTACCATATTTGGTTGTCTTAATTTAAAGAGGAAAGTACATTTAACTAAATCTGATCTTCCCTAGACCTTTAAGTAGTGAATTTACTCAAAAATCGGATTAGTTTAAATGCTACAATAACAGAACATTCACACCCCTTAGCTACCTCTCTACTGTAGAATCAATAATGACTAATGGCTATTATAGAGTTGTTACTATTTATTGAGCACTCATTATGTACTAGGCAATGTCCTAAGTACTTGGCAGAAACTACTGTTTCTAATCTTCACAAACATCGTATGAACTTGTATTCCCATTTTATAAATGAGGAGAAACATGCCTAGAGGTTAATTCATTTGCCAAAGTTCTAAAATCTACTAAGTAGCAGAGTCAGGATCTGAACCCACAAGTCCCTGGCTGTGAAGCCCACAGTCAAACATTAACACCTGGTCCTCCTCAAGTTCCATGACTTGGTTGTACCGATTGTTTGGAAATCAATTTAATTGTCACAAAATAATCGTCACAAATAAGAAAAAGTTATCCTCCACACCACCAACTCTTGCACCGATAATACCTCCGTTTTACAAAGAAAAAAATCTGAAGATCAAGGAAGTCAGGAGACTTACCCAAAGTTACCCAGAGAGTAAATGATAAAGTTGATGCACATGTGATCTAAGCCAAACCTAAGGTCATGAAACTAGAGATTCTTTTAAGAATGAAGGCTGGCTCTAATACTCCAGAAAATGCTTAGATCTTGAAAACTATTTTATTCAACAAAATAATTATTTTAAAAAATGCTTTGGTGTCCATAAACTAGAAATAAATTAGAAACTACTCTTGATAGATGCTTGCTTTTTCAACTCTAAGACAAAATTACATAGGTCCTTTTGGTCTGCTGGGTGTGGGTTGCATTAAGAAGTGTCTGCAGAATTTGGTATGAATATCACCTAGTTTATAATCTTGCCCAAAAAGGAAGATATTTTTTCTGGATCATTTATATAACCCCCATGCCTCACACAGTACCTAGCATATATTTGCTGCCTAAAATGCAAATAACTCTGGAAGAAAAAAAAATTAAGTTGAAAGTGTTCTGCAAAATCTTTGTAATCTATTTCTTTCAACAGAGGAAGAAATTGAGACTCAGAGAGGGAAAGTGAACTGCTAAGGACCCCAGAGATCCAGAAATCATCTCTTTTTACTGAGAATTGATTAGTTTGGGGTTCATAAGATATTCCAGAATGTTGAAGTGAAATGACTTTTTTTCACATCTATTCAGTGTATACATAATTTGCTTAATACTGTTGTAATCTTTTTTTGAAACATAAATACTTTTTTAAAAAGAATACCTGAAAACAGTCTAAAAAGTGTTTACATTTTTTTAAACACTTTATATCATTATTTTATATATTTAAAAAATGAAAGCATGCTTGTTTTCCAACATGATTTGGTCTTTTAGGGTCAAAATTGAAATATTTCATTGCTCAGTGATGCTGCTTAAAGAGCTCTGAACCGCTGCACTCAGAAAATCTGGACTTAAGTTCAATGAGTTAATGGCCATACGAAAGAAGCCTGGGTTAAAAAAAGCCCTCAACTGCTAGGTATTAATTTTACCAGTAGGGCTGTTGTTACTAATTTTTTAATAAGATCAATGGAAACAAGGTATTTAGAACACTTTAGAAAATATTAATTACATTCATAAATAAACCTATTATAGGTTATATAGAGATACTTTTATAGTTGGCAAGATTATTATCTGCATTGAACAGACCTGAAGAGACCATTTTCTCAACCATTTCTGTTTTCATGTATTTCTGTGTATGCTTTTGTTTTCCTGCCAAATTGTTAGTTCTTTATTTCTGTCCTGTTTCTAGTTTCCAACTTTTTGGTAATTAATATTTTTTTCTGTAATTAGTAACAGTAACCAAGCTCAGTGTCTTATTGCACTAAGTTGTTGGATTCTGTTTTGGTTCTTATTTTTCTGATTATAATTTCTATTTTCAAGGCACATGCTCAAAAAAAAAGTTTCCTTTAGGCTGAAGCTTGCGAGACATGATCTTGGCATAATTATTTCTTCAAAATAAAAAAAAGTCAACTACATATTTTTAAGTTCAGATGGAATTTTCCTGACTTTATCCAATACCCACAGTGGGGAGTGAGAGACATTCTGATTTCAGTATTTTTGGCAACCAAATGTCTAATGACTTACCAATATAAAAAGTTACAATAGATTTTACAGTATTGTTTTATTACTGTTGATGAATTATACTGTCAAAATAACTTCAAAAACAATAACTTCAGCATGTGATGCCTGTGTTGCCATACTTAAGAGTTGGTATAACCAATGCACATAAATTTTGGAAAAACCACAGGGAAAATTAGTGCAAAATTCCCATGACCTGTGAAGGGAAATTTTTAAATTAATCCTTTGTTGGAGTGAAAAAGACTATCAAACGTATAATTTGATTGTACCATCTCCCTTCCTGCTTGAGGTACTTAATACCGGAAGTACTAGTAGGTTACCTCGGTGTGCTAACAGACCATCTCTAAAGCTATGAGGCGAAGTAACACAATGGCAAGATAATCCTAGGAAAAAAGAATGACTAAGAGTGTATTAAGTTACATTAAGCCCTTATAAAGAGTTTAGTTCGTGCCCAGCACTCTTCTAAATGTTTTATGTTGCACTGAAGAAGAAAGGTAAGTTAGAGATAAGGCAACCACCAGCAAGGCACAGGGAAGTGGGGGGAAAAAAAAACCCACAAACAAACAGAAATGGGGTTTCCAAGGAAAAAAACAAAAACCGAAATAAAAAGATGCAAAAAAAAGTATGTTGTAGTCAGGTGTGATGGAGCACACTTGACTAGTAAGAGTATATGAAGTCCATTTGAAAAAAGTTCATTAATTTGTAACTTTACTATTTCTAAATTTATCACAGTGAAGTAGTTTGAAATATTTCAAATACCTGCCAATACACACCATCTCGGTCATATGCATTGTTATTTTACTGGTTCTGTGTTTAGTTTCTGCTCCCCTGAGCGAAACTGAAAACCTGCATAATGCAACTTAAGCTTTACGCTCCTTTGGTATTCATTTATTAATTATTCAATCTTTTCAATACAGCCGTTGGGAGAGAGTCTATTGGATGGATTAAGATCTTGCATGTAGGAGCCAGACTGCCTGAGATGAGATAGATCCCAGCTTCGTCCCTAATGAAGGTAAGTATCTCCCCTCTCTGTGTCTCAGTTTACTCATATGGAAAATGAGGATAATTCATCAATAACACCTATTGTGTAAGATCGTGATAAGGATGAAACGAGTTACTCCATGTAACCCTCTCAGAACATGGCCTAATCCTATAAGGGTCATGGCTGTGTTAACAATCACGAACCCACCACAGTGCCTGCTCTCATGGAGCTTAGAACCTACCAGGGAGACTTCCTCACAGCACTTTGTTCACTACTCAACTAGGACACTCAAAACTATTGGGTGAATCAAAGCTCATTTGCCCTATGTTGATAAGGAGCAGAATATATATATATACATATATATACATATATATATATATAATATTTATTATATATTTTATATTTTTATATATTTTTATATATTTAAAGGCATATGTGTATATATATGTAGAATATTTATTATATATTTAAAGGCATATATATATATATATATATATATATATATATACTTTTAAACTGAAGGAGAAAAGAAACTCCTTTAAGATAAATTCCTAGAGTAAGAAAAACAAGGTCCTCCTGAGGGCAGGTATGGACCTTTATTCCGGAAGCTCCTGTCTTCTTCTAGTAGACTGCAGTGGCAAGGCTTAGCTGCAACAGCCCTTCACAGGCTGTCCTGTGAGGACACTCCTGTGATCACGGGTCATTGCTGTCATCACGGGCTGATTCCTTAACTCCCCATGGGTCTCGTTTCCTAACGTTTAGAAGGACAGAACCAGGTGATCTCTGAGGCTTTTACTCACATATGATAATACATTAATAAATTTGGTGAATTTATCTGGAAGGGTGAAGCTCTCAAAATAGGTTTTTAAGAATCATAAAAAGCATCAGAATAGATGCACAAAGTTAAAGGACTGAATTTGTGCTCACAAGGTATGAACTTAGAGTTGAAGAAAATGAATACTCTTCAGTTTGAGGTTGCAAAGATTTGGTTACTGGACTGTCAAGGTCTTCCCCCAGCATATATGTTACATATTTGTTTTCAAAATGGTCTGTAACAATGTATATCCTTAAACAGTAAGGAATGAAATAACAAATATCTCGCTCCTTATAATACAAGTGTTCCTTATCATGTATCAAATATAGTTCTGAATATTGTAACTCAGTAATAAGAAAAATGAATGTCCAATTAAAAAGATAAAATGTATCTTGTTTACATGAATTACAAACTGTGAGAAAGAAAAAAAAACTCAAAATTAAAGGGAAATAACGAGAAGAAAAGGAATTTCTACATGCTCTTTAAAATGAGATGAGAACTCCCATAGAAAGGGGTGGATGTGTTTTTAAAAGTGGTAAATTTTTTAAATGATCTTCAGTACTAATCCTATAGATGTTTTAAGTAACCAAAGGCTAATGTTTCCCTGAAACAATGGACTAGAAACAAAGCTAGAAAGACAACATAGAAAAAGGGATATTTTTAAGTGGAACTGAAGGTTTCATAGACCACACCAGGCACTAGGTTAGGGGATGGCTCATAAAACATTAGCCACAGAGACAGCATGCCAAGCAATGCTTTATTTATTTGTTTAAAAAGTTAACAAAGGAAATGAGTCTGAATAGTTAAAATGTAGACTAATTAAAAGGCTTATACTGTGAATGATGCTACTTCAGTTGTTGGCAATGTGTGATAAGGAAGGGACCCTAAAATATTTTTGAACAAATGGCTCTAAAAGTAAATAATAATGAAATAATTTTTTAGTAAAATAAGCATCTAACAAACATGCAAAAAGTCTTCTGGAGGTTAACATTTTCATTCTTGACTATTGCATCAGACATAATAAAGCCAATAATAATATTCTTTTTAGGAATATACAAACCACATCTATTTTTCGCGATCAGTATTCTGTGACGTTTACCATACCTGTGGATAGCTGTCAGTCCTTGGCAAAACTGATATATCATAGGTGGCAGCAAAATGGCTTTTAGCTTGTTGTATTTGGCCATAACGTTCTCTTTTTCTCCACTTGGCCCTTCGATTTTGAAACCAAACCTAATTTTTTTAAAAAGTAGAATTTTAGCTGAGGAATATTTGAAAATGCAATGGTGTTGTTAAAAGACACAGATCAGAAAGAACAAACCAGGTGTACAAAATCACTAAGAAAGAAATTTATGTCACAAAAGTAGCCACAAGTTTTACTTTCTATTTCACCCTGGTAAGTGGTATGTCCATGAGGCAATATAAATTAATAGAAAGGGAGGAGATACTTAAAAAAATATATTTACTATGTCTCAGACTCTGGGTTTGGTTTTTTTTTTTTCATTTTGGAAAATAAAAAGGAGTTAGATTATATGATTTTGAAGACTCCTTATGTCTCCAAATTATCATAGATAATCTTCCTCTCAGAGAATGCTGCAAATCTGGAAGCCATTCATGGTTTTTTAGTATGGGGTTATGCACATAACATTAACCCAGCCAAACTATAACCAAATTAATATCTGGATCTGTCAAAACAATTATCTTTAGAACATGTCACAGAGTGAAGACTGTGTTGGGTTGTACCCATACCTTAGATAATCTTAGAAAAATTTAAACACAAAGATTACATCCAAACATATGGTACTGGCAGAAATATAATTATTTAGAAACAGAAAATATTAAGATCACATATTAGATTGAGCATGATAAAGACTATAGGTAAAATGGAACCATCTGAAATTGAACTCTGGTTTTAAAATATACAAATGTGCTTATTACATAAATTACACCATTTATAATACTTATCTTCCCTTATAAGAAATGCTCAAAAATCTCCAAATCATGTAAGAGACTTATAGGTAACACAAATAATAAGATAAATGGGAAGATATATCCACGTTCAAGAAAGCCTATGAGTTACTAGAGCCTCTATAGAATCACTAAGCTCTCATCCAAATTTCTCTATTTCTATACTAATAATATTTATCATAATAACCATCTTCCTCATCACTAATTCACACATGGAACTCTCCAGAATCTTCACTTAATATTTTAATGGATTAAAGGGAAACACAAAAAGTTATATTCAGTATGTGTTATTTGATATTTTTGAGTAGACATTTCACAAGCAGCTGTCAGGAAGCTCTTCGGCTCTTCTGAACTATGTTCAGAATACAAAATACTTACAAAAGAAGCTGGAAATCACATTATCAAAGTGCAGACTGTTAAAATTTACTTAAAATTTTTACTTTTTCATAATCAATTATAATCTTCTTTATCTTTACCATCATACTTATGCATACATATGAAGCCTCAGTTCAATATGCAAGCATGTGCTGCAAATTTAAGGTGGGACTTTAGTTTCCAGCAATTAAAATAAGGCTATGAGAGCTACCTGTTCAGTATGGTTTCTTAGAACACTGCTGGTAAAGGTGTATTACACACAATGCCTAGGGCCCATAATAACAACAACAAAACAAAACATAAAATATTTTCTCCCTGACTTCACAGACACTAGGAGTATAGTAAGGGAATTTAGTAATGAAGTTTTTCTTTTTTTTTTTTCATTGAGAAAAGAGATCTTTACAATCTCCTTAACATAGGTATGAATTTTTGCTCTGATATGAAAAGCCAGAAAGAGAAAACCTGAGTAAATTACATTCAGGTTGGCTCTCTGTGCATGTTTTTAGACAAAAATTAATCAGGGGTTGATGAAATGTTAAGGCGAAAACAACCATTGCACATAGCTGATCACTCTATAAGTAAACAAATTTTTCTATGGTTACAAGTATAACTAATGCAAATATATGATGAACACAAGGCAAAAAAAATAATAATAATAAAACAGCACACACACGGGACTGATGTTAAAACTTGACAATTCAGAATTCTTCATTAGCATCAACTTTCTGTATATTTACTTCCTGAACTAAAATAAAGTAACTATTCTCTCTACAAGCTAAAGAAAAATCCTGCTGCTTAGTATTCCCACACCACAAAATGTTGCCTTTAATGATGAAATGGCCTTGCAATGGCTTAATCTTCAGAAGAAACACTATTACTCTCATGACAAAATTCTTCACTATCTTATTCATTTCTCTATTCTTATACTGTATGGGAATTGCAAACTTTAATATTCTCCTGTTTGGCATAGTAAAAACGCACAAAGAAACAGGCGATTCCCTGAAATTGTTGTTACTTGAGAACCAATAAAATGTTGTTTAAGAATACCACCTCTAGTAAAAATAAAATATGCCTAAGAGATAGAAATTTACTTAATATAATTTTTTAAATGATTTAAAAAGTTTAGTATATTGTGCCACCCAATTTGATGATTCGAGTATAACTTAAAATATAATTGAGTATATATTTTTAAATTACTTTAAGAGCATTATTTCTATTGCTTCTGCAAAAAAGATACAAACTATCTACATTTAAAAGTTAAAATGGAATGGCAAGACAACTATTAGAGCTAGAAAAATTATAAGTGAGCTATATGACCTTTATGTGTAGTAAAAATAAGTTATTGTATATGTAACAATTGCAAATTTGTAAGATTGTTTCATTTTTTTCTTTGTTTTATTATAACCCCAACCTAATAAAATTATAGATCTATGGGCCCTTACACAAAGAATTTACCAATACCTGGTGTGTAATGTAAAAAGAACCTTAATGTCTGATAAAATAGAAAAAAATAAAATAAAATAAATGTATTAGTAAATAGATAGCTATGATTCTGGGTTTTTGCCCTTTAAAAATTAATATTTAAATTAGAGATATTTATGATGTTCTTTTTTTTTTAATAATCATTAATTTGTATGCCTATGTAATAAGTCAAGTGTTCTTTTAGGTTTTTGTGTGAGTGATTAAATTCTTTGCAAGGAAAAAGAAATTTTAGTAGACCTACATGCATATAGTACATTGTTCTATACCTTTAGTTGGAAAATCAGTTTCTTCTTTTGTGACAAAATGCAACCGCTGAATTATTCTAACAGTATCTCCCACTCCCAACACACACCCAAGGCCTTCATTTGGCTCCTACCTGCACCCTGGCCTCCGTGAGCTCTGTCCTCAGAGCAAGCTGTTCTCTGACATATACATCCGGGTAATGGGTTTTCTGAAAGACCTTCTCCAGCTCCTCCAGCTGCAGGCTGGTAAAGGTGGTTCGGTGTCTCCGCTTCTTACTGCTGGATACGTTGCTGTCACATTTATCCCCAAGTTCATCCAGTTCTCCCTTTTCTGGCATCCCTTTTACGGGAGACATCCGGAGACTGTTACAGTTGTCCATAGCTCTATTTAGTTCGGTGTGAAGAGGTTGTCCTTCTACTTTAGTGATCCCATAGTTCACTGTACCCAGAGGGGGGAAAACAACAGTTCTGAGGATTGTGAAACATTTCAATGAAGAAATTAAGTTGAATCATTTACAGCATCAGGAAGACAGTCTGTTAATGATTTAACATGCCAGTATTAATCAAACATCATATCTTGTACTATTATTAATCCACTTTGGGCAGGTTTAAAGCCATTTCAAAATGTGTGACATGGAAGTCATATAATTTACCAGATTTTACAGTTCTATTTTACAGGGCTAATGTAATGATTATGCACATAATTTAGAATCAAATAACGTGATCAAATTAAAAGATGTTCTAGATTTTTTTAAAAAATTGAGCTTAATCTTTGAAAAGTGAACCATATTTAATATAAGTAGTGTATGTATTTATTCACAGCAGACAAAATTGAGCTACTTACATGGCTCAAGACAGTTCAATTTGTAAAAATTGAAAAATTTCAATTTTAAAAATAATTTTTCTAAACCCAAATCCAAACTCTTCCCAAAAGTTATCTTCCTGCTCCACACAAAAGGTATGGACTACATATTTAAGATATGTTTTTTTTCTACTGTATGTTGAATATTTTGACTGTATATTCATGTCTGCTTTTTTAATGTTTTTTTTCAAAAAGTGACCTGCTAAATTAATGACTTTCATGTCAGTTTCTGGAAGTGCTTCTTTTAGAACAGGATAAGATTTAAGTTGACTTATTTAGTGTAAAAACTCACTTGTGATTCTTTCTCAATAGGTCATATATATGATTAGGTCATAAAATATGTTTTAAGACAAAAAGCTTTGTTTTTCCCTAAAGCAGAGACATTAAAACATCTATTAAAAGATTATAAAAGATGTCATCTTCCATTCTGTTTAGGAGTGTTTTACTCTCAGTGATTTCCTCCAGATTTGATTGCATGCTTGCAATATGATATAAAACAAAAATCTATCACATGGTGCCCCACACACACACACACACACACACACACACACACAGACATGCAATGGACGCACGTAATGAAATTGGAAAGAGTTTTTGAAAAAGTAAAGAACCGAGCCGGAACAATAATTTCCAAGGAGCTGCCATACTTTTTTCGTTTTTATCTGTTTTTAAATTGTCTCATAATGTATTTTAGCAACTGTTCTAATCATTATACCAATGTTTTGAACTTTAAGACCTAAAATAACTTAAATGCTTAATATCTTTTATGCAAAAGATGTGATGTAAAACTAGATATAAAGAAGAGCCATGACTGATTAACAATAAGGTTTTGTCTAGGGCTGAGTTAAATAGGGGAACTTCGGTAATTAGGGATGGGGGAGGGGAAGCAGCCGTGAGGCTAAGGGCATCTCAGGAGAAAGACAGGAGCTTTCCTAAATTTAGCGAACTTTGCCTACATTCATCTTACTTAATACTTTCCAATAAAATTCAACCTAAAAGTGTGCTATTTGTTAAAAAGTTGTTAAGGTATCAAAAATCACCTATTTCTCTTCTTATTTTGGATTCCCGACAATTTAAAATAGGATGTAGTCCTATCCAGCAGTTGTTAGGACGCCAGAGAATTGTTTTTTTGTTTTTTAAATCCTGTCCATTCGAATAATTTTACATATACATGTAAGAATTCCAAAAATAAAGATACTGCAGTCTGAAATACAACTGGAAAGCCAAAAATTAGCATACCAAAAATAAAAATTAATTGCGTGTGTCTTTCTAAATAAATGACAAACGATTTAACTGATTTTCTCTGTCCTTCCCACCTATATTTTCGGTTCAACCTTTCAAGTCAAAAGTAATTTGCAACGCGGAATTAGTAAAAGATAGAAGATTTTTTTGTTTTTTAACTTACTGTGTACAAAGTATTTAGAAAATGAGATCCTATGAGCCAGTACCTTGCTGGATTTTGACTCTCCATTAAAACAGGGGGCGGGAGGCTTGTTGTAAATATTTCACACTTAATTCGTTTGTTATTTTAAAGCAACCCGCTCCTTACAGCTTAACTGTGGAATATATACAATGATAAGGAAAAGTCCTCTTGGAATTGTAAACTTGCTTTAGCTGTCTCAATCTTAAAAAAATAGGTTTGTATTGGGTTACAAGATAGAAAAGATAGATGGTTTGTTTTGATAACATTTTGACTTTGAGATACTTGGCCGTTCAAAGTTGAAGACTTCACCCAGAAGCATTCCGAGAGAGGGCTCTTAGGTGGCTTTTAATGTGGAGTCAGAAAAATAGACAATACAGAGTTCGGGAGTGAGTGCTTATATTGGGAATTCTTTATCCAAAGCTACTGAAAGTGATGTGGTGTTTAGGAAAAAAAAAATTATGTGTACTGTATTGCAAACTCAAAGAATCAGAAGTCACAACTTCACACAAGCTAATCCACCAATCTTCCAATTTCACAAAGAGAAATACTGCTACGTCTTGGGAAACTTTTCTTAAAAGGGTTTTCACCTAAAGGAACTCAAAGTTCCTTATTCGTGACAACAGTGACATCCTCTAACAAGCTATGATCGATTTCTGCTCTGTCTGCGAGGGCAGCGCGTCGGGCTCTCAGAGGAAGAGCGCTGTCTTGACTCAATTACACTCTCTTTACCGCCCTATCAGTTTACGCTTGGGTCCTGGACAGACGGAGTCCGGGACCCAGAAGGGACAGCACTCGACAGCTAAAAGAGAACCGCGCGGAGGCAATCTAGCGCCTCGTCCTTCCTCTGCCCTTCCAAGTCGGCGGCAGCCAGAACACCGCTTCTTAAAACGCTCTCTGTTCCATTGCCTTCCTCCGCCCTCCGGACTCTCTCGCTCCCCCTTTCTTTCCTTCCTTCCTTCCTTCCTTCCTTCCTTCCTTCCTTCCTTCCTTCCTTCCTTCCTTCCCTCCCTCCCTCCCTCCTTCCTTCCTTCCTTCCCTCCCTCCCTCCTTCCTTCCTTCCATCCTTCCTTCCTTCCTCCCCGCTTGCCTGTCCCGACACTTCCCCGCACTTAGGGTTTGCGGAAGGGTGGCCGAGGCTCGGGCAGGCGACTCACCGCCGCTCTCCTGACAAGGCGAGGCTCTCTCCAGGCGCACGTGATGCTCGGCGCGGGGCAGGGGCCCGAAGGCCTGCACGCATTTGCCCGCGGACGCTTTGCTGTAAAAGGACTCATTGTCCAGCGTCTCCATAACGTGCTCCAACGCGCCTCCTGCGCCCATGTAGAAGTCACTGTTTTTACTCGGCGGGCTCTTGAGGGCAAACTTCTCGCTCAGAAACTCCATAATCCTGGAAGGCTGTCGCGGAGCTCCTAGGGCGCAGAGGCTGGAGAGCGCTGGGGGAGGGAGCAAGTGGGCGGGAGAAGGGAGGGCCGAGGAGGGAAGGGGAAGCGAGCGCTGCGGCACCGGGAGCTTCCCGGCTCCGAGCCCTTTAATACGTCCGGGATGGAAAGGGGGCACCCGAAGTTGCTTTTATATCTTGAAACTCAGCTGGGCTCAACGGGCAACCTCCCAGTTCTAATGAATATGAAAATAGGCAGGCGACTAACTCCACCCAGGGTCCCCCTCCGCCCTCACCCCACCCCCACCTTCCCCCACTTACCCGGGCAGGGCGCGTCCAGGCCTAGGTTAGACAGACAGCTCCATTTCAGACAAATGCCAGGAGGGACGAGGCCCCCGACACCCAGAAACATTGTCGCCGCGACAGCGGACTGGCATTTCGGAAGAGCTTGGTGAGATCGCAAAGCAGTTAACCCTCCACTCGCTGCTCTCTGCGCCCTTCCGGGCCGGCTGCGCGACACCCGCTCCCCACCCCGCCCCCACGCCGGCCACTCACTACCAGAAAGATTTAGAGGCGTCTTAAGAACTTGAAAGGAAGTATTACTCTAAGGGGCTTTTATTTCATCCGTAAATCGTTTATGTGGAAGATCCACATTAACCCGAATCGCAAGAAGCCAGTTACGTTGGCAGCTCTTCCCTGGGTCGGCCGCGGTGCAGGGGCGGCTTCTGCTTCTAACCCGGAGGAGCTCCGCGTCCCGGCGCTCTCAGCGCTCACGAGCCTTGGCCTTTCCTTTCTTTCTGGAACGCCGCGGCTTGTGGACGTGCTTGCAATGGATAGGAGAGGAAAGCGGAGCCAGACGCATTGAAAGCAATATGCCAATACCAATCTACTTCCTCACTCCCCTCCCAACGCTCCCTTTGACCCACGATTTTATCATTCGATCCAGATTTTAGGAAAACCTGTTAGGAAAAGAGCCTCCCCCAAAGGGCCTTTAGTATAGGCCAGAGGGACGCTCGTTACACAAGGCTTAGGAAAGAGGAAGGCCTTCAGCGCGGTTTTTCAAACACTTAGTTTTAAAGGGTGGGGTGGAATTACTGTGAACTGCGCTTGCCGGGAGCGAGGGGCGCGCGCGGAGCTGGGCGCACTGGCGAGGCGGCGTTTCGGGCGCCGGCACGGCCTAGGCCTGGGTTTGGGTTTGGACCAGGGGAAGGGTGGTGGGGAATGCTAGGTTGGGCGGGGAGCTGGCCGCTCCCTGAGGGCAGGGCAGCACTGCGGGGTTGACATCCCCTATGAGTGGCTTTGGGATTGACTCTGGCTTCCGAGAAGCCCGCGGCGTCTAAGGGAAATATGTTCAGTGCCTTGGGCACGAAAAGGCAGCCATTTGCAACGGGCTCTTGAGTTGGCAAATACGGTGAAAAGCTCCCACAAGTTGGGACTATGCACTGCACCTTCCCAGGAAGGACTGCGTTCGAGGGTCCTGACAGCCTTTCTCGCACAGGCCTTCGCAGCGCCCGTGGCGCTTCCCTAGGCCAGCCTGGAAACGACCCCACGGCCTTGGACACGCTGGGCAGCCCCGACTCTGAGAGTAGTGAAGCCAGATCTAACCCTGGCAAGCATTCCGATGGGTTTGGAAATGTCCAGCTTCTTGCGGCCCTGGCTGGCGCAAGACTCCCTGGTAGACCCTCTTCGAGGCCAGGACAGGCCCGCAGCCTCGGAGGAACCACCTTGGAGCTCTGCGCACCTCTGCGGGGCTTCTTAGTTAGCACGGCCCTGGAAGCGGGCAGGCCTGGAACATCCAGACCTGGGCGAACCGAGCCAGAGCGGACGCCGGGAGGAGCAGCCTCTTTGCGCCCGGGACCTTTCTCCCGAGAGGGGGCTGGGGGCACAAGCTCCGTTCACGTGGCGCCGCGCTCAGCGTGGCCTTGAGCGCGCTGTCGGGTTCTCGAGAGTTGACACTATCCCTGGAATTACACAGCTTTTGCTGTCTTCTTATTACTATTTCCCGAGCCCTGCGGCCGGCACCAACAGCGCACTGTTAAATCTCAAGGGGGCGCGGTCAAAAAACTTTCCCGGGGCTGAGCTCCAGGAGATAGCCAGACTGAATCGGGACGCAAGAACAACCCTGGCACCAAAGGCTGGAAGGAAAAAACAAAAACAAAAACAAAAACAAACAACAACAACAACAACAACAAAAACCCAACAAGGAAATGCTGGCAGGAGGTTACCCCAGGCGACAGAACCACACTTAAGGCAGAGTAGCAGCCTTGCGCTTCTTCCCTGGCACTTTCTAGCTAGTTCTCTAGCTGTCCTTGCCGGAAAGTTGGGTGTCCATTTATCCACTCATTTCTGCGTGGGGTGATGATTTTTTATTCTCCCCTAGTCCCCTCTGTACCTAACCTTCAGAGATATTGTGCAAGTCTGATCTTCTGTAGTAAACATGAAGATAAAAGAAATGGTCATTTAATAGGTTTTTAAAAATTTCCCAGCAGCAAGAATAACGCCTTGCTGACTTGAGGAAACACAAAACAACTCCTTAAACTTAGTTACGTCGCAGAGCTCTGTCAGCTTGTTTATAAATATGCGTCTTAAGAACGCTAAATTTCCTGAAAAACATTCGATGTATTTTAAATGAAAGACATATGATGCAAGCTCTGGGGTACTTGTGTACCAATAAAGATACAGCTCATAGAAGAAAAACTACAGGGAAGCCAAGGAGGATAGCTGCTTAGTAAACGGTTCCTATCCCACACCTCAAACCCATTTTTGATTGTGGTGGTTGGAGGGATGGGTGCAAGGTGTCACCAACCACACTTAATATCCCTGGAGCCTCCTGCAAACGCAAATCTATTACACGGAATGCTGTGTTTGGGGACATGTAACCACTTGTGCCCATAACAGAAGGAACAGCTAATGGCAAACTCCCATAACGAATGCTTAATCTGCAGTTTTTGGCAAGATGTCGGGTCTCTGGTTGCCAAAAGTTGCATTAAATAGATTTTGAGAGGCTGAGATGGAGTTTATGGTAATGACACAGCTTTAGCCCCTGGAGCATTAATAATGCACTTAAAATAATACTAATTGAAATAATAATAATTAAATCGTTTCTCAAAGTCACAAGAAGAGGGACAAAATAAGATTGGAGGCTATCCCTCCTTCTGTGAGATCTACCTGAGCTTTTTCTGCCTGATGCTTTGAGGATAACCTTCCTGGAAATTGACCGTAGCACTTCCATAAATACTTTCTACCCAAACCCGGCATAACTCTTCCCTCCTCAGCGGGCTTTTAAAGCCACCCCTAATCTTCATTCCTTATCCTTCCTTTCTGCAAATCCAACCAGTCAGCTTGCTCAGGGCCGCAGGGTCAGTGTCCTGAGGAACCATCGGCTGGCAAAAAGACCCAGTTTATTAAGTCAGGTTCTAATTGGGATTTTATCTGCGCAGGCGCAGTCTATCGCCCCCAGGCTACCATTCCCTTCTTTGCTCCACCGTTCTATTCTGTCTTTGAGGCTACTTGTGATCTCTTTCTGCACTCTGAGCCTGGGTTCTAAGCTCAGGATTTTGCTCCCCGTCTTTCATGTCGGTCAGATCTAACAAGAGTAAAGTTGCTGTGCCTCCACTTCTCCTCTGCTTTTTTCAAATCTGAACTTTCTCAGTGGGCACCAGCCCTCGCTGGAAGTGGTGGGAGTGCGGTGAGAGGGGTAGGGAAGGGACAGAGATGGGGAACTATCAATTTCTTTTAAAGCCTAACAAAATTAAGGACATCTTTGAATCCCATCACCTTCAGGTCTCTGGGTGCTGTGAAGACATTGATGTTTCTTCACATCGCTTTGGTGGGGGGTGGGGGGTGGGGGGCAGATGCGACGCAGTGCCTGCGGGGGGCGTCAGTAAGTAATGTACCCTAGTCCAGAAAGCAAAAGGATGAGGGTTAAGGGATCTACTGTAGATTGCATTGCAACCTCTTTGAAAACGTGGGTTTCTCCTCATTCCTCTGGTAGGATCAGTTGCTAACAGGGGAAAGGCTATTTTGTGAAGGGTCTCCAGTGCTCCGATTTGAAGTTACATCTAACATTCCTGCAATCAGTTTGTGGTTGTTGCTGTTGTTGTGAGGTGCCAACTCCCCAAACACAGCAATTTGGAGTGGGCTTTTTTTTTTTTTTCCTTTATTTAGCTCCCAGTAGAGCCTAGAAGTAAAGTAATTGAATACATTGAAACTAGTTGAGAAGCCCACTGAAGTGACTATTTAACTCCTCCAGACAGGGACACACACATATGTAAATTCAGATAAGTCAAGTTCAGGTAAGAGGTTGGCCATCTGTCAGCTTGACTTATTTTATTTTATTATTATTTTTTTTTTACTTATTTTATATTTAAAAGAAATTCTCACAGCCTAAAAGCTGCAGTTAATGTTCCCCTCCCCCATGAGAATATATTCTGGGAAATGAAAAATATTTTGAGTACATACATCAAAGCAGCAGTTGAAGCAATGTGTAGACCACTCTAGTTCCTTTCCTTCTCAGCTTATTGAAAGAAACGTCACACTTATAGAGTAATAGTGGGAATGTCAAGATAGTATGCAAGGACTTTAGTCTTAGCACTTTCTTTTTGTGGTGAGAGTTTGAGACCTATTACTAAGTACAATGAGGAAAAATGCGTGCTGAATCAGATGAACTATGCCAAATGTAGAAAAGCAAGGGTCTGGAGAGGGGAGGGAAAGCTGAGTGGAAGGAAAAGTCTCATGAAAAAGTATTCAAATAATTGAATGTCATGTATGATGGCAAGAAGCCAGGTGGCCTCGTGTTTGTGTATGCTCTGCTGCTGTTTCCCTTCCCTGGCTTCATCTTCAGCCTTCCCAGAGCTCTAAAGACATAACAGATACAGAAATACATTTTGCATTGAAGCAGCTCAAGAGGTTTCCCTCAGAATAAAAATATATACATACACGAAGAACTATTTAAGCTTTTCTTTTAAATACATGTCCCAATCCATCATCATCTACTCCAGAAAACACACCTACAGACTAATGTATAACTTTGTCATGTTTTTGAAGCTTCTGTATTTCAACTTGAAAAAAACAATTACTCGAATTTTAATCAAACCTGTCAGTCTGTCAAGTGTCCTATTACAAAGCTCTCAACTATAATAGATTAAATTTACCTGCAATTGCAATAGTAACATTAAGTATTTTGGTATTTCAGAAACTCACATGAGTTTTCAGAGAGATATGCTTGTCTTTGAATTACAACTTGTTTCAATAATAGTTTTTCACATAGTTGCCCTTTTCTTAAATAGAGAAATAGATTTGACTTATCTTCTCCTAAAGGATCCAAATTAAATATAAAAATCTGAGTATTTTCCCCCACGAGGAAATATTTTGACTTATCTAACATATGTGATGGTTTACATTTACTATGACATTGTTTACATTTGCTATAGAAATGCATTTTACAAATATAAAAACATCCTAATTCAACCTCGATAGTCTAGTCACCTTTGTTCCTCGCTATGGCTGTTGTCATTGCTCCAGGAAATTCTGAATATGTGAAATAAAGGATCACTAAAGTAAGATCTCCTCTGTGACACATATACCTTTAAATAGTTTATAATTACGCTAAACTGTAGTCAGGTCATAAACTTAGATTTTACTAGTAATTAATCATTTACTTCTAACACATCTTCCACTATTATATTTGAGTTAGTTGTTTAAGGTTCTATCCATTGCATTTTATATACCTTATTTTCCCTGATTATGTTGATAAGTCTTAAAGACAGAGCCGCTTCTCTTCAAGATGTTGCGCATACACACCCACGCATTAAGTATCCACGTTTCAGGTACAGACATAAAGAACATCTCAGTATAGACAGAGGCAAAAATAACCTGACGGATGTTTCTCCCTTGGACTGGAATTATACAATATAAGTGTAAAAGTCCACGGTCATTAAGCAAACCCCACCAGGGTAGGAGTAATACGGATTAATGGACGGAATCAAGGCAGGTTCAAACAGAAAGTAGCAGACTCTCTGCGGGCTAGACCCCCACCTACTGCGGCTCTCCTGCGCCCACGAATACCCTTTACCTCTCGACAAGGTCAGGAGGACAGTTTGCACAAAGCCAACGCTGTGCGCTTAGAAAGCACCTCCTTGTAAGCTGCTGACAACCATTCGCAATCTAGTTCAACCTCTTTGCCGTGGTGCTTTGCAAATTCGAAAGAAAGACGAAAAATACAGAGATGTTCATTACACCCTGGTTTATTTAGAGACAGGCGGGGGTGGGGGTGGGGGCCGACTCCTTTATTCGGAAAAATTAAAGAACCATAGAGAAAGGTAAAGACTGATATTCACTCACTTCTCCTTTCCAACCTGTCCTGCTCGCCCCACCCGGCAACGTAAATTCCTGATGTGAATTTTGATAAGTGAACTTTAATTTGCAAAGTGTCGCGAGCAGATTTTGAGAACAAAATGCTCTCTGTGGCTCTCAGCAGGAAAGCCGAGCTCGCCGGCCGCCCCCTCCTTGGGATGCCTGCACCACCCCGGGCTGCGAGCGGCGCCCCTGCGGCGCAGACCCGCGTCCCAGACCCAGTTCCCTCGCCCAGTGGCTGCCGCGGCCCGACCTCACGCCAAAGCTCTCCTGTCAGGAACTTGTGCCTCGTCTGTGAGCGGAGCAAACTCCTGGAGGCAAGTCCAGCCGTCCCGGGGCACCCGTGGGCCGCCACCTGGTGCGCACCTCGGCGTGGGACCACCACGGGGAGGTGGGGGCGCCGCAAGGGACCGCCCTGGTAGGCCTCTGGGGGTAAAGGGTGCGTCACCAAACAACCCCCTGATGTGACTCAAGGCTGTACGCGAAGTTACCTACGAGCAGGGAGGACGCTGTGGTGGATAGTGCAAGTATGGGGGAGTCTATTCTGAGCAGAGAACGCAGTTTCGCTTCTCCGGTAAACTTAAAAGAGCCTCCACGACTACAGAAAGAAGTTAGTGGTTAACCGATTTGCTGCTAATATTTCACCAGTGGTGCTTTCCCTCCTTTAAAGTCTAACTCTTGGAAAAACAACATATTTTAAGCTTTCCATCCAAATATTTATATTGGCAAATAGATCATCCAGCCGTCCCCTGGTAAGGACAGTGCCCTTTTTGTTTTACAAGTTGGCGATCAGAATTAATCCATATCTCAAATTGCTGCAGATTTAGGGGATAAAGCAGAAGACCTGTAACGGACTCTTTGACAGCGTGTGTGCGTGTGTGAGTGTGTGAGTGTGTAAAGTAACGCACACATCACTCTTCTACCTGTCCTCCACAGCGAAATGAGCCGCTCACTGTCCTGGCTGCGGAAAGCCAGGGTTCAGCCTGAACGCAAGAGGTTCTCAGTGAACGCGTTAAGTAACAGGCAACAGTCTAGTCTCTTTGAGGATCTTGTTTTACAGCAAACATTTCTTAACCTTTACCGGATTTTTGGATATCCTTTTTGTTAAACAAAGCTGACGCACTACCTATAGAGCAGGGTGTCGCCCAATGCGTGGGGAGCCGGCTGCTAAAAAAGGAATCCCAGGAGCTCAACGGATTACGTCATTTTTCAGTTCCCAACATCACATGGACTTTTGTGATAAAGTCAGAGTAATTAAACTCTTACCTTCACAGTTTGCTGTCTGAGATCACAAACCTCATGAACGCACGATTTATTAATAAAGTTCAAGTATAAAAAGCAATTAAAATTTACTGCTATTCTCTCAAATACTTAAGGGAGCATTTTTTTTTTCAAGTTACAAAAGAAAGGAAGAAAGAAAGAAAGAAAGAAAGAAAGGCTTTAAACAGTTTACTTAGAGTCTTTGTAAGATTTCAACCACTTGTGCAATATAGACACATATACACATGCAAAATATATTCATATAATAAACTCCGTTCTTAAGGAGCATTTTAATTTTAAAAGGAACTGACTTGAGGGTAATCTCTTTCATGTAGTTACTTTCAGAGAATCTAAATATTTCCAATAAAGTTCATTTCTGATTAACATTAATGAAATTATTTCTTATGTGCTATCTTTGATTCACATGGGCTACTTTTGGGGAGAGGGGTTTACCGTCATTCTTTTGCTACATTAAGAATTGCTCAATACTTGAATTAAGCAAAATCTAAGTGATTATTCTGTTTTAATTATGTCCTTTAATTCTGCATTCTATCTAATGTTAATACAACATTGAATACTGTCTGAGAGTTTAAAAAGTAATATGTCTTGACAAAATGAATTTAAAAATCTTATCAATGTACTTTTATTTTTCATGAAATGAAATAGATGTATGAGCAGTGTCTCATTTGAGCTACACAAACTTCTTTGGGTATCTCTAACTACTGGATCAAAGTTGAGGCAAATGGTATAGGATAGCAGCTCTTCTCTGAAGTATCTCATGCAACTTTTTAGTTCCAGCAGTGAACACAAGAATCCTATTCATCATTTTTAAAATTTCCTTCCAGTATTATTTATTAAAGCTGGACCTTAATTCTAGTAATATTTTCTCCAAAAGCTGAAACACAGGTGTTGCACTTACGAAGTTTTATATAAGTAGGTATTCTTAGGAGGGATAAAGATTTAGAATACAAGAAAGATTGGGAAGCAAATATTTTTGGAGACAGTGGAATGATGGAATTAAACAAATGGAGACAAACATAAAGTTTCAAATTAAGGTTAAAAAATAAATATAGAAGAGGGCAAGCAAAGCTTATAAGGGACCAAACAATAAATATCTGAGGATATTTTAAGTGCACTGCATGATTTAGCTGCTAAGGTAGTTAGAACAAACTTCTCCTACATTACATTAGCAGAAGTGAAGCATCACACACAGAGAAAGATTAATCCCCACTGTACACTGTGTTATGCAGAAATCTCCAGAACTGAGAAGTGCTCTGGAAACTAGAGAAACTGATCATTTTGAGCTCTTCTAGCCATTCAGTGGGTGAGTCAAAGAGGATTTGGAAAAGTCATGCAAAGAATGGTTAAAGGAGTTAGTGATTTTTAGCTAAGAGAAGATGTGCAAAAGTCTGATTACATTTATTCAGCGATAGAACTAGATGGATGGGCTTCAGTTAGAAGACAAGATTTTTAATGCAAAAAGCAAGATTTTTAACAATGAAAGTTCTCTGTGACTAAAAAGTGAGCAGATTCCCAAAGCTGCATACTCTGGGCAAGAGATTTGACATAGGTAAATCTGTGTTCTATAAGTCTCTTGCAGATCAAAGCTTCCAGATGGCATCCTTCATGCTTACCATATCATTATCTCTCTGAAGTTTCCATCACCCCCAAATTACTGGACTATTAATTTCCAAATTAGGATTAATTTTCTCTAAGGAAAAAAATAACTTTTTCCATATTTTCCTTTAATAATGAGCTGAAATTAAAGACTACGTTTTGAAAGCAAATGTTTTCTGTCAGATTACCATAGTATCATTCTGGCCTGCCCATATTTTTATTATTTAGATAGCTTTTTCAATTACCTATTGATAACAGCTTTGGCTAGGTGGTTACACACAGTGTCTGTGGTAATGGGTGTGTGTGTATTTGTTTCTTGTGGGAAAATACAGACTAGATTCGGATTCACATGGTTTAGGTCCACATTTACCACCTGCTGGTTGTGTGATGCTGAGAAGGTATGTAACCTTATATGATTCAGTATCATCTTCCCTAGAAGGGGGCTAGGACTAGTACCTATCTCAACAGATGAGAGTAAATATAAAAAGAATTAATGTATCTAGAACCTTTAGGGAGAATGCCTGGCCATATTAGAAGCACTGTGTGTTTACTGTTATGACTTTTTAAATTCAGAATGGGAAAGAGCTTAATAAAGATTATGGACACAACAAAAATAAATGAGTGGTGTTATAGAATGAAATGTAACTTTAAAAAAAGAAAATTCAACTAAGTTGAAAAAATGAAACATGCAATTACGATTATTTAAGAAAGAGAGAGAGAGGATCACACATGAGAAACAAATCTCCACAAGGATTCTATGTCCTGACATGTGTGTACTAGTTTGAGGCAAGTGTGCTGCTGCAAACTACAATTCCATCAGGTTGTAAACATAGGTATTACCTCTAACAAGTTTTCCTGTTCCCCGGTCTATTAATAACCATCTATTTGCATACACCTCAAACAAATACAGTTACCTTTTAAAGTTTCAGCTTCTCTTGTTAGAATATTCCTATTGTAAGCCATGAATTGAAAAAAGAATATACAATTGATACAAATCAATTAAATAAACTACATGATTTCTAAGACACTGCTATGGACGGAATGATCCCCTCAAAATCCGTATGTTGGAACCTTAATTCCCATTGTGACACTATTTGGAAGTGGAGCCTTTAGGAGGTGATTAGGGTTTTATTTTTGGTCCTGAGAGTGGAGCCTTCATGATGAGACTAATGCTCTTACAAAGGGATGAAGAGATGGGAAGTCTCAATCCATACCATGAGAGAATATGGCAGGAAGATGGCCACCTGTAAACCAGGAAGAGGCCCCTTGACCATACTGGCACCCTGATCTCAGAATTGAAGACTCCAGAATTGTAAGAATTAAATGTTTCTTGTTTAAGCCTCCTACTCTATGGTATTGTTATAGGAACCCAAGCCAACTAGGACAGAGACCTTCATTGTTCTTTGATTCTAATATATTCAGAGTAAATAGTAGGAATTCTAGCTTTTTCTAGCCATTATTAGACTTAGAAGTCTCAGCACCGTCCCTGGAGCAGGGCAGCTCGTTCAGATTACCACTGTCCGTATCCATGTTCCTGTGGGAGGAGCTTCTGCAGAGAGTACAGCCCATGTCTATACTCAGAAGCAGCCTCGCTCAGATTGAAGTATATCAGCATATGTGAAACCAACTCTCAACAGACTTTGGTGAAAGTAACTTTATTGCTATCATGTCATATTTGAATCAAATTAAATTTTTCCCTGATCATGTCTGTTTTGAGGTTATCCCAGTAATTATTGGTAATAATAACATTGCCTTCCTATTTTTGAAAACCATCACACAGCATTTTCCATCTAAAATCTACAGGTAGGACAGATCTCAGGGTACTTTATCCAATCCTGCTTCCCAATGACATTTCTCAATGTCATTGTCTCTCTCTGTCTCTCTCACCAGGCTCTCCCTTTTCTGTCCAGTAATCCAGTCTCTGGATTGTTCTTTCCAATCCCTGGACATGTCACTGTTAGCTGTCCCAGGTATCTATTCAGTCTGTATCCTTTGCCTAAAATGCTTTCCTCAATATCAATTCATCTTTTGAGGCCAATTAAATAGAATGTGAAAGCACTCTTTTCCTGTCCATTCTCATTTGAAACTAATATTTCGCATACTCAAAACATTTTTTGTCCCTTTTGGGATGCTAAAATAGAAGTTCCTTATACTGTTGTTTATTGGATCTAGGCTAACACTCATCTTTTGAAGTTAGTTTAAATTCATGAAGATTAAAAAAAAAAAAGTTTCTTATTAATCAAAAAATGAATAAAGATTAAAAAAGAGATAAAACCAAGGGATGGTTATGCTTTTCTTTGTCTTCCTAGAGAGACAATGAGCCAATATTTCCCTTTGATGGGGAGGGGATGAGAAGTGGAGAAATATGAGAGAATAGAGCATGTGCGCCCATCTAGCCAGTTACCTGGCATCCCTTTTGGGACTTGATAATGGAAACATGTTATGGTTCCATTTTGGAGTATAGAGCACTGCCTACAGAGTTCTGGTTCTGGCGTATTAACCTATTTTCTAGAAATACATGTTTTACTTGTCCATGTGAAGAAATAAACTACATGCTTTTAGAAATGTATGCCTTTTACATTTCCAAAGTATTCTGTATACATTCGGTGGAGAATACTCAATATGAAAGTGTTTTTTTTTCAATATATATGTATTTGAAAAATAAAATTCTACTGTCATTTTGAGGCAAATTTAGAGAAGCCAGTTTTAAAGATCTTTTAAAAATATTTTCCATTATTTCATAGAAATACTTGCTAAATAAGGTATGCAGAATCAATCCAATTTTTGGCTTAATTTTGGAAGATGGGTCTGGAAAGATTTTCTTTGCCAAGTCAGCATTTATTGAGTACTTATGATACCCAAAGTACTGAGCCAAGGGTTTCTCATATACTTTGTCACCTGACTTCATAGCACCCTAGGAGTTATAAGCCTAATTTAGTGATAAGCAAGGAGACTCAGAGAGCTTGTCTACTTGTCTAAGATGACATATCAGGGCACCTAGGGTGGCTCGGTGGGTTAAGCTTCTGCCTTCGGCTCAGGTCATGATCTCAGGGTCCTGGAATCGATCCCCATATCCAGCTCTCTGCTCAGTGGGGAGCCTACTTCCCCCTCTCTCTCTGCCTGCCTCTCTGCCTACTTGTGATCTCTCTCTCTCTGTGTCAAATAAATAAATCAAAAAATTTTTTTAAAAAAAAATTTAAAGATGACATATCAGAGTGAGGATTAGAACATAGGACAGATTTGGCTCAGATAATGATCCCAGGGTCCTGAGATCCAGTCCCATGTGGGGCTCCAGGGTCAGCAGGGAATCTGTCTCTCCCTTTTCCTTTGCCCCTCCCCAGGCTTATGCTCTCCTGTCCAGTTCATTCTCTATCTCGAATAAATAAATAAAATCTTTTTAAAAAGAACATAAGACAGATTACAAAGAATATGTTCTCTTCACTTTCTTCTGTATGCTTCATTCCAGAGCATGTACCGAACAGAACAAAATTGCTGTGCTGACTTCTTACTTTCTTTTATGTATTATATTGAGTAATTCTAAGCACTGGATTCATTTCAAAGTTAATAGAAAGTCCATGGCTAGACAAAATCTGAATGATTCAGAGAGAGATGAGAAACAGATCTACCCCTACTATGTCTGTGATACATATCAGTCAGAAACCATCTTATTTTTATACCATTTTATTTTTCCCCAAACGTGTTAATTTTAGGGGCTAGGATAGCTGAAGTTTGTTTTGTTTTGTTTTGTTTTTTTCCCCTGTAAGATAATGTCCATATAATTCTATTTGATGAAAAAAATGTACCAGAGGTATTGGGTTAAATAAAATACATTAATTTTATCAATGTTTTACATTTGTAAAGAACTGCCAGCAAATTTATAATTATGTATGTGGCTCACATTTTATTTGTACTCTACAATGCTGATCTAGAACAATTCTATGAGGACCATAAACAAGTTTGAAGTTTCTATTACAGTTTTTGCAAGACAAAATTATTTTTAGGAAATCACAATGACACTAAAAAAAAAAAAGCTTTTACATTTACTCTCTTGGTTACCCCTGGTAGATGCATTCAGACTTCCATAAAGAAAGCATAGACGAAGTAGTTTCTCATCTTTCCTTTTGCATTGGAAAAGTGGTTATGCCAATACCTAAAATGTAAGGATGCTATGAAGATATGCTCAGTCAGGGTAAAAATAAACATTGAAATAAAAAGGTTGTTATATAATTGAATTAGTTCACTTTCTCATAACTTCCCTAGAAAGGATGTCCTTCCTGTAGCACCTTGGCCAGCTACTGTCTGAAGGCAAAGATGACAGACAAGGGCCAGAGAAGCCCTTACTCTAAGCTCTCAGTGTAGAACAGAACTTACCAGTCATGGCAGTCTTTCCTGCTGCTCCGTGAGTTCTTCACGGAGCTCTAGAGTCCTTATGGTCCTTTCTGCAGGTGGTTGGTCCAGATCTACTAGAGGGGTCTCTCGCTCTAAAGTGCTGGTAGGGATATGTCATAAGTGAAAAGTCACTTGAAATGTTTCACTTCAATTTTGACTCAGGTGAAATTCTGGCTCCTAGGAACAGTACATGAATGGCATAATATTTGGAGAGGAAGGAAAAATGGTGGTCAGGCACAACCACATAAAGCACATGTTGATTATATGCTTTCTAGAACTTAGAAACACTCTATGTGCTGTTTTCAGATGTATCATATTCATTTATGCAAATGTTAGTGGCTTTTCATGTTTTATGTATGTTCGTGGCTTTTCATGTTTTATGTATTAGAATAAAACTGGATTTATAATACAGTAAGATGCCAAATATAATATTGTTCCCATTAAAAGACCTTATTTATGTCACAGATCAAATCATGCCATTTGAAAATTAACAGCTGTACATATGTATAACCTGAGATAACATAGACTACAAGGTGAGTGCTTGCCACCAGTAACATAAAAGACTTTGACTTGACTTTATAAGATGGTCTCTTATTAAAAACAAATAAAAACAAAATGAACATATATATATATGTTAATTTTAACTGAATTAAATTTAATTTTACTATCTTAAAGTCTAGAACCACAAGTGAGGTTATTTTTCCTTTTTATTTCATAATATTCACTCTGTTTAGCAGAATCAAAGTTTTCTTTTCTTACAAACTAGAAATTTTGTGCCTTGTTTTCTGGGGTCACTATATTTTATCTACCATCTCACCAATTATTTTCTGCATCAATAACACCCTACCTAAGTTACCTCAGAGAAGAGCCTCCAGATCAGTTCTATCCAATATAAATACTATGTTCAATATACATGTAATTACAAATTTTTCTAGTACTTACATCTTAAAAAATACAAAAAAATCAGTAATATATTTTATTTAAGCCAAAATACTGTTATTTTAACACAATCAATATAAAATTATTGGGCAATTTTGCATTCTCTTTTCATACTAAATGCTCGAAATCCACTGTGCGTTTTACATTTACATCATCTCTTAATTCAGACTAACTGTATTTAAAGTACCAGGTAGCTTACATGTGGCTAGTGGCTAAGGTTGTAGATGCCATAGGTCTAGAATACAGTTCTTTAGCTTCTGGAAAGAGGCTTTCTCTGAATCTCACAGATTCAGTGACAAAAACAGCTGCATCTAGGTAAGCAAAGATATCATGGTAGATAATGGATTTCATTCAGTAGGGGAAAGACAGAATTACCTCTCCTTTTTGTGATGAGTTAGAAATTAGCCCTGGCAACCATTATTCCAAAGAATGAGAAGGGGTTCTTCTTCCCCTAAGTTAGAGTATTCACTGGATTACTCACTTTCTCCTAGTAGAGTCATGTAAACCTTAAATTCAGATGGTGAATTATTTTCTGGGCCTTAAAGATGATAGAAGCTGCATTTGGTAGAAAATATGGTAATAAAGGAAATAATAAGGGGGGACCTTACCAGCTTATTTTTCTTTTCAAAAAATAAGCAAAAATGTTTCTCTTTTTAAAGAAACTTATTATAGCTCCTTCAACTATAGCATACTACCAGTAAGATATTGTTAAAATATACCCTACGTATTTAATTTTATTAGTCTGAACTTTGGCTCAATGTTACCTAGATTTTGAGAAAAATGAGAGAATATGAGTAAATTACAAGCAACCAAGAGAAAATCATGACAATGGCCAATTCAATAACAGCATAATCACAACATGGAACATCCAAAGCTGCTTATGTTGATGATGTGAGGATTTAAAATTAGACAGAGATCTCTTAAAACACCACTATTTATTGTTCATTTGCAATTTTCATGTAAAAACCTTTTAATCCCTGTCTGTGCCTTCCAACTTATTCTTTCTGGCTAAAACACATTATCCATTGTTTTCTCCAAAAAAGAAAAACTAAAAACTAATTTCCAGGAATCTTTGTGTATTCTCCCTTTTGCCTTTAAGGTAGAACGTTGCCTTTAACAGTGCTTTGGCTTTTGTTATACTATTCTGACTTTTCTGTTTTTTAATGTAGTGGTTATACCTTTAATTAATTTATGAGCACAACAAGAAATTAGGCTTTGGAATGCTTCTCAAAATACCTAATGAGCTCTCCTATAATGCACTATATGCACAAAGATGTTGGCAGACTGGACCTTGGGAAGATGATACCTCCATAAACCAATGTAGTTAACTCTCATATCAAAACGTTCTGGAATCTCCAAATATTGCTCAACACTTCTACCAGTCTTTTTGTGATCAGGGATTCACGTTGCCATTCTCACTGGAAATGCCTGGTGATTGTGATAGCACTGGGGTGAGGGACAGGTAGGAAGGTGAGAATTGATTTGGGAAGGGTTCAGGAAATACAAAATGTCATTTGGGGTTGTGCATTTGAATAGTAACATTGCCTGGGTCCATCACTATCAATCCAAAATTCAGTCAGCTGAGCAACAATATAGGCTCATATTTTTGCCTTCCCAAATCTTAAAAGACAAATATTTGCCTTAATGTCTCTTCACAAATGCAAATAAATTAATGTTAAAAATGATGCTTGAACTCTGATTTTGCAAATGAACATTTTAAGGCCAGACACAATAAACAAAACTACAAAGAACTTCCAATTTAACACCATAATTAGGAAACTATTTTATTGACATCTTCATCAATTATCATCCACAAATTGAAGAAGCATCAGCACCCATCATCTTCCTCAGAATTAATATCATGAAACAATTACACAAATCACAGAATAAGGAAACTATAGACTAAATTGTTTTTAGGCACTAAAACAGTTTAATCACAAACATTTCACTTTTCATACTAACCTTTCCATTTCATTGATTTGAACATATGAACCATAAAACCCCATCAGTTTCAGCTTTGATGTGGTTTTCTCTTGCAGGGTTCACAATAAGTTGAGATAAAACATTTTCCATCATTACGTTTTGCTGGTCTGCGGATGCTCTTAGGAAAAGGACGACATAACAGCATGTTCATAAAACAACTACACATGGAGCTTATGCTCCGAAGCTCAATTTCTAGGCCACAACATATGAATCTCTGTTTCCTTTGACTGACAGCTCAAGGTTCATTAATATTTCTATCTCAATCAAGTTAAAAGAGATTTATAGGTCTGAAATGCAATAGAGCTCTAAAAGTCGATAGGGGGCATGAACCAAATAAATGCATCTCTAAATCTGCTTAGTCATTTTTAGATTAAATACTTCAGTAGTGAGTAGGAAAAACAAAGGGGAAAAAACCAAAGTTTAGTGGATCCTATTACACAGCATCACACTGGGAAGTCACTGGAGAACCTAGCTTGGTGAAAAAAGCTCCAGACTCAGGAAAATAAAAATCCTAAGGAGCAGGAGAGGTAAATACAGTATTTTGCACATTGTATTTACTAAGACATCACAGAATATTAACCACAAAATAGTAAGAATTTAATAAAACTGGTCTATAACTAAAATAGATTAATATTATAAAATTTTAAGATGGAGCTTCGAAAATATTTTTTAAATAAATTTTGAGGCACCTTAACTAAAATTAAAATGATAAAATACATAACAACATAAATATTTAAACTGATATTTCATTCTAGTTTAAACAGAAAGTATATTTTCTTAACTCTAAGATGACTTAAAGTAAAAAAAAAAATGAAGGCCATTTTCATTGTCTACTCTAAATATTTTATATATCAATTTATCTTTGAAATATCCAATGATAATAATCTGGTCAAATAAAAATTTATCAATGTATTAATTATTCACTAATACTATGGACAGTGTCAATAAACTATAGTTATATTCTCTTACAATATGTGTGTGGTATTACAACTTATTACTGGTAACAAAAACCATCTTTAATACATATGTCATAAAATCTTTAAATAAAAGAAGAAATTGGATATGCAAATTCCATTCAAATATTTTAAGTATTAATTCTGGAGGCCATTCCTCGTAAACAAAGGGACCATAGCAAAACTGTATTTTATAGATTGGAAATCAGATAACTCCATCAGCAAACAAAATTGTGGAATATGTATAATAATACAAATTAAATGCAGTACTCTAAAACCTTGTGTTCAATTGGTAACATGACCAGATATCCAGAGATCTCTTGAGAAAACCGTGTGCCATATGTTTTGAATGCTGAAGCTTGAAGAATTAGTTTGAAGTTTTCGCCTTCTTTTTGCCACTTCCCCATCCACCACTGAGTTGTATGGGATAGTCACGGAATGATATACGTTCTTTCTTAGAAGGTCTTGTATTTGTTATCACGGGTGCAAATATTCCCTTAACTGAAAAACCTAGACAGTGATATTAAATGGACACATTCACTTAACTTGATTCAAGTAGAATTACATTTTAAAGTAAGAAATATATTTGTCAACAACACACATTTTAGAACTATATGGTGAATTTTTTTTAAAAAGCATACTGAGTTTCCTTATTGTTTGCAAAATTATCAAAGTTTGGTATAAAATACATTTTGTTCAAATAAAAGGAAATGATTGAAAAAAATAGATATGTTTTCTTCTACCTACAAATCAAAACTGGTATCTCAAGACTGAGATTATATATCTTCCTAGTTTTAGATATCTAAATTTGTTTATATTTTAATAGTTTAAATTTTTATCACTGTGCTTTCATAAATGAGTATGTTATGATTAGTTTTAGAAATAGTTCTTTTGAATTAAGGACTTCTTCAGAAAAAAGAATTCTTGGTAAAACAGAAAACACATTATATCTAGAATCTAAAGATAGTCATGGGTTCTAACCTGGCTGCATAAAACCCAGTTCTGTGACTCCGAACAGGTTACAACCTTTCTAAGCCTTAGTTTTATAAGTGAAGAAAACAATCTGTGCATTGCACAGTTTATTGTGAAGGGTACTGACTTTCTGGTTATATTGCAATTGTGGTAAGACCTATGAGAGTGCTTTGTAAACAGGTGCTATAAAATGGAAGAAATTGTTATAGTCAACAATTTAGAACTTATCCAGAAAAAAATATATAAAAAATTGTTAGAGTCTAAATAAATAGTTGTTGAAAGAATAGGATGGTGGATTAAGAATGTTTTACTCAACAAGATCCCAAGATGCCATATTAAAAATGCTAATAAAGAATTATGATCATCTGCTTTAAATCTCCTGAGGATTAAACAAGCACAGGGCTGGGTGTGTGGGGAAAGGGTTTGAAAAGCAGCAGAGTGAGGAATTTCAGAGCTCCTATAGTACTGTCTTGAGGCAAAGCTTCAAACCACATTACTTTCCATTGCGATGCTATTGTGCTTTAAATAAGTTTAGGAGGGGAAATATATAATTTTTTTTTTAAATTACTGCTTTTCCAACTAAAACTTAAAATATTTTTTAAAAATGTCTAAATAGAAAGGTTGGGAAACATTAGATCATTTGTGGAAATTTGCCTTAATTTCAAATTTGGTGCAGCATGATGGTAAATATTGATTGTAAAACCCATTTTATATTTAAAAAGCCCTTTTAAAACTGTACTTCTTTGAAGGTATGTGCTATGGTGAGTGCTGTGAATCGTGTTAAGGCTGATGATTCACAGATCTGTACCTCTGGGGTAAATATGTTAATTAAAAAAAACACTATACTTCTTTTTGGATTTTTATACTAAAACTGTGAAAACAAAGGCAAGGTAGTTAATGCACTTCTATAAAGGTAGCATATTTTATTTTTAGTCTACAAAAAGAATATAGTGAAAGGCAGGGGAAAAAGCTATCGACTTAAGAGGGGGTATGCTAGACAGAGAGTAATATCTAGGGATCCAGGCTCAACTCTGTAATGGAGTTAGAGATAGAACATAGCTCAGAAGTTTAGAGACTTTCATAGCTGGCACTTACAGGCAGTCAAAGACAGAGGGATGAAGACTATGTCAGGTAAACTTGGCTTCCAAGTGCTGGCCAGAGTTAGCCTGCATGAAGCTACTCCCTGTAATCAGGCAGAGTACTTTGCAAAACCGCGTGAACTCTTTCAAGCAACAGGAATATTACTAATTCAGAAAAGCAAGAATTTCCATTTTTTAAAGAATTTCCTAATGATAAAATAGTGGCCTAAAAAAATGTAAGAAAGTCTCCTAAAAACTTATCATCTTTCTACCTGCTATTACAGATGGAAAATGTATTTTTTCCCCAAATAACAGAATGGAAAGTCTTCTTGTTCTATTTTGGAAAACAAGAACAGTAAAAGCAAACCCTCACGTTGCCCCAGCAGTAAAAATTCTTTAATGAATAAACTCTTTCCTGGGTAGTAAGTATGTATGCAGCAGAACACATGATTTGGGGAGAAAGCTGAGGTTGAAGACCTCAGGGAGGTCTGAGAACTGAAGAGCTACTGGGACACATTTAGACCTCAGGTATATTTATTTTAGACAAAAACAAAAAAAGTAAGCAGATTTCTACAAATGGCTGACACAAATGTTTTCTTCCAATAAAGAAAGCTAAATCAAGTTCCTTGCAAGCATTAACCAAGATAATATGTACAAGTATGCACTTTAAAATATAATCCAATCATATAGTTCATTATTGGTTAATATTTTCTATGAAAGTTATCTTAATAGTATAAAGATGTATTATTTAATGCCTTTACTCTTAATATAAGCTTTTTATCAAAGATGGCAAATAATATGTAAGGAGGGAGACACTTTCTGTACAAAGTATTGGAATATTTATAATTTCATATACTTCTAAAATAATTATATCAAAATGAAATAAATTGAATTGCATTAAAACATGGCTTTTACCAAATCCTCATTCTTAACAGTGTTTCTGCATTCTAAAGGATTTTTCATTTGGCTACAAATTTACTGTATGGTACAAGTTTTCTTCCTATTATTGCTCTGCTGTCTCTGTTATTTTGAAGCTGTTGATGAGTCTTCAAGCCTTTTTGTACTTTTCTACAATGTAACCCTATATTTAAAGGGCATTTAAAGGGCAGCTTATAAATTTTTCATTGTTTCTTGTACCCCCTTCAGCAAATAATTTATCACATACATATTGTGTGATATTTTAAAACACTTGTATAGTAATTTTGAAGTATATTTTCAGTGGAATGAAAATGCTATAGGAAATTAGTCTTTAAAATTACATAAATACTTATGCATACATATAATTTTAAAAAATACATTTTGATGAGATTAAAAGCTTTCATTTTATTTTTTTTGTTACTTGTACAAAAATAATTTGGGCAGTAATCAATATAGCTTATTCTCGCATTGCATTTAGTGAGACGCTTTGTGTTGTCATATAAATTCTTGAACCACCAAATACATGGAACATAAATCAAGGAGTAAAACAACACGTTTATAAAGGAACCACATATTGGCATTTATTGTAAAGCTATTATTACCTTGTCCTGTAACTACTCTAGAAATGGAAAAAAAGAAAATAAAGAAGCAATTTAATACAGTCAATGTATAATCATTCTAAAATTACTTACCCCCATGAAAATACAATAGCGAGAGAATCTTTCCTCAAAAAATTGACATTAGAGCTAGACCTACGGATGGGCTCCTGGAATAAAAAAAATGACTAAAGGACTTTTACAGTTTTTGTCTCTTTCCTGCAACATTATTGTTATAGATTTTATGTTTCTTTAACAACAGTCTGCTGCATATTTGCAGGTGATCATACAAATTATCCAATCCATTTCTTACATATATGCTGAAAGTATGTCTTGATAAGTATACTCTATCTTCCAATAAGTCACTTCTTTGCCACATAATCTGTGTTCTGCTAAAGATTTGTTCTGGTCCTTTAAAATTTTTTTTTGGTTAAATCCTTGGTTCTTTAACAAATGTCAAGGTCTATATATGCTGTGTTTTGATAAGTAATTTAATATGTAAAATGCTTTGAATGACTCTTCTGGTATGTATAAAAAAAACTTCGTTAAACCGGTCAAAATAGAAATTTCATGATGTATAGTAATACGTCATTGGATTTTCATCAATACACCCAACACTGTGTATCTGGATATAGAAATCCTTTCAAAGTCCTTCCCATATTGTACTGCTTAACAGCAGATACAGCACAAGTAAAGCATGGAGAAAAAAAAATTCAGCATTTTAATGAAAGTGACCAGAACAAATTTTTAGCAGCAAAGCGTTTACATCACTTTAAGTGCTATGAATGAG
Source organism: Enhydra lutris kenyoni (assembly GCF_002288905.1). Lineage (NCBI taxonomy): Eukaryota > Metazoa > Chordata > Mammalia > Carnivora > Mustelidae > Enhydra > Enhydra lutris. Next base: position 17,388,077 of record NW_019154091.1, read on the forward strand.
TTACACTGGGTAAGTTTGAGGTTGAAGTAGTTATCACAGTGTTCAAATAACAGAGGCTTCTTAAGGTCATTGCTATGTCCAACCTTGAATTATAATGACCACTTACAGTCAACTTCAGTTAGTTTAAAGTCTAATGCTGAAAATGAAAACAAAACAAATAACAAGTTTTCTGTATTATATTCAGATTTCCTCAATAAATCATGGTGATTTTGCTTGTCTCTCAAATTGTTTTCAAGCTTTTTCAGTGACTATAATTTTTTTCTATAACTTATAAAACTATTAATAAAATTTCTGTTTCTCAGTATTTCAATTGGACAATGACATTTACAATTATTCATCTTACCCAATATTTAAGTGACACATATGTCACAAAGAAAATCAGTTAGGTCTGGTACATTTGATAGAAAATAACCACAGTATTTGTTATTATTGGTAAAAATCATGATGCCTACTATTTCTAAATCAGACACATATAATTTGCCTTGGCTACATGTATTTATTGAAAAACAGTACTTAATGAGCATAGAAGCTAGTACATATCAAATAGAGTGAGGAATTTTATTTTAATAGATACTGTACAGATTTTTACTTTTGTATTTTGCCTATTTCTTAATTTTATATTAGCTATGCTTCATATTTGATCTAGAATTTTTAAGGCCTCCTTATTGTATGCACTGTCTGCCAGGTTTTACTATTTGTAACACACTATTGTGTTGATTTCTTCTTGAAGATACCTTGTGGCTGTCTCTATACAGACAAAGATGGATAAAATGTGGTGCTAAAAATATTGTCTTATTTCTATAACTTCTGTGGTTCTCATACTAATATTGTTCAATATTATTTTTTTTCTAGAGGAATGTTTTTGAGTGATTTATTTTTGGTTGTAAAATACAAATAGATATTGTGATTTTTTTTTCAGAACTGGGTTTGCTTTCTGACATGTGGCCTTTAAATTAACTAAAACTCTTCTTTCCATTGTAACTATTCTATGTAACTTTGATTAATGCAATTTTATGGCTTCCTACTACACTAGTAGATACTTATTGAGTGTTTAAATTTCTAAACTGACTAGGAAATAAAAATTGTAACTCATTGAGGACTTAACAATCTAAAAGCTACCCAGCTATCCATTTTCTACTGCACACTGTTTCTTCTAAAAATCAGATCATATGTCCCTTATCATATTAACAAGGGACATATGATTGGACATATGACAAGGGACAAATTGACTCTTGTCAATTCAGGTAAGGTCTATTCCCATCTCCTTTAATAGTTTTTTTTTTTTATTGTTCTTTTCAGGACTCTATTCAATTTTATTATATTTACAACCAAGTGTCCATGGTTCTTTGTAATTAAAGAACAATGGCATAAATGAAGCTAATAATTGAGAGTAATTTCTACCCTTAATTGATATGTATACTCCTTTGAAATAACCTAGTTCTTATGTAACACTGTATTTTAATTTCTAATAATCTTGTCTTACCCCCCACTTTTTCATGTTAATTAATTTAGCCAAAGTAAACTTTTAGCAAGAATATGCATTTTAGGGGTGCCTGGGGGCCTCAGTGGGTTACAACCTCTGTCTTTGGCTCCGGTCATGATCTCAGTGTCCTGGGATTGAGTCCTGCATCAGGCTCTCTGCTTGGTGGGAAGCCTGCTTCCTCCTCTCTCTTTCTGCCTGCCTCTCTGCCTACTTGTGATCTCCGTCAAATAAATAAAATCTTTTTAAAAAATGCATTTTAAGTAAATCTTCAAATGTTTATCAGTAAGCAGTTATCCTTTGGAATTTAAACATTTAAAACCTAAATCAGATTTTTGAGATCACTTGGGGTCTTTGAAAGCTTTAATTTAAAATCTTCATTTTAGGGGCACCCGGGTGGCTCAAACGGTTAAGTGTCCAACTCCTGATTTTGGCTCAGATCATAATCTCAGGGTCCTGGGATCCAGCCCCACCTAGGGCTTGGCACTCAGCAGGGAGTCTGCTTGGATTCTCTCCCTCTCCCTCTGCCCTTCCACCCTGCCCCCTTACAGAGCTCTCTCACTCTCTCTCAAATAAATAAATAAATCTTAAAGTTGTCCTTTTATTTACACAGTCATTCAACATGTCTTTATTTAGTGCCCACTTTATAGCACACACTGTTCTCTTCTGTCTTACGGTGGACCTTCCCTGTCAATTTTCTTCCATGTGCCAAATCATGTTAGTAACTATCACACTGTAGCTGCTTTCCATTTTACTCTGTTCTAATAATTTCATCTTTACAGTCCTCATATGGAACTTGTATAAAACAAATACTTATTTCCACATTCCCAGATAGTGAAGACTTGTGGATAGATTTCCCAAAAACTTTTCATGGAAACTTTCATTATCCCTTTTCATGCTTATTAATTCTTAGCAGGGAGACATTTGGCAACAATAAACATCACTAGCCTGAGGATTTATTGTATTATGGCACTTCAGTTTCATTCATTTGACAAATGCATTTCACATTTGACCATACCCATTTATTTACTCACCAATTTAGCTAGTGTAAGAAATTGGTTTGAAAGCAACAACAATAACAACCCCCCCCCAAATTCAGAGTATCACAGTTTATTTTAAAAAAGGAAATGAACATGAAGGAAAAGCACAAGAACTAGAATACTATAGTTAGAAACATGATGCTTTAATCTAATATCAATAGAGCATACATGGATCCTGTCCTAAAAAATATTAAAAATGTATTTTTTTATTTGTTTTTTTACAACAAATAAATGTAATTGACATATGGACAACTAGTTTTCTCACACAAGTAGAGTTGAAATTTGTCATTCTCTGGATAATGTCAGATGCTGGTGAAACTACTGTTTTAGATCTGTAAACACTGTTCTGTGGTTACTAACTGTGTAACTGTGGAATCATTGTTGACTGTTTCATTAAATTGTCTTAGGTTTGGAAATACTCAGTATTAAGCTGTTGAAGGACATTAAATCAACAGTTATTTATTATGTGCCTACTTTGTACCAGACTTTTAATACATATGTATTAGATGATCACCAACCATGTAAATATGGTCTTGGTATAATTGAGTTTAATTATCTAGTTCAGGTTGTGGGAATGTTTTAAGAGTTAAAGTGTTGAAGTGTTTGATTAATTGTCAAAGTTCAGGAACAACAACAAAAAAAAGACCTATCAAATTTGTATTTTTAAGGCTTCTGTCAAAAAACTTGAAACCAAGAAAAGTCAGAGTTAATGGTTTAAGCAATAATAAAAAGGGCCTTAAAATTTACAACTTTACATCGTTAGAGACCAACTCTTGCTGAACAAAAATTTTTAAAAATTCTATGTGATACAGCTCTAGCTTTTTTATTGACATATTACTTTAAAGCAAACACTTCAGATTTAAAAAAAAGAAGAAGAAGATAAGCAAAGCCAGATTTCGTATATAGAACCAAAAAAGTTCAACTTGGTCATAATTGTTTATAAAGTCTTATCTTCACCTTCTTTTTATCTGGAAAATATATATCATCTGTAGTGGGATGGAAGTTTGAATAATTTAAATGGACAATATGACAGTTTTTAGTTCTTTTACAATGAATTTTTGCAATAATCAGCATAGACAGTGGTATCATGGAATTATTTTATTAGAAGATTTTGTAGATAGAACACTATCACTTATGCCATTTTGTATAGCAGATAATTAAAAGTGCATATATTTAACAGCTCTTTATTATGCATTTAGCCTAACAAAATTTTTTGCTTGAGCACAGTTATATTACTTTTTCTTCTCAAAATTATTATGAGTATTAGGTAGCCAATGTGAGATGCATATCTGTTTTTTTATGCCTTGGAATGGAAAGAACTGTCCATTACCTGGAAATAAGGCCTATGAAACTAAAAATGAATAAAATGTATCAATGAAAAACAATATGGTCTTCAATTTTTGTAAGTGAGGAAATATAAGAGAAAGATATTTCTATAGGTGTATCCATATCTATGCCCGCCTATATTTTTATATGATTTCATAAACCCTAACATGCTTTTTAAATTTAAGAATTACTGAAAGTTTTTTTTCAGACTTTCTTACCCTTTACTTATGCTACTGTCTCTCTGTTTACCCCTCAAGGCATTGTAGATGAGTTGTTACCAGAAGTTTTGAAGTTGTTCAAAGAATACTCCCATATTTGAGTTGATTTTGGCTTTACATGAACACATATGTTAATAAAGTAATATTAATGAGTAGTGTCTCCTTTGAACTTAGCAAAATTTGATATGGAATACAAGAGACTACATGTTTTTTTTTCAAGATAGTATATGAAGAAATATATCAGAATGACGTAACTATCTAGATTTTTTTAAAGGCCAGGTACAAGTAAAACCAACGTGCTAATTAATGGACAATTGAACCAAAACTCAATTTATTCTTTTTATGTATAGTTTCAGCTTATGCTGAAAAAAATACAAATATGTACATGATTAAATGTAACTTTTACTCACCTTTGACTGCTCTATGTGACAGAATATAAGTTATATGTAAAACATTTCTAGACATCCAGTGAGAAAATCCACTGATTTGTAAATTTAAGTGACACAATGTAAAGGATCAGTAGGAAGTAGCAGAGCTGTCAAAGACGTCAAAATGCTAATTAGAGAAGAAGATGTGGTATATACTACAATGGAATATTACTCAGCCATAAAAAAGAATGAAACCTTGCCATTTGCAATGATGTGGATGGAGCTAGAGAGTATTATGCTAAGTGAAATAAGTCAGTCAGAGAAAGACAAATACCACATGATTTTATTCATATGTGGAATTTAACCTACATTTTTTAAAACATTTGCTATATTAAGTATAATTCTAAGGTAGAGAGGCTGACCTGCATTTTTTAAAAGTTTAGAATTTTGATATTTAATTTGAATTAAATTAAATTTGAAATTATACCTATAAAATAGCATCCTACCTAATATATATTAAGTACTCAATAAATGTTCATTGACTAAGACTGCCACAAATCACTTCCAAGGTACAATTCATTCAAAGTTAAAATAAAATATTATTAATATTAACCTCATCTTCAAAAACAGAACCCTTAAAAAAAGATACTGCCTCTCTTTCCTTCTAGTTCTGGACTATAAATATACTAGAGTTATCTTCAAAACATACTTCAGAAGGGACTATAGCCCTGGTTCTCTCATATTCTGCATGAAAACAATCAGATTTAAAAGCAAGGCCACCCTTCACAAAGTCTTATAAATGAAAAAACTGAAATTTTTCCTATAAAGGACAGCTGCCTAACATGTTATTCCTTTGTTTTTCCTATCATAACATTTTACATTGGTACAAAACATCATAGATTTTATTAATTACTTTCAGGATAACCTATTCATTAAATTATCTTGTAGCTGTATGTCTATACCTAGTTTCCTCTTTAGTGTCTTCAATATTAAATTTACAAACAACTTCTTCCTAAAAAGTAAACATCTAGCTAAGGATTAAGCTAAAGATCATTTCCAAGTACACCCTATGAAATGCTGACTGGGTCCTTATTAGGAATTTTTTTTTGTCTTTTCTCACATTAATAAAAAAAGGTAGTAGGACATCAAGATACCCACTACTAAGTATTTATAGCACAATATCCTTAAGCCAAATTTTTACAATAGGCATGTTGAGTTTCAGAATCCCTTCTAGCTTTTTAAGATTCAACTTGACTTTATGAAATAGCTGTCATTTCTTATAAATGATGGGGTTTTCTGATCTTTTTTGGAAAACATTCAAAGGAAAACATTTTTTTCCCATCTCAGTTGAGTATACTTAGCTAAACTAATAGAGACAATTTGAAAACATTTGAAATCAGTGTCATAAATATTATGGTGTGGAGAAAATTTTCAGTTACAAACATGATTTTCATACTATAAAATACCAGAAATAATAGCTTTTGTTGTTTTTTAATTGGGAAATTGTCACAAAGTTTTATCATTCTATTTGTGGAATTATGGAATTCTAAAGCTATCAGGACTCTTGGGTCTCCTTTATATTTGTTTTTTCTTTTTCCATCTTTTTTCACGTGAGGGCAAAAATAAATAAGAATATATTTGTCTAATTTTTCATGATATTTTCTAAATGGACAAACAGAACCTGAAATATCTCATCCAAGCTCACAAAAACAAAAGTGTGAGAAATGGAATTCAGATTCAGATCTGGCCTACTCGAAATTTCTTTCCTTTATTTCAGGCTGCCTTTTACCTACTAGATTTACAAAGGAGTTATAAAGGATTTAACTAAGGTCACAATCTGGTAAGGAGCCATGACAGGATTAGAAGTCTGTTTCCCTGTCTCTTAACATATACTCTTATCAATGCCACACTCTCTCTCACTGTGTTTAAAAATGCAACTGGCAGGGGCGACTGGGTGGCTCAGTGGGTTAAAGCCTCTGCCTTCGAGCCCCGCATCGGGCTCTCTGCTCAGCAGGGAGCCTGCTTCCCTCTCTCTCTCTCTGCCTGCTTTCGATCTCTGTCTGTCAAATAAATAAATAAAATCTTTAAAAAAAATGCAACTGGCATATTAATTATTTTTTACTCTGGACTTCATCCTTCTAGTTTAGCAAGGGCTATGCTACACTTTATTAAAGTCATTCCTGGGATGCCTGGGTGGCTCTGTCGGTTAAGTGTCAGACTCTTGGTTTCTACTCTGCTTGTGATCTCATGGGTGGTGAGATGGAGTCCCACATGGGGCTCTGCCCCTTAGCAGGGAGTCTGATTCAAGATTCTCTCCCTCTGTCCCTCCCCCATGGTCTCTTTCTCTCTGTCTCTCTCTCTCACAAATAAATAAAAAATCTTAAAAAAAAATAAAGTCATTCCTTAGTTAATTATTTTCCCTAGTTAATGACATAGTTTTACAGGCTGGAAGTAGCCTCTAAAATTTAGCAGAAAGCAAAAAAGAATGATGGAATGACATTCTCTTAACAATTTGAGGTCTTCTTATGCTTTTCCTCAATTCTTCTCAATTGTGAAAATTTTTTACAATTTTCCTCACCCAAGCATATTTCCCAGCCTAAGATGCCATGAGTAAAATAATACTAGGCCTTAATTTGGTCCAAGTTATGATTGTTTTGAAGAGAAGAACAGTGAGTCCAATTTACTTTTGTAAAGATGTTTTATATATATATAAAATATATAAAATTCACATAATTATATATGATACATTTGCATATATAAATATATGTGTACATATATAATTATATATAATAATTTATATCCTATAATTAATAAAATATAGATAATTCATATACCTATATAAGTTATTATACTCAGCAAGTAGTAATTTAGTGCATGCATATATGTCTGTTATCAATTTATAAGCAATAATTATACTTTTCATTATGTTTTGTGATAAAAGAATTTAAGCATTTCTCCTTTAAAGTGAGAAAAAATGTTACGCTTTCTCAATAGAGGGTGCTGAAGGAACACTGCTAGAAGAAGGGTTTTGTAATTTCTGGCATAGATGGGGATGGAGTTGGCCTTGTGGGTTCAGGACCTCTGATGCAGCCTTCCTGAGCCACTGTCCCAGAACATGATTCCTCTACAAGCCCCCAGCTTCATCTGAGCAATAATCTGCATGCTATCCTCTCCACAGGGAAATCAAAGGGAAACCACCTTCTGCCTTATCAGAACCATTCTCCTTGCATGCCTATGCTACCAATTGCTCATTACTTACTCCCCCTCCTCTATTCCAGAGAATTGCCTATTGTTTGCCCAGTAACTCCAGACCAGCTTTGGTCTAGCCAAACCAGGGGACTTGTCTGCAATCTGGTGGCTGAACCACACCTTCTCCAAGGAAGTCTGAACCCCTTCCAAGTTTGTCCTTCCTTGGGTGCTCTCCCTCAGCCCTAGGGTACCATATATTTCTTTATATTTCATAGCCGAAATGGATAATACTTCAGTACAGATAATAAGACTTAAACTTTCCCTGTTTAAATTACTGTATGATAGCTGTCTTCTGATTGGACCCAGACTGTTACAGCATATGTTTATATAAATCATAAACTCCATGAAGGCCAGATACACTGTTGTTGCTCAGCATTCTCTCACCTGTGTGATGCACTGAGACTTCAAGAGTACTCATAAATATTTTTGATTGAACATATGACAGGATTTTCTTCAAGTCAGTTGGATCCATGGGAATCTGAATCTCACGATCGGTTGTTTGAAAGACTTACTTGCAAGAGAACCCTTAGTGTTTGGATAGATTGTACATACCAGGATTCTGGACAGATCAGGTGCTCTTAGAAGCTTTGACAGATACTGTTGAGGTCTATCAAACAGTTAATCTTTTACTCTCCTTCTTTGTCAGAACAGCCTGCCTCTCACTATGGAGTAGTAAAATGTCAAATACTCTCTTCCTAGCACTTATCTGGCATTTCCTGCTTCACAGTGAAGCGTATTCATTCATTCATTCAGTCAGTCAGTCATCCATCCATTAATTCATTCATTACATACATATTACAGGGCTTGCATGCCAGGGAGCTGTTCTAGGTACCTAGGATTCTACATTAAATTCCCTGCCCTCCGGGAACACACATGCTAGCAGGGGAGAAGGAGAATAAACAATAAACATAAAAAAATCAGTATGATACTGCTGTGGTCAATAAAATCTTAAAGGAAGTCTGATTAGTACTACTGAGAGAGATTTTCGTCCCCGCAAGGGAACAAGCCCTTCAAAATTCTACTTTACTTTCAAGCTTACCTGAAACTAGGTTTCATCTTTAATTAAATCTTAGTTTGCGTTACTTCAGTGTATACAAGCTCTGGTCCAGACATACTATTCAATGTTCAACAAACATATATTCATATTTTATCCATTGCTTTTGTTAAGATGGCTTTCTTCTACTTCTTTCCTTACTTACATCCCAAATGTCATTCCAGGTACAAATCAAATATTTTTCCTCTGAGAAGCCTTTCTCATGCACTTTAACTACATTAGCTGCTTCGCTTGTAAAATAAATACATTTTTCCATACTCAGAAAACTAAGTACCATATTAAAAGGCATTATATTCAAGAGAATTTAGATATACTTAAAGAAAAAATTGACTTTGGGCTAATTATGCACAATTACAGGAGTACTGTAGATTCTCAATCCCTAGCTAACTCTGGAAATGGATTACGTCCTAGAACATGCAGAAATTATTGGGAGGAGGCAACCGGGAACCTAAACTAGGTATATAGTGAGCAGTGATCATTTAGTAAATGTGTAAGAACTACATTAATTATGTTCTATTGTTACAGTTAAGCTATTATATGTTAGTGCATGGAAGAAAGATAGCACTGGCTTTGGAATAAGAAAACATAGGTTCAAGTTGTGGCTTTTCCTTGCTAAATTTTTTGGGCCAAAGGCAGAGTAAATAAACTCTGAGTCTTATTTATATTAGCTGTCAAAGAAAAATAATTAGTATAAATAAGAAAAGCTCATTAAAATAAATGTGTAAAGCTATAAATTGTTATAGCAGTAAAATTATTATTATTATTATTATTATTATTATTATTATGCATCCTTTAAGTATCAAATGGAAAAATTAGTTGAGAAAACCAAAGTCATTTAAGGAAATCAAATATTTTGTCTAAATATTGTCTAAATGAGGAACTTATTTGCATACTCATTTTGTAAATGGTATTTTAAAAATAAGAATGTGACCTCTTCTAACTTTTAGATTAGAATGCCATATAGCAGAAGACTGTCTTGGCCTTTTATAAGAAAGGAGAAAGACCTAAAAGAAAAGGAAGAGAACTTAGGAAGTTCTCTAAGACAGTTTTGCTTGAGATGACTGGAGTGATGCTGAAAGTATGCTGTTCTGGTGTTATCTGACACACAGAGAAGGCAGACAATTCTACTTTAAAGTTATTTAAAATTATGCAACAGCAACATAAAACATACAACAAAAATAATATAAACAAGTACTTATTATATTCTAGGCAATATATCACATACTTTATATTTTTACTCATTTCTTCCTCACCCAAACTCAATGAGATAGACATTATTATCCATTTTCCCGAGTTAACTTGTTCTTAGAGTTAAGGTCACACAACTTATGTGTGATAAAGGAACTGAGAGTTTAAACCTGACTTTATCTGATTCTACAGAATACCTGATACAAATATTATAACAGTAGAAAAAGAGAAATATCTAGAAAAGTTCAAAGGTCAAAAGAGTTTTATGGCTGCAGTCCATAAACTACTCTCTAGATTTGGCTTGGAAAGCTAAAAGAAATACTTTAGTTTTAATAAGGTGACAAATTTTTTAAGAGAGAGAAAAAGCTGGAGGAAAAAGAGCTTTCAAAATACCAAAGCTGTACAGGGTTGGCCCAGGGCCATGGAGGCCTAGGAACCAAGGACATTGATGGTTAAAGTTTTCTGTGGATAATAGGCTCCCCAAAGTTCTTTAGTTAAGTAACTATTAAGAGTAGGTTTCTTATAAGGTGAGCTAGTTAGGCCATGCACTGCGATACTAGTGACTTTAATATCTTACTTCAAATTATTCTTCTTTATGTCTGTGTGTAAGTGGCAATTATAAAGACTTTTAAGTACTGTTTTGTGCCAGATATTGTTTTAAATGCTCAACATTTTAACCCAACAACAACTCCTCAAGGTAGGTATAGTACTTGTCTTAGCATTCCTGTTTTAAGGATGAGGAAATTGTCATGGTGCAAGTTCAAACAAACTGATGTCAGGGCCCACACTTTACCATTATATTATATAGATGTGGTGATAAACTAGTAACTATAATAATTCAGTAAGTGGTATTTTATTCATAATCATTCTTTTATTGGATAAAAACTCTATTTTTCTAAAATGGTTTATCTTAAAATGTCACTTAGTGAGCAGATTTAATGATTAGTAGTGTTTGTTATAATGTCATTTAGTGACAACCAGTTGGAATCAGTGAGGATAGCCATATTACAGTTCCTTAGAGAATGTGTTGTTGAATCACTACATTGTATGTCTGAAACTAACATAAAACTGTATGGTAACTATACTAGAATTAAAATTTAAAAAGAAAATAAGACTATTTAAAAAATTAACTCCATATAATCTTGTATTCTCTAAAATCTATAATTTGATGTCACGTAAGTGAAAGATAAAGCTTGTACATTTTAGCATGGTTGCTGATTTATTGAGCTATTGATATTTTAATAGTCAGATGATACATTATATATAGAAACTTTGATATTCTGTAATGTGACAAGGCAAGTCCTTTGTTTTGTACACTGCTCCAAAATGATATGAGTTCATAATATATAATTCTTAAAATGGAAATAACATTATTCATTATTATGCGTAACACAGTTTGATTACTTCTGAATGTAATATATATTTTGAAAGTTGATATAATTAACAAATTATATTAATAATGCAAAAATTTTATATTAGATCAATAATTAGTGAATAAACCTAAAACATAAAATGTTTCTTTCTTAACCATATTGACTAGAACAAACTTTTGTGATCAGATTCTATAATCAAGTAAAGAAAATTCAAACATTCTAAGAACTTTGAAGCTTGGAAATATTTTTAAATTAGATATATTAAAATCATTATTTCAAGACCAAATTAAAATTTATCAAAATCACCTTGTATATATTAATGGATTTAAATGACTAGACTCTAATAATGCCACATGTCTGGATAAAAAGTGAAAGACAATCATTTTTAAGTTTTCATTTACCTGTAGAGCACCAATTCGGATAATTTGAATTTCTCACACTGAATCAAGTATTAACTTTGTGGGGTGTCTGGGTGGCTCAATTGGTTAAATGTCTGCCTTTGGCTTGGGTCATGATCCCAGGGTCCTAGGATCAAGCCCCACCTCAGGCTCCCTGCTCAGTGGGGAGCCTGCTTCTCCCTCTCCTGGCCCCTGCCCCTGGTTGTGCTCTGTCTCTCTCTCTCTGTCAAATAAATAAATAGAATCTCAAAAAAAAAAAAAAAAAAGTAAATGAGTAATAACATTTTTTCAAAAAAAACCTTAATACTTATAGCAAAGTGTAAGTTAATATGTGGACTTTTGAGGTTCACTATACTTTGGAGAAAGTTAAAAAAAAATATGATAGCAAATAAAACATCTTTTATACTAATATACCAAAACATTTTAGCAGATATTTCAAAACCTCTAGGGTATATGAAGAGTTTGAAAAAATTAGACTCTATTACCACAAGATACAAGTATTTTCAAATGTTTATTTTTTTTCAGAGTTAATAACCGCAATGCAATTCTTACTGAAATCATATTAAAGATAATAGATGTGTGTGACAAGTTGACAAGTGTAAAAAGTCATCATTAATAAATATAAACTGCCATCTACTCAGCAGAAATAGTATTTAAAGCAGGGTTTTGACAGTGTAGTATTCGTGTCTAAAATCTGCTATTTTAAAAGTTTCCTTTAAAAGTTAAGGTTACCTACAATTAAATCGATGAAAAAAGGCCAAAATACACTAGTTTGATATATAAATCCAATCCAATTTACATTAGCCAAAAAGTTCCTTTAGAATTAAATGATCATATGATTCAATACAATTCATGGCTGGTAAGAGAGTAGAACACTGAGTTACAGAATATAATTTTAAAAAATTGATGCTGTTAGTTTTACAAATAATTTAATTTGGTTTATATCAAAAGAAGACATTTAAAGAAAAAAAATTCAAACACACACTTTGAGGCAGTTCTGGTTGCTGGCATCCTACCCCTTATCTATAAAAGAATGCTGTTGGCATTATGTTCCATCAATTCGTTTGTGATTTCTAAATTAATTCTGAAGGAAACCACAACTTACTTGAAGATCCCGCTGAGTGTCTGTGTGCCTGATTTTTTTTCTCTCTCTTCACAGACAAAGCACTTCCACTGGTCATGGAAAAAAGGTCTAAATCCGTGTCTTCTCTGCTTACAAGTCTTGCCTGGGAGCAATGGGAGAGAATGTATACAATCATGAAACAAAATATGGCATTTTCTGAATGCAGCTCACATTACCCCAAATAAACAAACAGGCTCTGTCAAACAACCTTCTTCAAAATGATACCACAATCCTTTAGTGCTGCCCAGGCAGAACAAATGCACTATGTCAAAGCATTTTTTGCAAATAAGAGCCGATTTTAAAATTGAGGTTTGCGATTTGAGTGTGTACAACAAAAGAAAATCTTTTAGTACAGCAATTTTGATGAAAATCAATCTTAAAGGCAATTGGTGAAACTTTAAACAGCTTAACATCATTTATTTACCAAAAATATTATTTAACTCTTAATTGAATGTTAGAAATGTCATATTGGATTATTTTTTGCAAAATTTATATTTTACCAGTGACAAGTATTAGTCTTCTCAACAATATTCCTCAAAGGGCCTTTCATCTCATGTTTATATACTACAAAGTCACAAAAGATCTCTACCTTCTCATTAAAACCATTTTTAATATAAAATATTATACATTAAGTGTAATTTAAGGGTGATTATAAATATAAAGAAAATTCAAGATATATTATTTTAAGAACATAGGATTAAATAATTGATCACATCTAAAATTACTATTTGAACTACCTGGGACTGAACTTAACAGTTGAAGAATCACTTCTTGCTTATAAAATATTATTTTACTTAATGTTTAATATCATTAAGTACCAATTTATCAGGATTCAACCCTGAAGTAAGGGAAAATGTCATGATGGAAAACGAAGCAGCCTCAAAATAACTGGGATTTAACCCAAACCACAGGATGCTTGAAATCCTGTGAGAAAACACTGTCCTAATGTTCGATGTGAGGAGAATTTAAGTAGGGCAAAATAAAGCCATAAAACCATCACTGTACTTAAAAAGCTATCCCCATATGATGGGCTACAAAATCCCATGAAAACAGAATCTAAAAATCATTCTTTTTCAAATTCAGATCTTTGCCCTTCTCCTTTACGTTCCCCTTCCCAAATTCTTCTCACTGTAACAAGCATGGACTTCTCATTGTTAAGTAAGCAAGTTGGCTATTGCTGAATTCAGAATAGAAACCATTTTATGTCAGTCGTTTGTTTGTTTGTTTGTTTGTCAGTCACTTTTTGATGTACCCGGCTAAGCGATACAATTGTATTGTCAAAAGACCTCAGTAGAAAACTTTTAAAAATGAAATAAAAAACAGTTGGCTTCCACTTTATACTTGTGATTGGTATGAAAAATATACATTTTCTTTCTGAACTTTATTTCAATTAGTGTACAAAAGCACATATCTATTATTTCTATTACAATAGCTCCATCAATACTAAGACTTAATAAGAGCCAGTCAAGAATAAGGGGGATATAACAAAGTGATACTACAGTTTTGGTGAGATCAGTTACAAAACAATGAAAAACAAGGTAACAACACAGGGACCCTCCTGCTAGCTAAAGAGGCTTTAACTACAAGACTCAAGGTTTGAAAATCAATAAAACTACTGTGAACATTTGTGTGCAGGTTTGTGAGTGAACCTAAGTTTATTTCTCTAAGAAAAATGGCCAAGAGCCGAATTGTTGAGTCATATAAGTGTATATTTAACTTTATAAGAAATTGACGGGTTTTTTTCAAGTGGCTGTACCATTCTCAGCAAATGTATATTTGTCAGCACTTGGTACAGTATTTTATTTTAATCACTCTAATAGGTGTATAGTGATATTATATCGTGGCATTAACAATTTTCCTAGTGATTCATAATATTTAACATCTTTTCATATGCTTATTTCTATATGGATAGTCTCTTTGTTCATTTTGTTCATTTTCTAATTTCACTATCCAATTTAGATTTTTTACAGATGGCTACTGTGATGATTAATTTTCTGTGTTGACTTGATTGGGCCACAGGATACGGAGATATTTGGTTAAACATTATTTCTGGGTGTGTTTTCTAGGGTGTTTCTGATGAAATTAGCATGTGAATCTGCAAACTAAGTATACCAGATTGCCCTCTCAGGCATCATCTAACCCACTGAGGGCCTAAATAGAACAAAAATGGAGGAAGGGAGAATTCACCGTCTCTGCTTGACACATGAAGCTGGAACATAGGTCTTCTGTTTTAAGACTGGAACATACGCAATCGGCACTTCTGGTTTTCAGGTCTTCAGAGCTGGACTGGATCTTACGCTATCAGCTGTCTTGATTATCAGGCATTTAGACTTAGACTAGAACCTAAACCATTGGTTCTCCTGGTTCTCAGGCCTTCAAGTCAGACTGGAGCTACACCACCAGGGTAGCTCCAGGATCTCCAGGATCTCCTGGGTCTCCAGCTTACAAATCATGGGACTTCTTAGCCTCCATAATCAAATGAGCCAATTCCTTATAATAAATAGTACATAATTTCTTATAATAAATACATAAATCTATCTATAAAATCTCTTTATATATATGTATATACATCTCTCCCTCTCCCCCCCCCACTCTCTCTCTCTCTCTCTCAATTCTATAGATAGATAGACCAAAGGGCCAATGGTGTAAGTTTCAGGCCAAGTCTGAACATCTTGAAATCAGGTAATATGACTCTTCTTTGTTGTTTTTCAAGGTTGCACTGGCTATTATAAATTCTGTTTACATATACAAAGAGATTTTGTATAAGATTTTATATATTAGATATAGATAAATACAGTTATAGATATCCCGCTGATTCTGTTTCTCCAGTGACCCCAGCCTAATATAACTAGCAAGTGATTCCTTTGTACCTCTTTCCAGTAATTTATCCTCAGAAGCAACAACTGTTCTGATTTCTTTTACCACAGAGAAGTTAGTTTTTTCTCTCTTGAACTTAACATAAATCCAATCATACAGTATTTTCACTCACTCTATTGTTTTTGATATTCACTTAAGTTGCTGTATGTAGCGGGAGTTCATTTCTTTCCATTTCTGAGTAAGTATGCCATTGTAAGAATATACTACAGTTTATCCATTCTGCTGTTGATAAACATTTATGTTGTTTGCATTTTTTTGTTTTTATCAATAGAACTGCTATGTAATTTTCATATAGATTTTTATGAAGACATGTGTTTTCATTTCCTTTCAGTAAACATCTAGGAGTAGAATTAATGGGTCATAGAGTAGGAGTATCTATAACTTTATAAAGTGCCTATTTTCCTAAATGGTTTTATCATTTTTCACTACACCAGTAATGCATGAGAATTCTAGTTATTCCATATCTTTGCCCACATTTGTGCTTTCTGGCTTTTAACTATTAACAGTTCTAGTGTTGTGTAGTAGTGTTTCATTTTTGTTTTAATTTAAATTAGTGTGCTTATTAACCATTCAATTATCTTCCTTTGTGAAGTCTCTCAAAGCTTCATCATTTTTAAATAACTTGAAGTATTTGTCTTTACATTGTTGATTTGTGGGAGTTTTTTCTACATATTCTGGATACAAGACCTTTATTAGATGAGTATATGTGGGGAAGATGTTTGTATGCAGAGGGCTGTGGAGGACAGAGAGAGGGAGGGAGGGAGAGAGAGAGAGAGAGAGAGAAAGAGGAGAAAAAGAAAATACAAATTTTTCCCCCAGGATGTTATTTGACTTTCATTTCTTTTTATTTTCTGAATTATGACTAAGTACAATTACTTTAAATCTGAAGTACAATTTACCTTTTTTGATTTATGCTTTTTTGCGTTCTATTTAAAAAAATCTTTGCCTTCCCCAGGTTTTTGAAAATATCTTTTCTTGGAGAAAGTTTAGAATTTTAGCAGTTACATTTAGGCCCATAATTCATCTCAAATTCATTTTTAGGATGCAACGTAGGAATCAAGATTCACTTTTTTCCATGTATACAGTTGCCCAGCACTATTTGTTAAGAAAAAAAATTATTCTTTTCCTCTTTTGTTTTAGTACCTTTAAGGAGAATGACCTAACCTTATAAGTGTGGTATTTTCTGTACTCTCTATTATGTTCCGTTAATTCATTTTTCTATCTTTTTGCACATAACATATAGTTTTGGTTACTGACTGGGGCTTTATAGTAAATCTTGAGATCAGGTAGTGTGAGTCGTTTTTTTCAAGATTATATTGACTATTCTAGATCTTTTGCATTTCCATACACATTTTAAAATGCCTGGGTGGCTCAGTGGGTTAAAGCCTCTGCCTTCGGACTCAGGTCATGATCCCAGGGACCTGGGATCGAGCCCCACATCGGGCTCTCTGCTCAGCGGAGAGCCTGCTTCCCCTCTCTCTCTCTTTCTGCCTCTCTCCCTACTTGTGATCTCTGCCTGTCAAATAAATAAATAAAATCTTTAAAATAAAATAAAATAAAATAAAATTTGTCCATTTCTGCTAAAATGCTTTCTAAGGGTCTATTGAATTTATAGATCATTGAGAACTGGCATCTTACAATTTGAGTCTTTATACTCATGAGTATGATATATCTCTTTGATTTATTTATTTTTCTAATTTTAATTTTTTTAAAGATTTTATTTATTTGTTTGACAGAGAGACACACAGGAAGAGAGCGAACACAAGCAGAGAGAATGGGAGAGGGAGAAGCAGTCTTCCCGCTGAGCAGGGAGCTCAGATGAGGGGCTAGATCCCAGAACCCTGGAATCATGACCTGAGCCGAAGGCATTTGCTTAAGGACTGAACCACCTGGGAACCCCTCTTTGATTTTTTTAAAGCAATATTTGATAGTTATCATTATAGGAGCCTTGCACAACTTAATGTTCACATAATCCTTAAATATTTTAATTTTTTTACATTGAAGTGAATAGAATATTTTTAATTAAAGTTTGTTGCTAATACATAATAGGGTGTACAAAGTCCTCTTTTAATTAATTATGACACATTTCTTTCCATAATGACTGTACCAGCTTTTACTTTGGCCATACATCAGTGTTTCCACATTATTGATAGCACTTTGCATTACCCAGTTTTCTGATTTTTTCCGTTCTGATGAGGATAGTCACACAACTTCTTAGTTTTAATTTTTATTTCTCTGGTCATATAACTGAGCATCTCTTTACATTCACTTATGCATTAATCATAAACCCTGTAAACTGTCTATGTATGTTTTTTCTATTGTATTTATATTTCTTTTTCATTAGGTTACCTGACTTTATATTATTTATTTGCAGAAATTGTTTCTATATCCTGATTTTAAGCTATTGTTAGCTTTAGGCACTGAAAATAATTTGTTCATGTCTGTAATCCATCTGTTAACCTTTTCTATAAAATTCTTCATAGGAAGTAATATCTAATTTAAAACAGTCAAGTCAATCAAAAAAATTTTGCAATATAACTTGTATCTTTTAAGAGAGTATTTCTTTACTGTGAATTTGCAAATATATTCTCAATTATTTTATTTGATCAATTTTATAACTTTACTTTTCACACTTGAGTCTCCAAATCTTTTAAATTCCATTTGATTATTATAGTGTGTATGGGTTATATACAGCCCTGCTTTTCAACACGAGTTTGCTGAATTCTATTTACCAATTTGACCTTTCCCACCTTTGTTATATACCATATTCCAATATAGTCAC
This sequence comes from Enhydra lutris kenyoni, assembly GCF_002288905.1. NCBI lineage: Eukaryota > Metazoa > Chordata > Mammalia > Carnivora > Mustelidae > Enhydra > Enhydra lutris. The sequence goes on from NW_019154091.1 coordinate 17,406,553, forward strand.
AGGTCTATTTCCAAACTAACTATTAATATCCATTGGTCTATTTATCTGTACCACAAAGTTTAGTTTTATACTGTCTTTATATCTTATGATTCAAGTTGGCTCTTCTTTTTCAAAGTTGACTTATATAATATTGTGTTCTTATTCATCAATACACATTTTACAATGAGATTTTTCAGTTTCCTAAAAAAGAAGCTATAATTTTGGTTCAAATTAGTTTTACTTTATAGATTTATTTGGAGACAGTTAACACATTTTATATGCTAAGTTGTATCTATGAACAATAAACTTAATGAATATTGTGGATATTATCATATGCCACTCAGATCACTTTAAACAACTGAGTCAGATTCTCCCAGCGGCTGAAAAGTATGGCTCTTAGCTGAATTATCTCTCTGAAAACTGTCCTTAGCTAAAGATGGCTGTCTTGCCCAAACCATACCCTCTCCTGAGGAGATGCAAGAGAATAGGAGCCCGATCCTCTTGCCTCAAGCTGGGACAGCTTAGAAGGGCCTTCACACCACTGGAGCTCACTTCCTCTCCTGCAACTCTATTGAATTTTACCTTTTCCCTCTGCTCAATTATGCTTCTTTCACCCCTCAAAGGAGTTGTTTCTGAATGCCTTCTCCAATAAATGTTCTGCACTCAAGTACAAGAATCTCAGAATATGTTTCCTGGAGAACCTGAACCAGGACTGTCTTCTACAGAAAAATCCTGGAGTTTTGGGTGATAAAGTTAATCAGCAATACAATTATATGGCTCTGTGGCATGTCTTCTGATAATATATTTGGAAATAAGTAAAATGATATCTTATTTTCATTTTTCTTACTCCTGTCTGCCACACAAAATACTTTGATCTTAGACAGAGATGTTATTTATTAGCTTCTTTAAAACCCAGAATTTGAATGTTTTATTATATCTTATTCTTACTCTTGAAGGTTACTGGAGAGTATTCTGGATAATATTTATATCTATCTCTGTTATTAAGAAGTGACTCCACTCTTTTTTGGTATGCATTGTTTCTGCTATAATGTCAGCTGTCAATATAATTATTATTCCTTTATAGATAATCTTTCAATTCACTGTGTCTCTCTTTTATGATGTCCAGTCCATAGTTTATTTCAATGGTAATATTTTATATAGATAGAATTTTTTTTAAGATTTTATGTATTTATTTGAAAGAGAATGAGTGAGAGAGAGCATGAGAGAGGAGAAGGTCAGAGGGAGAAACAGACTCCCCAAGGAGCTGGGAGCCCAATGAAGACTCGATCCTGGAAGTCCGGGATCATGACCTGAGCTGAAGGCAGTCGCTCAACCAACTGAGCCACCCAGGCACCCTAGATAGAATTTTTAGTAGGCTTATTAACATATTCATAATTGTTTTAATTAAAATTTGATCATTTTTGTTTCATGATTTTCTATCCTTTTATTATGGGTGTTTTCCTTATGTCTTGGAGGAAAAGTGGCAGCAGTTGCAGATTTTTTTCTTTAATTTTACTTTTAGTTATGGCCTGGTCCCAAATGTGCAATTATCTGCCTCCAGTTTCCCAACACATTCCCACGACTCTGCAAGATATCTATTTTGGGCATTCAATTAGTCCAGTATCCTTTTGACATAAGTCTTTAATCCCTTCTCCTACCTCCATTTACATGAAAATAGAAACAAACAAAAAACTTATTTCTGTTCTACTATCATTTACTTTGTTTTTGTATTCACCTATATCTCTTCAATATCAAAAAAGCATTTATCATTGCTATGTCATTGTCATATATTTGAATATAGTATAATACAATGGGATACAGAAGAAGGAGATTAATGGCAAAGCATTAATCTCATAGAACCATCTTTTTTTTTTTTTTAAGTAGGCTCCATGGCCAGCATAGAGCCCATTGTGGGGCTTGAACTCATCACCTGAGATCAAGGCCTGAGCTGAGAGCACAAGCAGGATGCTTAACCAACTGAGCCACCCAGGCACCCCTCTCATAGAACCACTTCAATTAGAAATCTACCCAGTCTGTTTGCATTCATTTTTAGAAGTATAATCATTTCAATGTTAATATCAGTTTCTTTATCCTGGCATTCCTTGGGACTTTTATATTCCCCATTCTTGCTCCAAAGTGACAACTCAATACTCTGTGTGCAATTGTTAGTAATATGCATGGTGTTCATTGCTTGAAATATCAATTTTCCTAGGGCAATCTACATGCCACTCTGCCAGATGAGCCTGTATTAAAATGCAAGGAAATATTTGTTTAATGATTATTTCAAACTTGTGCATAGGTTCTACAAATATTTTTATAAACACATTAATTTTAGCTATTGCCCTAATTTTGCTCCTTTTCAGGAAAATTCCTTGAATGAATTGTTCATGAGAATTATGAATATAACTGCTCTGGGTACCATCATACTAGATGTATTAGAAAGTGTATTATTATCTTTTTATGCTAAATTCTACTTGGCAAGCTAAATTAAAATCAGTTTCTTGGTGAACGTAGAATCTGAGCAAGGAGTATTAATTGGTTGATATAAAGGGAAGGTGTCATAAAGTTAGGGTCACCTGAGGCATCCATTTTCAACTGCTAAGGAGGCCGTACACTTCTATCATTGGTTAGATCTTCTCTGGAAATTTCCAGAAACACACTTGTTTTGTGGGCTCTATTTCTCTAGACTCCACACTGGCCATTCTTCTTCTGTTAACATAGTCTTCCTTCTAATAGCCTATAGTACAATTGACTTTAACAATATACATACAGTTATATTGTCTAGAGTTTTACATTCTGGTCACCACGTTTAGAACTTGGTTGTTCCTAAAGCTTCAGTAATTTACACTTTATTACTTAGAGTGGTTGAGTTTACAATTGTTAATTTTTATCTGCTTTGATTTTCTAAGTTGTGAGAGTGTATTTCTCTCAGTATCCTACTCTTAAAATATTCAAGTAAATAAGTTCATTATGCAATTCCTGTTCAGAGTCATGTTATTTTAAATATGGTAGCAAGTTAATATTTTTAAATCTACCATATAGAATCAATATTTTAAAGTAACAGCAGATTTTAAAGTTATATGACAAATCAAGAAAACATGTTATTATTACAGGTTATTATTTTAATGTATAGTATTTTGAGATTACCCCAAAAAGATTGAGTTGTGATATTTTCATAATTTACACTAATTATGGACATATTTTAAAGTGTCAGTTACTGAGGATGACCATATACAACATTTTTCTGTAACTTTAAGCATATTTCTTACCACAAGCTGAACTCTTCCACCATTAAGTACATCTGGATCTAACTCAGGCAAGAAATGATTGCTGCAGAGTGAGAAAAACAAAGATTATATTATTATATAAATGTAGAAGAAGAATATGAAAGAAATGCCCACCAAAAAGTTTGGGAGAAATTAGTAATCTAAAAAAAAAAAAAAAAAAAAAAAAAAAAAAAAAAAAAAAGAAAAAAAAAAAAGAAATTAGTAATCTATAAAATGGAAGTAATAGTTTTATTAAATATATAAAATAAATATACTAAAGTATAGGCAAAGATATATACCAATTTCCATGTTTTCATTTGTTTATAGTTCTAAGGATATCATCTTATGAATTACACTAAAATGATTTATACCAACATAAAAGAAATTGTGCTTGTATTAATTGGAGTACTTAGTAAAATAAAAGTTCCCAAATGCTGATTGCTTTACTCCTACTTTCTTTTCTCACAATTAAATAATACAAAATAATCCAGATTATAAAATGTTGTTTTAATTTCACCTTCAAGTCTTCACTTCCTTTTCCATATTTTTAAAGGAATTACATGGATGGAATTGACCACATATGAAAGTCTCAATTTATATATATATTATAAAAAGAAATTTCATTTTTTACATATTTAACCTGCTTCTAAATTAAGTTTTAACCTTCATAATTGTTGTATTTTGTTAGTCGTTTAAATAGTTATTACATTATATCATATGTATTGGAGATTATATTCTATAGAATGCCTGGAAACATTCCAAAGCATTATCTACATTTAGATTCAATATTGATTTATATATTTAGTTAGTATTTATAATAGCACTTCTTTATTTTCTTACTTTATTTTTATTTTTTATTATTTTATGGATATATATAGATAAAATGAAAGTTTTGAAAAATTATGCCAAAAATATTATTATTTCTAGACTTTTATTTCCCTAAAACTTTGGTTCAGTGGTTATGCATATATATTATACCACATTATGCTGATTTTTAGCTTTAATGCATTTTTAGCATTATGCATTATACCACATTGCTGTGGGCTGAATTTTGTTTCGTCAGAATTGATATGCTAAAGTCCTAACTCTCAATACCTCATAATGTGATGTATTTGGAGATAGAGCCATAAAAGAGATAATTAAAGTAAAATAAGGTCATATGGGTAGGCTCTAATCCAATATAACTAGTGTCCTTATAAGAAGAGGAGATTAAAACATAGAAAACAGAGATGGAAGGATGATTGTGTGAGGGCACAGTGAGAAGGTGGCCCTCTGCAAACCATGAAGACAGACCTCCAAAGAACCAAACTTGCTAACTCCATCTTGAACTTATACCCTCCAAAACTGTGAGAAAATAAAACTCTGTTATTTAAGCCACACAGTCTATGGTATTTTGTTATGTGGTAGCAAACTAATACGTACATTAATGTAACAAAAATTAATTGATTACCTATTATGTTCATGTTTCCTTGTTTGTTTCTAAGGGATATAAACATTTGACATCCTCAACCTTGTGATCGTACCTCTACCTTGTGAGATAGATAAGATACTACCACCTCACTATAAAGGAGTGGAAACTGAAGCATGGAGACATCACTGGAAATTAGTTACATGACTAGTAAAGTGGAAGCACAGTGTTGAATTATAAATTTAACTGTCAAATGTAAATGATAGAAATGACACAAAACAAAATATAACCTCCCATACATACTATATTTATAAACAGTTTATTGATACCACACATTTTACTTTATAAAATAGAATCATTTGTGTGTTTCATCTGTTGGTTTTAAGCATTACAGAAACAGAACTCTGAAACATTTTAAGGTGAAAAATATAAAGAGTGATTAAATCTATTCCAAAGAAGAGGCCTTTTATAACCTGGCAATGGGTGTATTGGCCTTTGGCTATAAAGTCATGTTTGTTTTAGCACAATTAACCTAGGTTTCATTTTTCAAGGTATGTTTGCAATACAAAAATCTAATTTAAAGGAAATGACCTCACCATTTCATATTTCTCGAATTAGTTGTTTCATGAATCCCAACCTGTGTGTGAAGCCATTGGTATGTGTATTCTTTACTCCTTTCTAATTTTTCATTCGGAGAGGCATCCTTGTAGATAAGTTCTTCTTTCTTACCTGGGGAAAAATATGGAAATTCTATTTGTTATTTAAAAGAGATCAAATTTTGGCTAAGTAGATCAGTCTAGGCAAACAATTTCATCAAAAGAAAAACAAACTAATTCATGGGAGCATAATCATCTGTAAGAAAAATGTCTGTCACTTACAGATTAAGTAATTTTCCTGCTTGAGTTTCAAAATCACCTATTTTTAAAAATAAAGACAATGGTTCAATGTAGCCAACATCTTTCAGGACTTGCTTTTTTTTTAGCTTTTAAATTAAAAATTCAAAGAATTATTCTTGGTAGATAGTAAAATTCTAGTATAAAAAGAATATCTGTCCACTATGATGTCTTTTGAGGCTTATTTTAAAGTCTAGTTCTTGCACTAACCTTGTATGTATATAGAATTCATAAATTTTATTGAGGGTATTTGAAACAGAGTTTTAATTTTGTATATAAAACTAAGCTTGGTTTGTGTAAGCTAATACAATATTTTAAGCGAGGAATATAATTATATAAAGTTTAGGGAACCTGTGCTTATGCCAGAGTAGCCATTTAAGAAAGGAGGTAAGGAAGCATAATATAAATGGATATGGAAAATATGCAAGGGGAGAAATTATATAAGGTAAGAATATAAGGTAACAACTATATAAGAGTAAAGAAAAAGAAAAAGAAAAAAGAAAATTAAAAATCCAACCCTTGTATTTATATGTAAAATTTATACATTTGTGTCATTTAAAAAAAATCTGTAGATGTTCTGCTATGACAATGCCATGCTTTTCAGAATTACACCAAAAACCTGCTGTTTTAGAGCCTTCCTTCATGGACTAGATCTCATTTGGAGGCATTTTCGTGTTTAGAAACTTATTAGCTTGGTAGGATTGACTGGTAGTATACCAGAGATAGGCCCCTCTTGAAAACTAATGCATGGTAATCAAACTAACAAGAATCCTATAATTTAAGACCTAATATTTTATATGTTAATTTATTAATTCTTTCACTATAGATCTTTGTACACCGCATACCTTCAAGTTGTTTGGAAAACAAATGAAGTATGGTGCAAGGCCTGCTTCGAATGCTTGGTGCATGTGCCACACGCAGTCATACATATACGTACAAGGTTAGCATTTGTCATTCTGAACATGCCAGGGGTGCTACCTCTACCATGTAGATTTTTTCCTTAAAAATTGTTGCTGAAATTAGTAAAATGACTCTAGTTTAGAGATATTGTAGCCAATTCTTAGAAAAGATAAAAATCAGCATGTTTTTTCTCTAGACTCCGTGTTACTTAGCAAAGTTAACTTGCTGTTGCTTCTCATGCCACCTTATGTTTCTAAGATGGCCATATCCTTTGTATCCTAAGCTTAAGCCAATCCCTCCATACCTGCTATATTGAAGGAACAATTACTTCATATGCAAAGGCTGACCATTGAATCCATGAGCAGACACCATTCTGATAAGTGGCCATATAGGTATACAGAAACTATAAGAGAATCCAACAGAGGGAAACTTTGGCATTGTCACTTCCCATTACTGCACAGCATTAAGTCTTTTCCCTGGTGAAGTCCCAGCCTTTTACCCCCCCGCCCCCATCTTGGTTGACCAGACCAAATGTTGGACCCATAAGTGCCGTGACAGAAAAAACTGAGTGGCCACTGATAATCAACTGAGCCTATAGCTAGAAACTTAACTACTCTTGATAAGGAGAGAATCCTTTTGTAACGATTTTACTCTCTGATAACACTCCGTAAACCTTAAGTGGTTTTACATCAGAGTTCCAGCTAAGGTTCTAAAAAACAATCCCTGAGTAAAGATGAGAGATTTCACTGTAAGGATCCAGTTCATATTAACCATTTTCACCCTAAGGCATAGATTGGTAGATTGGCGTGTGCTCAAGTGTAATAACAGAACAAGCACATTGGTGAAGTTGGCTGGATGTACTTGAAGATACTGTAATTTACATACTGAAGAAATTGATTCCATTTTGGCTAAACCATTTCAGGATTACTCCTGTCTTTGAGAAGAGGAAAATAAGATTAACTCTTTTAAACTTGTAGAAGAAGTTCTGTTTTTAGCATCTCACATAGGAAGAATAATGGCAATTTGGATTACTTAATGGGTGCTTGTCATTACTCAGGCTGTCCAGTAAAATCTTTCAGTTGTAGAAGAGGCACCATTTTACCTGCAGAACTCAAACCGCTTTACTTCCTGTCTTTTCCTACTTTTCTGAGTCTTGCTTCATGAATTTCTGGAATCATAACAGAAGGAAAAAGGTCTTTCCTTTGATTCCTGCTGTTAGCCTAGTTACTGCTGTCTACATTTGCTCCTTTTCTTCAAAACAAAAATTTGAGTAATTTTATTTAAACAAATTGTTAAACTTTTCTTTATAAAATGAATACATTCTTATTACAGATAATTTAGAAAATGCAGAAAATTAAAAAGTCAAAAAGAAAAAAAAGGAAAGAAATTCCACAAAAATCCCACTATCCAAAGATAATCACTGAATAATATTTTTAAGGCATTTACTCGTAGTTCTTTAATAGATTTTTTGGGTTTTGTTTACATAAAATTATATGTATTCTAGGCATTCTATTTTTCTATTAGTATATATCAAATGTATTCTATGTAATGGAAATCTCATCCTAAACATAATATTAGTGGTTATACACTATGATGTACCAGCCTGTTACATGATAGGTTTCTAATTATTTAATTGATCTGTTTTTCAGGTGGAATTAAAGATAACATCTCTAGGGGCACCTGGGTGGCTCAGTGGGTTAAGCCTCTGCCTTCCACTCAGGTCATGATCTCAGGGTCCCGGGATTGAGTCCCACATCAGGCTCTCCGCTTGGCAGGGAGCCTGCTTCCTCCTTTTTCTTTCTCTGCTTGCCTCTCTGCCTACTTGTGATCTCTCTCTGTCAAATAAATAAAATCTTAAAAAAAAAAAAGATAACATCTCTAAAACTAGAAATATTTTGAGAAACTTGATATAATCTATATGGTCAAATAGTTGTAAAAGCTTTCACCAATTTACCATAGATTATATGAGATTACTCATTTCACTGAGTCCTTGGTGAACACTGGGATGTTAAATATTTTAAAGTTCTCAATAATATGACACAAATATTGTCCAATGTGGCCTTAATCTATACACTTTTTACTGCTAGTGAGATTGAATGTTATTCCACGATTACTTATTAATTATAAATCAAATAATGTAAAATACTTTCTTATTCACCCCAGTTCCTAGCATTTCCATTTCCGTTTTTAACTGACCATTCATAATCCTTTATCTATTATCACTGGTGCAAATATTTTCTTTTGCCTATTGTTTGATTTCAGTTCTTATTGTAGTTTCAAAAGGAGCAACTTTCTCTCTAGGCATACAAATTTATTGCTAAATATCTTCTAAACTACAAGTCATTTTCCCCTAGGTTCATATCTCCCATTCAATAAACTCATAAAATAAGATATAAGTTTTCAGGGACAAATTCTGCACTCTTTTAAAACTTCCCCTTTCACACTAAAAGCTATTGGTTAACAAAATTCTTTTAAGAGACGTCTACTCCTTGTTTCTACTTCTTCACTTTCCAAATCCACCTTAATTTAATCCAATTGAAATTGTCCTTACTAAGAACTGTCTGAATCTAACAAACACAATTATTTCATCTTAATTGACCTCTCTGCTGACTTCAACTACATGGGTCATTTCTTTTGTCTTAAAACTCTCAAGTTTCCCTTTCATGCTTCTTTATAGATTCCTTTAGATGTGTTCCTCATTCTACAAGTATCCAGGACCCTCACCCCCACCCCACTCTTTGCCTGGCACTGTGCTGACTTCTGATGATAGTCAGCCAGATAGACATTGTGTATTACCTGATGGGACTGGCAGCCCAGAGGACTAAATATCACCAGCCTCTATTTTATTCCTATTCTCATATCCAGCTGAACTTCAGAATCACAACTTGTTTTTAACCATCATAATTCTACTAAGTATATTTTGCCTCCTGAATTCCCAAGTCATCCAGACCAGGTATTCTGGAGTCAACCTTGGCTGCTCACTCCCTACAGTACCAACATCTAATCAGAAACTAGATCTAGTCTACCTGCTGGGTATGTTGCTAATAACTGGCTCCTCCTTTCCATCCCCACTATCCACTTTATTTCAGGCTCCATTTTGAAAGGAGTGAACAGGCTTCTTTGTGGTGATGTAAGTGCAAAGGTACCTTTCTCACCTATCACAGTGGAAGAAGCACAATTTCTTCTAAACACAGTGCTTTTAACTCTGCTCTGAATCTCAACCTTTTTATAGAATCTAGGATCTCTTATCCATCAGTACTTTCTTTTCCTCTGTATTTCTAGTACCTGTCAAAATGGCTTTTAGCTTCCCCTTTCGCTACTCTTCTCTCTCCTTCCCTAATCAGATAAACTTCTTGAAATGGTAGACAAAGACCAGTTTCTGTTGACTTATTACAATTCATGCTTCAGCTCATTGCAAGATGCCTCCTTCTTCACACCATTTCACTGGAACTGTTCACACTAAGATCATTAGTATTGCCAAATCTTTGGGACTTTTTGAAGTTATTATCTTACTGACTCCTCTTTAATATTATTATGCATTGTTGTCCACCCCTTCCTTCTTAAAAGTCTTATTTCTTTTGGATTTTGTTTCATTGCACTCTCCTTGGTTTTTTATTGTGTTGTGTTTTTTGTTTGTTTGTTTGTTTGTTTGTTTGTTTTCACACCTTTTGTCTAAACCTGTCTCCTTCAAGGGCTCCTTTTCCCTTGCTATCCCTTCTCATCTCATGATTCTTTTCTAGGGTTCAAACCTGGCTTCATTTACTCTTAGGCTATCCTTTTCCTGTATGATATTCATTCAATTTCTTCAATCACTTCCATTATTTCCTTTTGAAATACATATCCATCCAAAGCTTTGCCACTTAGATATCCCACAGGTAATTTAAACTGAGCTTTTAAAAAAGCTGAACTCATGTATTATCCTACCTTTTCCAAGGTCCCATAATGCTACCACCATTGTCAATGTGTAAGTCAGAAACCAGAGTCTTGTATGAACCAGTATTCATCCTCACCCTACAACTGCATACTTTACCTCCTAAATTCTTTTCAATCTCATATTTCCTGGATTTCTCTTATCACTAATTTATGTCAGACAACCATCATTTTTTCTGAATTACTGTAAGAGCCCTCTCACTGTTTTTTTGTTTTTTGTTTTTGGTGTGTTTTTGTTTTTGTTTTCCTTTGGTCTTGTTTCCATGTATATATCTCCATACTGCAAATGACCTTGCTAAAATACAAATCTAATTACACTGCTTCATACGTTAAACTCCAGATCTCCATTGCCTCTGGATAATGTTCATTTTTTTGTAACAACTTCAGACACATTTGTTAGGTTCTTGCCTCAGACACTCAGATATGTTAGAATTACTCAAAATGGTCTCTTCTGCCTATAGGCTTATGCTTCAGATTACTCACTTTTGCCAATGGTGTTTTTTTTTTCTTCATATCTTCATGACATGACAGTTTGGAAATTATGTTCTTTGTGTTAAGTCCTTGATCTCCCAACACTGCATTCCTTACTCAAATTAAGTTGCAGATGCCCTCTAAAAGTTCCTATAGAGACTCCGTAATAGCATTTATTACATTATATTTTATTTTCCTATTCATGTGTCAGTTTTGCCTAGTATAAATAAGCTCTTTAAGGGGTATAAGTAGGATAGTGTTCAAAAATATTTGTGAAATAATGGAATAATTGTCATAATTGGTTAATGGTCTGTCAGTGTCCTGACAAATGTAGAGCTAGAATTTAGATTTTTAGTGTGCAGACAGACCTGTGCATTATGGAGGGTAATACATTCCTATTTATAACTAACTTAATCATTATAATAGAAACTTCAGCTCTGAAAGTCAGAACTAGTTTGGGATAAAAACTGACAACCAAGGATGGCAAATTAAAACAACAACAACAACAAAACTACTCCATCATATAAGGCTACTTTATAAAATGTCCACAGTGTACACAATCCTAGAGGAAAGCAGTTCAGCTTTAAGAAGTTCACTAAAAGAGATGAAGTTTCTTTTGAAATTAATGGAAATATTATTCTTTTCTTCATGAAAAACAAAATAAGTGTTCATTAAACCCATATGCTTCAAATAAATGTTTTCTAAAATTTCAGTATAGCATAAATATCCTACACAGAGGGAGATTAAGATTCAATTATCATTTGGGACATACACAAAAAGCTAATTATTTATATTTTAAATACATATGGCAATTTTCCCATGACTATTTTCTTTTCCCTTAATGGCCTTTCTTAGTAATATAATAAAAACGTATTCTTGTTTCACAGATAGAAATGAGTTTATCTTTTTACCAAAAGCTTTTGGAGGACATAGTTGCATGATGAGCAAAATGCTATGTGCAATGGAAATATTATTGGTAACTTTGATAAATGGCTGATTCTATGTATCTCATGCTGGAAACACTAAAAATATGTTTCCTTATTAAAGTATAAGCAGTCTGTACATGTTTATTAAAAGAAGTTATTGCATCATACCTCACAAAGCACAAATAAAATTGGAGTTTGGCATAAATGTTACACTAACAGAATTTTAAATTCATTAACATCTGTATAAATACTTGTTGATAGGGTGTTTATGGCTTCTTCCTTAACCAATCCAATCTGTTGCTGGAAAGTTGATGGCATTGGCATGGAACCAGTAACTCTCTAAGATCCATTTGTGTGTGACAAGCTACATTCCTATTCTTTTAAAATATATCTAAATATATATGTAATTGATCATTAAGGAAAATGACTTCATGAATAAAGAAGATTGTTGTTGCAAAACTTTAAAAACAGAAATTTTGGGAATAGAGCCAAAGCTGTATGTAAGGGTCAAAGGCTAAATGCAGCACTAATCACTCCTTTACATATTTCATTATATTTTATGGTAGAGAGGCTTAAAAAAAAAGTACTAGAATGAAAAATACTTGCTAGTTTCTGACATTTAGATTAATTCTCAAAATTTGTCAATTTGGGGGTTGGGTGATACATAAATTATATGAATGACCTTTAGGAAAGCAAAGGAGAAGTTAGTTAGTTACTAAATTGTCCTTTAAAATCTATAGATTTTGCAGATACTTAAATAGAGCAATTCGATAATACTGAAAATTGTGACTCCCTCTGGAATAACAGAAACATTCTTTCACAAAGTTGATGTAGTTGTGTGTTTTAACCAATTATAACAAGCCTTTTGTATTCAACTTGCATATAATTCTACTTGAAAGGATACGCTTTGCCATTTGTATTGGCCAGTTGAATCGAATCTCCTCACTATCTTTACAGTGGAGCACCATATACTACATAAAGAGTGGTTCCTTAATTTCTTCTGAGAGAGCCACATAAGTCAAGAAAATTGCGGGTTGTTAAAGTGATATAGTCATACGTATAGTCATATTAATGCATAATGTGTCTCCATGTTTACTGTTAACCAAGACCAGGACTAGGGTAAGTCAAGTGGGGGCAAATGAAATATTTTACTTTGGGCATAAAATTTAAGGGGGTGACAAGAATCTCAGGAATCAAGGTAAATAATATTTAATGTAATATTTTAAAATAAAAATTAATGCAAAAATCCATGATAAACAAAATGTAAATGTTTTAAATGACAGGATCAGTAACACTGCTATACCAAGCTGTATTGGAACCTGAGATTAAAAGGAAAAATCTATGATACTCATCCTTCACTGTCATGACATTGGCAGATTTACCCATTTCTAAGTTATAATAAGTGTTAATAGAATATTGCTTTTAGAACTACCTGGTAGCCATTGTCTAAGATTGCTTTCTGTATTTCTGATGAATCTAGCACACCACTTAGTTTTTCACTAGAAAAGCCTCTAAAATTGTGACATATGAGAAGTTAATTCTAGGATAAATCAATTCAGCCTGTATTGGAGAGTCTATACTTTAGTCATTTATTTGCCTAACATCTATCTTGCACACAATAAGTTGGTGTTTTCACTTACTAACTGTGCAAAGTTGAGCAAATTATCTACCTTCTCTCTGCCTCAGTTTTTTTCTCCTAAAATGTGTATGATAAAATAAAGAAACAGAACACATATCATACCTGACATGTATTAAGGATCTAATAACTCTAGCAATTTTGCTATTTTTTAAGTTAAATGAACCTGATTATACATCGCCTTAATGCTATTTCAGTTGCCATGGGCCAAGACTTAGCTATCCTAGAGGTGAGACTATCTGTAAGAGTCTCTAAATCCAGGACAAGATCAAGGTTCCAGGGAGTCACTGGAAGGATCCCAGGATTAACCACAAAACTAGACAGAACAATTTTCTGGGGGAGTCCAGGAAGTCCTTGTTCAAAGAATTCTAAATCTATAACAGGTATTTTTTTAATGTATTCTATTTCATAATATATGAGGATTTTAGTGTGTCTTTAATAAAGAAAAGTTAATTTTCAAAAGATAACAAGGACACACAGTCCTAATTGATTTCAAGTTATTTCAAATAATTTTTAGCAATTGCTCAGTAATAACCATGAAGGAGGTTCCATTGACATGATTCTCTCCTGTTTCACTCTCTTAATTTAATTACTCTTGGAAAATATTCTCCTATCCAACCTGGACTCCCTTAGGGAGTGTTAATACAGTAGGTCATCCAAACTAGGGCCCACCCAATAGAATAATGCATAGGCTGGTGATGTAAGCAGGTTGGCTTTCAAAATAATGTGGTTATAGTGGCCAAATAAATATTACTGTGACCTGTTTTCTGTTTGTTTGTTTGTATAGTTGGACTTCAGGTTCTTGCCATATATAAAAGCTTCTGCTCTGGTAAAAAGATACCACTAATTCTATTCATTTATGTATATTTATTGATCATGGTCCAAATATATGGTTGAGTTCCTTTACTAGTTTTATTTCAAAAGAACTCAGTAAGTGGAATTATATGGATATACTAATGATAGAGGCTTGATGGATCCAATTAAACATTTTTTGTATCATTGTAATCATTTTTATAGCTATAAAACAGAAATACTTATCATATATATGTTTATATTTTCATAATGCATTTCTCACTGACTATTAATTTCTGCCTCTAATGATTTCTCTACCTGTCAAATAAGAATACAGATATGCTTCTGTTACACATAGAGCTAACATCACATAAAATACTGAATATATATTAAAATATTGCTTGCTCTATAACAAAACTAGTAAATGTAAGTAAAAATAATTTTCCTTCACAATCATTTTTAGAGAGAGAGAGAGAGAAGGCGGGGAGGGGCAGATGGGGAGAGAAGAGAGAGAAAGAGAGAGAATCTTAATCAGGCTCCACAACCAGCATGGACCCCAACTCCACGCTCAATCTCACAACACTCAGGGCAAAGCCTAAATCAAGAGTCGAATGCTTAAGGGACTGAGCCATCGAAGTGCTCCTCTTTCACAATCTGAATGACAAACATATTAGAGACTAATAATCCTGGTTCCAAACTTGTTGTTTTCCATAGGTAATCACTTAAACAAGTAACCCTATAGACTAAATATTTTAGAGTCTTCTAAGTGTATACTTTATTAATGCAGAATTTTTATCTTTCATTATATTTTGTTTAAAAAGATAGATTTTTATTTTATGTAGCAGAAATTCATTTGTAAATGAATCAGGGCCTCCTAGTGAGGAAAAAAAGTCAAGATAGGCATTACCCGTCTTCCCTACATAATTAAATTTTGGCTTTAAACTACTTATATAAATATCGAATTGGGGAAGATTTTTTTTTTTTTAAGATTTTATTTATTTATTTGACAGAGAGAGAGAGAGATCACAAGTAGGCAGAGAGTCAGGGGGAAGCAGGCTCCCTGCTGAGCAGAGAGCCCGATGCGGGGCTCGATCCCAGAACCCCGAGATCATGACCTGAGCCGAAGGCAGCGGCTTATCCACTGAGCCACCCAGGCACCCCGGGGAAGATTTTTTTTTTTAAGGGGAAAAATTGGGGGTGGGATTTGCAGCTGGAAGGGACTTCAGTTGGTCAAGTCACTTTGCTTATTAGAGACAAAGTTTTGTCATTGCTCTACATTAGAAAGGAAAGCAAAATATGGAACACTTTATGAATCTGCATTTTGTCCTGGAGCAGAGGCCATGCTAATTTTCTCTATATTATTCCATTTTTAGTATATGTGTTGTCAAGTGAGCACAGAGAGCTCTTTTTATCATTTTTATTTTGTTATGAGATATACAATATACACAAAATATTGCATATAGCAGGTATTTAGAATTTCAAGCTTTATAAGTAATTTAAAACATGTAAAGATTATATATTATATAAATTATGCATACATTGTTTAAAATTATTATATAAATACACATATAACTACATGTTCCATGTAATCTCTGATCATTCAAAAAAAAAAAAAAAAAAACAGAACACAGCTTGCACATGAGAAGTCCTGCTCAAAATTCTCCTCTCTTAGGGATAACCATTATGCTGAATTTTATAACATTGATTTTCTTGACTTCCTTTATAAAATTTTCCTACCTATGTATTAAGCAAGCTTTGCTTGCTACAATCCTGTAGGTATTCTCTTGTGTTCATTTGTTCAGTATTGTTTGTGAGATTCATCTCTGTTGCTGTGTATAGATGCAGTTCATTATTTTTCAGAATCATACTGTATCCCACAGCATAGATGTATTAGAATTTATTCATTCCATTGTTGTTGGACACATGGGCTGTTTCTAGTTTTGGACTATTAAGAAAAACACTACTCTATCCTTGTACAAGTTTCTATAGGGCAAGCATTTAGGAATGTAATTGAAGGATCATATGAAATGCATATCTTCAAATCCACCACATGTAAAACTGCTTTCCAAATGGTAGTACCAAATTGTAGTTCAATCAGCAAAATATGAGTCTTATTGGTTATGTGTTTTCCAACAATTAGGTTTTTGAGGCTTTTTTTTTTTTTTTTTTTACTTTGCAGGTTTAATTTGCATTTCTGTGCTACAAAATGAGATTAAGTACCTTTTTATATGTTCACAAGTTACTTGGATATCTTCTTTGGTGAAAAATATGTTAGAGCTTCTTGTTTTTTTTTTTTCTATTAGGCTATTATTTATTTATTTTTTTAATTTTAAAAAATTTAAAAATTAAAAAAAAATTTTAAAAATTAAAAATATTATTTATTCTATTAGGCTGTATTTTAGTGACTTTCAGGAATTATTTATGTATTTGGATATGAGACCTTTGTTGGATATACGTAACAAATACCTTTTCCATCTCTATAGGCTATTGTTTCACTATTATATTTTTGGATTTATAGAGATTTTTAATTTTAATGTAAATATATTTATCAAGATGATGAGTATTTTTAAAGAAATAATTAGATATCCAATGTTATATTCTGCCACATTTTCTTCTATAAGTTTTATATTTTTGCTTCTTATATTTAGGTCTTTAATGTGGACATAATTAGTTTTTTGCATAGATAATCACTTAAGTAAATTTATTGAAAAGTCTATTGCCCACTGATTTTTTAAAATTAACTTTTTTTCAGTGTTTCAAAATTCATTGTTTATGCACCACACCCAGTGCTCCATGCAATATGTGCCTTCTATAATACCCACCACCAGGCTCACCCAACACCTTCCCCTCCTTTCCCAAACCCTCAGTTTGTTTCTCAGAGTCCACAGTCTCTCATGGTTTATCTCCCCCTCCAGTTTCCCTCAACTCACTCCTCCTCTCCATCTCCCCATGTCCTCTGTGTTATTCCTTATGCTCCACAAGTAAGTGAAACCCTATGATAATTGACTCTCTCTGCTTGACTTATTTCACTCAGCATAATCTCTTCCAGTCCCATCCATGTTGATACAAAAGTTGGGTATTCACCCTTTCTGATGGAGGCATAATACTCCATTGTATATATAGACCATATCTCCTTTATCCATTCATCTGCTGAAGGGCATCTTGGTTCTTTCCACAGTTTGGTGACTGTGGCCATTGCTGCTATGAACACTGGGGTACAGATGGCCCTTCTTTTCACTACATCAGTATCTTTGGGGTAACTACCTACTAGTGCCATTGCAGGTCATAGGGTAGCTCTATTTTTTTTTTTTTTTTTTAGATTTTGATAATTTATTTATTTAGCAGAGAGAGAGAGAGAGAGAGAGAACACAAGCAGGGGGAATGTGAGAGGGGGAAGCAGGCTTCCCACTGAGCAGAGAGCCCGATGTGGGGCTCGATCCCAGGACCCTGAGATCATGACATGAGCCGAAGGCAGACACCCAACCACTGAGCCACCCAGGTGCCCCAGGTAGCTCTATTTTTAATTGTTTGAGGAATCTCCACAGTGTTTTTCAAAGTGGCTGCACCAACTTGCATTCCCACCAACAGTGTAAGAGGATTCTCCTTTCTCTACATCCTCTCCAACACTTGTCGTTTACTGTC
Source organism: Enhydra lutris kenyoni (assembly GCF_002288905.1). Taxonomy (NCBI): domain Eukaryota; kingdom Metazoa; phylum Chordata; class Mammalia; order Carnivora; family Mustelidae; genus Enhydra; species Enhydra lutris. The sequence goes on from NW_019154091.1 coordinate 17,424,396, forward strand.
TTGTTGATTTTGGCCATTCTAACTGGTGTAAGGTGGTATATCTCAATGTGGCTTTGATTTGAGTCTCCCTGATGGCTAATAATGATGAACATTTTTTCATGTGTCTGTTGTCCATTTGTACGTTTCTTTGGAGAAGTGTCTGTTCATGTCTTCTGCCCATTTTTTTGATGGGATTATCTGTTTTGTGTGTGTTGAGTTTGAGGAGTTCTTTATAGCTCTTGGATATCAGCCCTTTGTCTGTAGTGTCATTTGAGAATAACTTCTCCTATTCCATGGGTTGTCTCTTTGTTTTGTTGACTATTTCCTTTGCTGTGCGGAAGCTTTTTGTCTAGATGAAGTCCTAAAAGTTCATTTTCGCTTTTGTTTCCTTTGCCTTTGGAGACATATCTTGAAAGAAGTTGCTGTGGCCAATGTCGAAGAGATTACTGCCTATGTTCTCCTCTAGGATTTTGATAGATTCCTGCCTCACATAGAGGTCTTTTAACCATTTCGAGTTTATCTTTGTGTATAGTGTAAGGGAATGGTCAAGTTTCATTCTTCTGCACATAGATGTCCAATTTCCCAGCATCATTTATTGAAGCAACTGTCTTTTTTCCACTGTATATTTTTTCCTGATTTGTTAAAGATTATTTGACCATAGAGTTGAGGGTCCATAGTTGGGCTCTCTATTCTGTTCCACTGGTCTATGTGTCTGTTTTTGTGCCAGTACCAGGCTGTCTTGGTGATCACAGCTTTGTAGTAAAGCTTGTAATTAGGCAACATGATGCCCCCAGTTTTGTTTTTCTTTTTCAACATTTCCTTAGCAATTCAGGGTCTTTTCTGGTTCCATACAAATTTAAGGATTGTTTGTTCCAGCTCTTCGAAAAGTGCCGGTGGAATTTTAATTGGGATCGCATTGAAAGTATAAATTGCTCTAGGCAGTATAGACATTTTAACAATGTTTATTCTTCTGATCCATGAGCATGGAATGGTCTTCCATCTTTTTGTGTATTCTTCAATATATTTCATGAGTGTTCTGTAGTTCCTGGAGTACAGATCCTTTACCTCTTCGGTTACGTTTATTCCCAGGTATTTTATGGTTCTTGTTGCTATTGTAAATGGAATCGATTCTCTCATTTCCCTTTCTATATTTTCATTGTTAGTGTATAAGAAAGAAGCTGATTTCTGTGCATTGATTTTGTATTCTGCCACATTACTGAATTGCTGAATGAGTTCTAGTAGTTTGGGGGTGGAGTCTCTTGGGTTTTCCATATAAAGTATCATGTCATCTGTGACGAGAAAGAGTTTGACTTCTTCTTTGCCAATTTGAATAACTTTTATTTCTTTTTGTTGTCTGATTGCTGTTGCTAGGAATTCTAGTACTATGTTGAACAAGAGTGGTAAGAGAGGGCATCCTTGCTGTGTTCCTGATTTCAAAGGGAAGGCTGTCAGCTTTTCCCCATTGAGGAGGATATCCGCTGTGGGTTTTTCATAGATTTTATGAAGTTGAGGAATGTTCCCTCTATCCCTATACTTTGTATCATTTTAATCAGGATCATTTTAATCAGTATCTTGTCAAATGCCTTTTCTGCATCAATTGAGAGGACCATGTGGTTCTTCTCTCTTATCTTATTGATTTGTTCTATCACATTGACTAATTTGCAAATGTTGAACCACCCTTGCATCCCATGGATAAATCCCACCTGGTCATGGTGGATAATCTTTTTAATGTACTGTTGGATCCTATTAGCTAGGATCTTGCTGAGAATCTTGGCATCCATATTTCATCTGGGATATTGGTCTGAAATTCTTCTTTTTGATGGGGTCTTTGCCTGGTTTGGGGATCACGGTAATGCTGGCTTCATAAAAAAAAGTATGGAAGTTTTCCTTCTGTTTCTATTTTTTGAAACAGCCTCAGTAGAATGGGTATTATTTCTTCTTTGTATGTATGGTAGAATTCTCCAGGGAATCCATCAGGTCCTAGGTCTTGTTTTTTGGGAGGTTTTTGATCACTGCTTCAATATTGTTAGTGATTCTCATATCAGATAAATTATATTTTAAACTAAAGACTGCAGTCAGAGATAAAGAAGGGCACTACATCATTCTTAAAGAGTCTATCCACCAAGAAGGTCTAACAATTGTAAGTATTTATACCTCCAATACGGGAGCAGCCAACTACATAAGACAACTGTTGATCAAGATAAAGAGTCACATTGATATGAATACATTAATAGTAGGGGATCTTAACACACTACTCTCAGGAATAGATCAAACAGAAAATCAATAAATCAGTAATCAATAAATCAATAAAAAATAAACAAGAGCATTGAATGACACATTGGACCAAATGGACCTCATAGATATATACAGAATATTCCACCCTATAACAGCAGAGTACCCATTCTTCTCAAGTGCACATGGAACTTTCTCCAGAATAGACCACATACTGGGTCACAAATCAGGGCTCAACCAATACCAAAAGACTGAGATTATTCCCTGCATATTTGCAGACCACAATGCTTTGAAACTGGAACTCAACCACAGGAAAAAGTTTGGAAGGAATTGAAACACTTGGAAGCTAAAGACCACCCTGCTTAAGAATGTTTAGACCAACCAGGAAATCAAAGAAGAACTTAAACAATTCATGGAAACCAATGAGAATGAAGACACATTTGTCCAAAACCTATGGCATACAGCAAAGGCGGTCCTAAGGGGGAAATACATAGCCATCCAAACCTCTATCAAAAAAACTAAAAAATCCAGAATACACCAGCTCTCTTTACACCTTAAAGAACTGGAGAATCAACAACAAATTAAGCCAACCCCACAGAAGAAGTGAAATAATCAAGATTAGAGCAGAGATACCAGAGATACAGTAGAACACATCAACGAAGCTAGAAGCTGCTTTTTTGAAAGAATCAATAAGATCCATAAACCACTGGCCAAACTAATCCAAAAGAAAAGAAAGAGGACCCAAATTAATAAAATTATGAATGAAAAGAGAGAGATCACGACTAACACTGAGGAAATAGAAACAATCATCAGAAATTATTATCAACAGTTATACGCCAATAAGTTAAGCAACCTAGATGAAATGGATGCATTCTTGGAAACTTCCAAACTTCCAAAACAGAATCAGGAAGAAATTGACAACCTGAATATTGCCCACTGATTTAGAATACGATCTATCTTATAGTATCAATGAAGCATATATGCCACTATCAGTTTTCATTTTCTCTACTATTTTACTTTACCCTACCCTGCCCTATCCTAGAATTACTACCATTCCATCCTATCTCATCTCATCCTATCCATACCATAGCATCCATACCATACTATACCATACTACACCACAATATATTCAATGTCTTATTTGTGTCAGCTCTATAATTAGAGTTTATTAATAATAAATTATGGTGTTTGACAAGTTCTCCCAATTTATTCACCCTGTTGAGTGTCTCTTGGCTATTTACAGATGTTGACTTTCTATAAAAATCATAGATTCTGCTTGTCAATACCCATAAATACTTCTTGTGATTTAACTGTTAATTTGGAACAATTTAAATCTTTGAAATTTAGTCTTTCAATTCATAATTTATTTAGTTTTTCTTTAACATTCTTGATAGAGTTTTACAATTTTCCTGATAAGGTCTTGCACATTTTTTGTGAGACACATTCTGATTTTAAAAATACTGTCACTAAAAAAAAATAAAAAATAAAAAAATAAAAATACTATCACTTCTAGGGGTAGCTGGGTGGCTCAGTGGGTTAAAGCCTCTGCCTTGGGCTCAGGTCATGATCCCAGGGTCTTGGGATGGAGCCCCGCCTTTGGCTCTCTGCTCAGCAGGGAGCCTGCTTCCTCCTCTCTCTCTCTCTTGCCTGCCTCTCTGCCTACTTGTAATCTCTGTCTATTAAATAAATAAATAAAATCTTAAATAAATAAATAAATAAATAAAAATACTGTCACTTCTTTACTCATTCATCAGTTGATGGACATTTGGGAGAGAGGGAACAAGCCATAGTGACTCTTTTTTTTTTTTAAGGTTTTATTTATTTATTTGACAGAGAGAGATCACAAGTAGGCAGAGAGACAGGCAGAGAGAGAGAGAGGAGGAAGCAGACTCCCTGTTGAGCAGAGAGCCCGATGTGGGACTTGATCCCAGGACATTGAGATCATGATCTGAGCCGAAGGCAGAGGCTTAACCCACTGAGCCACCGAGGCACCCCATAGTGACTCTCAGTGATAGAGAACAAACTGAGGGTGGATGGAGAGAGATAGGTGGGGGTGGATGTTAAAGAGGGCACTTTTGATGAGCACTGGGTGTTGTATGTGAGTGAGGAATCACTGAATTCTACTCCAGAAACCAATATTGCACTGTATGTTAACTAACAAAGTTAAAATTTAAAAAATACTGTCACAGGTCAAAATTTTTTTCCTTCCTGGTTGCTTGCCTATAATGTTAGGTTTAAGGGTAATTTCAGTATCATATTTTTCTAGGAATTGACCATTTTCTCCAAATTTTCAAATATACTGTTGTAGGGTTGTTCACAATATTCCCTTACTATAGTTTTAGTCTGTATCATTTGTCATTCTGCCTCATTTTCATTCCTGATACTGGTTATTTGTGCTTTCCATTCTATTTTCATAATCAGATTTGCCAGGAATTCATCAAATTTCTTTCAAAAAATTTACCTTTTTGATGAATTGTTTTACTTTAAAAAGATTCATTGCCTATTGTTTTTATATTATAATATATAGATTTTTATTATTCAATTATTTTTAAAACTATTTGTGATTGACTCACAAATTTTTCAGATATTTCCTAATTTCCAAGAGGGTAAAGATTATCTAGTTATCTTCACTTATCATTCATTTACAGCTTATTAGTATCATTACTAGTACTACCATTGTCAGTATTATTGATATCATTCATTTATAGTTTATTAGCATTATATTCAGAAAATATACTCACATGATTTTAATCCTGAAGTTATTTTTGAGGCCTGACTTAAGGCCAGCATAAGTTAAAGTTCCATAAATGTCCTGTGTGTGCTTCCTCTAGTTGAGTGTTTTATTTATGTCCTTTAAGCAAGTGTTATTAAATCAATTTATCAAACCATGTCCTTAACTGATTTTTTGAGTGCTTGTTTTATAAATTACTAAGAAAGATATAGTAAAACTCTCAATATAGTTCAGAATTTTTGACTTTTCTTTGGTACTTCTTTAATGTTTGCTTTATATTATTTAAATTTACATCTTTGTTTTATATTATTTAAAAAATAATAAAATTCATTTTTAGAGCAGTTTTAGGTTTAAACAAAATTTTATGCTATAGAAATTTCTCTATATACTCTCATCCTTTATATATTCAAAGTCTCTCCCATTATTGACATACTTCCACTCCCCACCACAGTAGTACATTTGTTATAATCTATGAACCTACACTGAGACATCATAATCATGCAAAGTCCATAGTTTACATCAGGGTTCACTCCTGGTGTTATACTTTGTTAGTCTGGACAAATGTATAATGACATGTATCCAACATTATGGTAACATGTAGAGTAGTTTTCACTGCTCTAAAAATCCTCTGTGCTCTGTGTCTTGACCCCTTCTCCCCAACCCTGGCCCCTGGCAATACTGATCTTTTTACTATCCCCATAGTTTTGCCTTTTCCAGAATGTTACATAGTTGGAATCATACAAATAGCATTTTCAGGTTAGCTTCTTTCACTTAGTAATATGCATTTAATGTTCCCCCATGTCTTTTCACGGCTTATCTCATCTGCTTTCCTTGTTCAATAGTATTCCTTTGTCTGATGTGCTGCTGTTTATTCATTTATCTGTTCAAGGATGTCTTGGTTGCTTTCAAATTTTGGCAATTATGAATAAAGCTGCTATAAATATTTGTGTGCCAATTTCTGTGTGGATGTAAGTTTTCAATTCATTTTTTTAAAAGATTTTATTTATGTATTTGAGAGAAAGAGTGTGAGCGAGAGAGAGCATAAGCATGGGGAGGGGGAGCGGGAGAAGCAGACTCCCTGTTGAGCAGGGAGTTCAATGTGATCCAGGACCCTGGGATCATGACCTGAGTTGAAGGCAGATGCTTAACTGACTGAGACACCCAGGCACCCCAAGTTTTCAATTCATTTGAATAAATACCAAAGAATGAGATTGCTGGATCATTTAGTAAAAATATTTCTAGTTTTATGAGAAAGTTCCAAACTGTCTTCCAAAGTGACTGAATATTTTGCACGCCTATCAGCAATGAATGAAAGTTCTGTTGCACCATATACTTGTCAGAATACGGTATTGTCAAGGCGCCTGGGTGGCTCAGTGGGTTAAAGCCTCGGCCTTTGGCTCAGGTCGTGATCCCGGGGTCCTTGGATCGAGCCCCGCATCGGGCTCTCTGCTTAGCAGGGAGCCTGCTTCCTCTCCCTCTGTCTGACTCTCTGCCTACTTGTGATCTCTGTCTGTCAAGTAAATAAATAAAATCTTTAAAAAAAGAAAAGGAATATGGTATTGTCATCATTCTAGATTTTAGCCCTTCTTATAGTTATGTAGTGATATCTTGCTGTTGTAATTTGCATTTCCTTGAGGACATAGAATGGTACATCTTTTCATATACTTATTTGCCATTTGTATATTATCTTTGGTAAAGTGTCATTAAGGTCATTGGCCCATTTTTTAAACTGGGTTACTTATTTTCTTTTTGTTGAGATTTAAGAATTGTTTATTTTTGATAGTAACCATTAATTAGGTAAATGTTTTGCAAATATTTTTCTCAACCTGTCTTTTCATTCTCTTGACATTGTCTTCAGCAGAACACAAATTTTTACTTTTATTGAAGTCCAACTTATCAATTATGTCTCATGCATCATGCCACTGGTGTTGTACCTAAAAAGTCATAGCTATGCCCAAGGTCACCTGGATCTAGATTTTCTTCTATATTATATTCGAGAAGTCTAGGAGTTTTCCATTTTATATTTAGGTATGCAATACATTTTGAGTTAAATTTTGTGAGTGGTAAAATGTCTGTGTCTAGATTCTTTTTTTTTTAATTATGAGGATAACCACTCTGTTCTAGCACCATATGTTGAAAAGACATTCTTAATCTGTTTTTATTATCTTTGCTCCTTTGTCAAAGATCAGTTGGCCATATTTGTGTGGGTCTGTTTCTGGGCTGTCTATATTCTCTGTTCCCTTGACCTATTTGTTTATTCGTTTGCCAATAGCACAGTCTTGGTTACTGTAGGTTATAGCAAATCTTGAAGTCAAATACTGTCAGTCCTCTAAATTTGTTCTTTTCCTTCAATATTGTGCTGGCTACCCTGGGCATTTTGCCTCTTTATAAAAATTTTAGAATCAGTTTGTTAATATTCACAAAATGACTTGCTGGGATTTCATTTAACCTATAGATCAAGTTAAGAAGCACTGAAATCTTGCTAGTATTGAGTTTTTCTAACCATGAACATGGTATATTATCAATTTATTGAGTTCTTTTACTTATTTCATCAAAGTTTTGTAGCTTTTCTCATACAGAATTTGTACATATTTTGTTAGATTTATACCTAAGCATTTAAGTTGGGGGTGGCAACATCAATGGTTTTGTTTTTTTAACTTCAAACTTCACTGTTCATTACTAGGATATAGGAAGGTGATAGGCTCTTATATATTAATCCTACATCCAAAACTTTGTTACAATTGCTTATTTGTTTCAGAAGTTTTGTTCGTTCTTTCAAATTTTATATATAGATGATCACGTCATCTGAAAAAAAATCATTTCTTTCTTCCTATTCTGCATACCTTTTATTTCCTTTTCTTGTGTATTGCATTAGTTAGGATTTTTAGTACAAGGTTGAAAAGAAGTGGCTAGAGTCAATATCCTTGTCTTGTACCTGATCTTTCTATTTCTTACCATTAAGTGTGATGTTAACTGTAGTGTTTTTGTAAAAATTCTTTATCAAGTTGAAGAAGTTGCCCTCTATTCCTGGTTTATTGAATTTTTATCTTGAATGTGGATTTTGTGAAATGCTTTTTTGCATCTATAGATTTCATGTGATTTCTCTTTTTTAGCCTGTTGATGTGATGGACACACTAATTTTTGAATTTTTTTTTTAAGATTATTTATTTGAGAGAGAGAGAAAGAGACAGAGAGAGAATAGGAGTAGGAGGGGCAGGGCAGAGGGAGAAGCAGACTCTCCACTGAGCAGGAAGCCCAATGTGGGGCTCAATCCCAGGCCCCCAGGATCATGACCTGAGCAAAGGCAGACACTTAACTAAGTCACCAGGTGCCCCATGATTTTTGAACGTTTAACCAGCTTTACATACATGGGATAGATCCCTATTGGTCATTAGATAATGTATAATGTGCATGATTCTCTTTATAAATTGTTGGATTTGATTTGCTAATTTTTTTTGAGGATTTTCTGTATCATGTTATTGGAAGTCTGTAGTTTTCTTTTCTTGTATAGTCTTTGTCTGTCTTTAGTATTAGCTTAATTCTGTCCTTACAGAATGAATTAGAAAGTATCCCATCTGCTTCTATCCTTTGAAAGAGATCACAAAGAATTTGTATAATTTCTTTCCCAAATGGTTCATAGAATTCACCAGGAACACTTTTAGGCCTGGCACTTTCCATTTTGGAAGCTGATTATTTTTGGTTTCATTGATACTCTATTGAATTTCCATTTACAATTTTATTGATTTCTTCTCTAGTTCTTTTTTTTCTTCTGCTTACTTTTGATTTAATTTACTCTACTTTTCCAAGTTTCCTAAGGTAGAAACTTAAATGATAGATTTTATATCTTTCTTCTTTTCTAACATATGCAGTCTTTGCCATAAATTTCCCTCTAAGCACTGCTTTTGCGGCATCCCACACGTTTTTATGAGTGGTGTTTTCATTTCAATTTCACTGAATTCAAAACTTCTATCAAGTTAAAAATATTTTTAAATTTCTCTTAGTTTAGTAAAGCTTTCATTTCTCCCTAGAGACTGTGTTTTTTCTTACCTAAATATAAGGATTCCAGCTTTATTTTGGTGTTTTTGTGATCTATTTTTCCTATCATTTTGCTTTCAAGCTTACTGCACCTTTAGAATTTAAGTTTGGCTTTTGAATTAAAAAAAAAATCTAGAGGAAACTGTTATCTGTTAACTAAGTTATTTAAATACATGTAGTGTAAGTACTGGTATATTTGAGTTTGTATATATACACATGTATCTTATATATACATACTTAAATGTATGTGTGTGTGTGTGTGTGTGTGTGTCTTATTTTGTGCTTTCTATTTGCCTGAATACACTGTATTCTTTTCTTTCTTTCTTTTTTTCCTTTCTTTCTTTCTTTCCTTTTTTTTTTTTTTGAGAGGGAGAGAAGTTGGGGAGGGGTGGAAGGAGAGGGAGAGAGAATCTTAAAACAGGTGTCAGGGTCTTAAGGGTCAAGACCCAGAGATCATGACCTGGACCAAAATCAAGATTCAGACACTTTACCAACTGAGCGACCCAGGCACCCCTGGGTACACTATGTTCTTTTTCTTTACTTTTTTGGCTTCATTTTGGATTGAGTGCTTCTTTTATTTTATTTTTCTGTTTTGTCTTTTTCTTGCTAGTGTGGAAATAACATTGTTAATACATATTCATTTTAGTTTTTCTCCTGGAAATCATAATACACATGGTTAACATAATCTAAAATTAACCAATTTTTCTCTCCTGCTAGGGAATACAAGAATCATAGAATATTTTAACTCAATTTCACTCCATTTTGACTTATATGTAAATTTTCTCTGATTTGACTTGTGGCATTTAATTTCACACGATGTGATTATTGCTATTCATATTGTCAACTTATATTTGATTTTACCAACATATTTCCTATTTCTTATTTTTTTCTTTCTTCTTGCCACATGGATATTTCATCTGGGATTTTCTTAGAAAAGGACTGTGCCTTTAAATAGGTTTGTTTAATAACTGCCCTACTAGTAGCAAACTCAGTTTTTGTTAATATGAAAATGTCTATGGTGAGGTCAGCTGGGAAGATGGCAGAGTAAGAGGACCCTAAGCTCATCTCCTCTCATGGATACAACTAGATAACAATCATAATCAGCATAAATAATCTGGAAAATGACCCAGAGTCTGGCAGAACAAACTCCAAAACTAAAGGAAGAGTGAAGACACAGTGAGAATGAAACCGACTGTGGATGTCCCCATTGGGGAGGAAGCTGGTGGCACAGAGAAGGGTAGAAAACAGACTCTTGCACCAGAGAGCCCACAACACAAGAAGACCAATCTCCATAATTTTTGCCTTTGAAAGTGAAAGGGGTTGAAATTTTGAGGGTTCCTAAAACCAGTGGGACCTAAATCCTAGAATTTTAAAAATCACTGGGCTTGGCTCTGGGAAAGTACAGATAGCCTTAAGAAGGGGAGTCCCCACACTTAAAAAGACAGCATGACAAACAGTCCATGCAGTTACAGTGTAGACCCAGCATTTGAGAAACACCAGGGGCAGATGGGAGGGAAAGTGATTTGCTCATCTGAAAGTGTGGCCCAGAAAGACAGGGACCATGGGGACAACTCTTCAGGGAAAAAGGAGCTGGCAGGTGCCATTTCCCTCCCCTCTCCTCCAGCATAAACAACCGTCACCTGTGGAAACCAGAATGGTGTTAACACTCAATACATATCATTTGCACCAGACCTTGACCCCTGTGCTTAAGTGGATCAGCCCTTCCCAGTCATGCTCCCTTCAGCCCCAGTGCTACAGGTCCCATCTTCAGAAGACCAGTGCAAACCCTATTAACCATTTATCCTGACCCACATGTTGTGCAGGACCTCATTTCCAAAGATGGCAGGGGCAGATCTTTCATAGGCAGACCACCTCACACCCTGCTGGCCATAAGAGGCAAAAAGAGTCTCTATAGACCACTGACTTGAAGAAAAAAGAGGCCAAGACTCAACAGCAGAGCACATGCAACACAGAAAGGAGACACTCCCTGCAACACCAGGCCCTGGGGAACAGGGAACACTGTACTACTACAGGGCACTATGGGACCTCTTCTTCATAAGGGTGTTATCAATAAGAACAAGAGAAATGGCTGACTTTCCTAACACATAGAAAGAGAAAAAGAAAGTCAGACAAAATGAGGAGACACCTGCAGATTGAAAGTGAGGGGATGGAGAAACATCATGCAAATGGATGCCAAAATAAAGCTAGTGTAGCAATACTTATGTTGGACAAAATACACTTTAAAAAAAGACTGTAATAAGAGACAAAGGACACTATATAATAATAAAGGGGACAATCCGAGAAGAGGATATAACAAAGATAAATATTTATGCACCCACCATGGGAGCACCCAGATACATAAAACAATTAGTAACATAAAAAATAATTGATAGTAATACAATAATACTAGGGGACTTCAACACCCCCACTTACATTGATGGACGGATCATCCAAGTAGAAAATCAATAAGGAAACAATGGCTCTAAATGACACACTGGACCAGATGGATTTGACAGACATATTCAGAACATTCCAACCTAAATCAGCAGAACACATATTATTTTCAAGTGCACAAGGAACATTCTCCAGAACAGGTCAAATATTGGGCCAAAAATAAGTTTCAACAAATTAAAAATATTGAAGTCATACCATACATCCTTCCTGACCACAATGATATGAAACTAGAATTCAACCACAAGAAAAAATCTGGAAAGAGCACAAACACACCAAGGTTAAATAACATGCTACTAAACAATGAACGGGTCAACCAAGAAATCAAAGAAATAAAAAATTACATGAAAACAAATGAAAATGAGAACACAATGGTCCAAAATCTTTGGGATGCAGCAAAAGTGGTTCTAAGTGGGAAGTTTATAGCAATACAGGCCTAACTCAAGAAGCAAGAAAAATCTCAAACAAGCTAACCTCACACCTAAAAGAACTAGAAAAAGAACACACAAAACTCAACCCAGCAAAAGGAAGTAAATAATCAAGATTAGAGCAGAAATAAATGATAGAGCAACTAAAACAAAACTAACCAAACAAACAAAAAAACAATACAACAGGTCAATGAAACCTGGAGCTGGTTCTTTGAAAAGATCAATAAAATTGATAAACTTCTAGTGAGACTGATCAGAAGAAAAAAGAGAGAGACAGAGAGAGAGAGGACCTAAATAATCAAAATTACCAACGAAAGATAAGAAATAGCAAACAAGACCACAGAAATACAATTGTATTTCAATATTGTAACAGTATTATGAAAACCTATATGCCAACAAATTGGACAACCTAGAAGAAATGGATAAATTCCTAGAAACATATTCTCTACCAAAACTAAAGCAGGAAGAAATACAAAATTTGAACAGCCCAATAACTAGCAATGAAATTGAACCAGTAATCAAAAAGTTCCCAATAAACAAATATCCAGGACCATATGGCTTCACAGGCAAATTCTACCAAATATTTAAAGTAGTTAGCACCCATTCTTCTCAAAATATTCCAAAAAATAGAAAAGAAAACCTCCAAATTCTGAGGCCTATATCACCTCAATACCAAAACCAAATAAAGACACAACAACAAAAAGTGTACTATAGGCCAATATATCTCATGAATACAGATGCAAAAACCCTTAACCAAATATTAGCAAACCAAATCCAATAATAAAAATTATAAAAAAAATTATACAATTAAAAAAATTATACTCCACAATCAAGTAGTATTTATTCCCAAGATGCAAGAATGGTTCAATATTCACAAATCAGTGTGATATGTCACATCAATAAAAGAAAGAATAAAAACCATACGATCACTTTGCTACTTTATCTGTTTACCAGGGACAAGGAAATTTATATTTAGTTTTAGATCTTATATGATGAGAATAGACATTAATCTTTGCAGTAAACACACATCTTACTTAGGGTTTTCTAAATCCCACAGTTGGCAATTGCAGGATAAATTATATCTATAAAAATCATTTGCTGAATATCAGCTACAAGGTGAAATATAGTCTCTTAAAGAATCCAGTTCTAAATGCTATATTAATAGTGCTTGCTTCAGCAGCATATATACCAAAATTGGAATGATATAGTGATTAGCATGGTCCCCACACAAGGATGACACTAAATTATTAAAAATTCACAAATTAATACTGATTTTATTTATTTATTTATTTATTTTTTAATACTTGATTTTAATAACAATCAAGTATGATTTGACATAAACCACAGCCATTCCATTTTGCCTTACTAACGGATGTGCCCCCCCCAAAAATTATTTGGTAAAATAAAATTCTGTAAGCCAAGCATTTTTTTTTCATTTTTATCAGTTTTTCGACAAAAATAAGGCATAAAGTCCTAAATCTTAGATTAATAAAATTTTGTTATATTATTATTTCAGAGTTCTCATCATTTCCTCTGAACTGTCTTTAATTATCTCTAGTTTCTAGCACTTCTAATTTCTCTGCCCCCACAGAGATTTATAAACCAACAGTTAGCAGACACCCTCTCGATTAACTGCTAGCCTCTCCTTTCTGGGTCTTCCCCCTTCCCTCCATATGCACATTGTAAAGAGAATCCCAGTGGGCATGTTTACTAAAGAGTCACAGTTGATGGGACTCTGGATGGCAAGCATACTTGCCAAAAAAGTTATATAAGGTAACCCAATCTTCTGGAATGGGTAGAGTTGGAACTGGAATCAGAATTGATTCGTTCTGTTGCTCTGATGGCTGGAGCATTAACATCTCTAAATCTGGAACTGTTGGGAATAGTATTTTTGACCCTGGGGCCTGGGAAGCAGAGTCAGTCAACAGTGAGAGGGAAGAGTAAAGCTGAGACAAGTGAGAAAGAAATCCTGAGGTATAGAAGGCTCTAACCTCTTGCTTCCTTAAGTTCAGTTGCAGCTCTAATAACCCTCCCCCTATTTTTAATTATGCTAGTTCAAAAAGGCTACCATAATTGCAGTTCAAAAATTCCCAAGTTTGTATTATTAGGGAGACGATGTATATAGCTCTGGCATTCAGTTATCTATAATTTCTAGCACCTGAATTTCTGCTTCCTAAAAATTAAGATTTAAATATAGTTATAGAGACCTGTAGTGGACTAGTATAAAATTTTCAAACCTCAGATTACTGCTGATGTTATGAAGCTGAATTTAGATATGTTGACTATTTGTATAAAAGGGATGAAATCTGTAACCCACCCAGTAACATTCTAGAGCCCTAATCATGTGTCAGGCTTTCTTCAAAATACGTTAAATGCATTATCTCAGTTAATCTTCACAAACATTCAGTTAAGTAGGTACAGTTATAACCAGGGATGAGAAAAGGGAGGCACAAGCAAGAGTTTGGTGACTTGCTCACAGGTAGTAATTCCAGGTCAGGCACTCACACCTGGTAGTCTGACCAAGGCATTTTGTTTTTTGGGTTTTTTTGAAACAGCAAATTTCTCCCATATATGTATTTAATTATTTGTAATTGAAGTATAGTTGGCATATAATATTATATAAGTTTCTGATGCATAACATAGTAATTCAACAATTATATGCATTATAAAATGCTCACCATAATAAGTGTAGTTACCATCTGTCACCATAAAAGTTCTTACAATCTTATTGACTACATGCTCTATGCTGTACTTTACATCCTCATGACTTTTTACTGTATAACTAGAAATATGTACCTCTTAATAGCTTTAACCTATTTTATGTACTCCCCCTCTGGAAACCATCAGTTTGTTTTCTGTATTTATGAGTCTGTTTCTGTTTTCTTTTGTTTATTTTTTGTTCATTTGTTTTGTTTTTTATATTCACACATAAATGAAATTATATAGTATTTGTCTTTCTCTAACTTATTTCACTTGGCATAATGCCTTTTCGGTCCACCCATATCATTACGAGTGGCAAGGTTTCATTGGTTTTTATGACTGAGTAATATTACATTGTATATGTATATACCACACTTTCTTTATACATTCATCTATCAGTGAACACTTGGGTTGCTTCTATATCTTGGCTATTATAAATAATGGTATAGTAAACATTGGGGTACATATTTATGAAAAAAAAAAACTCCATATGATCATTCCAATAGATGCAGAAAAATATTAGACAAAGTACAACATCCATTCATGATAAAAATGCTTTGCAAAGTAGGTCTAGAGGGAATATATCTCAACATAATAAAAGCCTTATATGAAAAACCCACAGCCAACACCATACTCTATGGTGAAAAACTGAAAGCATTTCCTCTAAGGTCAGGAACAAGACAAGCATGTCCTCTTTAACGACTTTCATTCAACATAGTACTGGCGATTCTACCCACAGCAATTAGACAATATAAAGAAATAAATGACATCCAAATTGGTAAGGAAGAAGGAAAACTCTCAGT
This sequence comes from Enhydra lutris kenyoni, assembly GCF_002288905.1. NCBI lineage: Eukaryota > Metazoa > Chordata > Mammalia > Carnivora > Mustelidae > Enhydra > Enhydra lutris. The sequence continues at coordinate 17,439,755 of NW_019154091.1, forward strand.
ATATACAGATGACATGATATTATATATAGGAAATCCTAAAGACTCTCCAATAACTATTAGAACTGATAAATAAAATCAGTAAAGTCACAGGATACAAAATCAATGTGCAAAAATATGTTGCATTCCTATACACTAATAAGGAGTAGTAGAAAAGTGAAATTAAGAAAACTATCCTATTTACAATAGCCCCAAAATAATAAAATATCTAGGAATAAATTTAACTAAGAAGGGAAAGATTTGTACTCTGAAAATTATAAGATACCGATGAAAGAAATTCAAGATGACTCAAAGAAATGGAAAGATAATCCGTGCTCATGGATTGGAATAACAAATACTGTTAAAATGTCCACACTACCCAAAGCCATCTACACAATTATTGCAATCCCTTTAAAAACACCAATAGCATTTTTCACAGGACTAGAAAAAACAATACTAAAATCTGTATGGAGCCACAAAAGACCTCAAATAGCCAAACAATCTTGAAATGAAACACAAAACTGGAAGCATTACAATTTCAGAATTAAAGTTATATTATAAAGCAGTACTAATTAAAACAGTATAGTGCTGGTACAAAAATAGACATATAGATCAATAGAACCAAGTAGAGAGCCCCAAAATAAGGCTACAGTTATATGGTCAATTAATCTTTGATAAAGGAGGAATTAATATACAATGGGAAAAAGACAGTCTCTTCAACAAATGATGTGGGGAATACTGAACAACCACATACAAAAGAACCAAACCAGACCACTTTCACTACACACAAAAACAAACTCAAAATGGAATAAAGGGTTAAATGAGAGACCTGAAACAATAAAAATCCTTAAAGAGAGCACAGGCAGTAATCTCTCTGACATCAGCCATAGCATCATTTTTTAGATAGGCCTCCTAAGTCAAGGGAAATAAAAGTAAAAATAAATTATTGGGACTACATCAAAAATAAAACATTTCTGCACAGCAAAGGAAACAACAAAACCAAAAAGCAACCTACTAAATGGGAGATGATATTTGCAAGTGACATACCTGATAAAGTGAAAGTATTCAAAATATATAAAGAAGTGATACAACTCAACACCCGAAAACCAAATAATTCAATTAAAAATGCACAGGAGACATGAACTGACATTTCTCTGAAAAAGATATACAGATGGTCAACAAAAACATGAAATGATGCTCAACATTATTTATCATCAGGGATATACTAATCAAAACTACAATGCAATATCACTTCACACTTGTCAGAATGACTGAAATCAAAAAGACAAGAGACAAGAAGTGTTGAAGGAGGTGGAGAAAAAGGAACCTTTTTGTATTGTTGGTGGGAAAGCAAACTGGGGCAGCCACTATGGAAAACAGTATGGAGGTACTTCAAAAAATTAAAAATAGAACCACTATATGATCCAGGAATCGCACTAATAGGTATTTACCCTAAAAATACAAAAACACTGAATCAAAGGAACACATGCACCCTTATGTTTATTGTAGCATTATTTATAATAGCCAAACTATAGAAGCATCCCAAGTGTCCACCAATAGATGAATGGAGAAAGAAATTATTGTATATACACGCAATGGAATATTACTCAGCTATAGAAAAGAATAAAATCTTGCCATTTGCAACAACACAGACACAGGTAGAGTGGATAATACTAAATGAAAGAAGCCAGAGAAGACAGATACCATATGATCTCACTTATATATGTAATTCAAGAAACAAAAACAAATGAGCAAAGGGAAAAAAGAGAGAGAGAGACAAACCAAGAAACAGACTCTTAACTATAGAGAACAAACTGGTGGTTACCAGAGGGGAGGTTTGTGGGACAGGCAGAGATGAGGGAAACAGGGCATGGGGACTAGAGAACATACTTATGATGAAAAAAAATGAAAAATAAGTAAAAATACACAATCGTGATTGAAAACAACAACAAAAAAAGTAAATATTTAAACTTGTACCTCAAAAAAAAAGAAAGAAAGAAAGAAAGAAAATGTCTCTGTTTGTTCTTATTCTGGTGAATTTCAGTTTGACAGTAAATTTCATTCATACAACTTCCAGATCTTTGAAGATACCCTACTCTCTCCTAACTTCTCCTGTTGGTTTTAAGACATCAGCTGTCAGTCTAACTGCAACTTCACTGCTAATGTGTGTCCTCCTTTTCTCAGTAAGATTTTTTGTTTTGTGTTATGTAAAATTTTACACTGATTAGTAGCTCTGAATTTTTTTTTTAATTTATCCTGCTTATGACTCAATTTCTTGAATCTGTCGATGATGTTTGTTATCCATTTCAGAAAATTTTCAGTCATTATCTTACTGGATATGGCCATTGCCTCATTCTATCTTGCCTATATTCCAGAATTCTATTTAGGCATAATGAAACCTTCTCTAACTTTCTCTCTGTATTTTTATTTCCTAATTTTTTTCATATATTGGCTTCTCTGCGCTAGATTCTAGATAATGTTTTCTCACATATTTTCAAGTTCATTATTTCTTCAGCTTTGTTTGATCTGCAGGTAAACCCATATTATAGATCCTAATTTCAATTATTTTATTTTTCATTTCTAAAATTTATATTGTTTTCTCAAATCTGCTTTCCCTTGCAGGTATTCCTGCAAGATAGCGTCTATTGCTTAAAGTAAGTATATTTATCTTATAATCAGTGTCTAATAAAACAAACATAAATTATTTGTACATTTTTTGTGATGTCTATTTTTCTATTGGTTTGACTCATAGTGTCTTATTTTATTATAAATAAAAATATTTTTTTCCAGAGATTATATGATTTCAATTCTATCAGCTATGTAGAGATACTATCAGGTTGCCATCATGTTACAATAAATTTACATGTAAGATTGTTCTTAAATTATATTATGAATTTATGTTTGTTTCAGAAAAAAATTTATCTATCCTTCTTCATTCCCCCGCATGGAAGTTGTTTACCATTTGTTAGCCCTCTAATTCTTTCACTTTTTCTGTCCAAATTTATTCCTCTATTCCAATATCATAAAACTCATATAATGCTTCTTCATCCAAAAACATTTCTGCACCTTAAGTTTTAACAATTCTTTATCTTTTGTTTTCTATGTACTCACTGTAAGCATCTTTCCTAAAGTCAAGGCATCACATACAACTAAAGGATTCTCAGTCTATATACAAGAAATATTAGCCATAGTTGGCTTTTAGTGTATTTCACTAAGTTGGAAAAATAGATTATTAAAATACTGCTCATCTTTTTTAAATGATGCAAATTTAATATAGTTTGGTGTGGTGGAGAGAGAATTGAATTATAAATACAAATCACTCTAAATCTTAGTTTCATCAATTATAAAGTGGGAATAATACATGTCTTGCCAATCTGTGAGGAAAACTTATGAAATTATTTATGTACTTATTTATTATTTATGCCTAACGTCAAGGCATCACATACAACTAAAGGATTCTGTCTATATACAAGAAATATTAACCATAGTTGGCTTTTAGTGTATTTCACTAAGTTGGAAAAATAGATTATTAAAATACTGCTCATCTTTTTTAAATGATGCAAATTTAATATAGTTTGGTGTGGTGGAGAGAGAATTGAATTATAAATACAAATCACTCTAAATCTTAGTTTCATCAATTATAAAGTGGGAATAATACATGTCTTGCCAATCTGTGAGGAAAACTTATGAAATTATTTAT